>NC_136644.1:10199588-10632088 GCF_949748355.1 Melanostigma gelatinosum | reverse complement strand
CTGTGTGAAGTGTGATAAATGTCCTCAAGTGATGTCACTTGAGTCAGTCTTCAGTCCCAACTTTGAAAATGAAAAATATCTGAGTTAAGTGATTTTGCCAGACCTTTGTAACCCGCTGCTTGGGGCTCGAGGCTAAAGCGACATTGGCATAACAAACCCGAATCTTCAACTGAACTGTTGACGGTTGAGTTGAGGTTTTGACAGGGAAGAAGAATACATGACATGAAAAAGCAATTCGTTTTTGTGTTTTTTAGAAGTGCAATGCTAAATTGAGGGGGGCTCCTTTAAAACCAACACAACTAACAGCAGGTCGGAAAAATATGAGGGTTCCACTAAGATATGTTAATCGATAATTATATATTAGGTGGATGTGGAAATGAAGGCCTGTCTCTAGTGAAAGCATGTCTGAAATAAAGGTCTGGCTACAGGCCCTGATGGTTATGTACTGTGGATAACATAAAGGTAGATGCAACTCAAAGTAAAACGCATGCTGCTAATTGTGGGGAGGACAGAAAAGAGTTACGACACAATCTCACCTTCTGGTCGTGGCTGTAAGCTAAGGCCCAATCCTCTTCAGTGGGGTGGAATAAGAGGCTCAGGACGTAGAAAGTGAGGCGGTACTTCTGGTAACTGGCTCCCTCATCGGAGCTGATGAGCACGCTGCTCTCGAACTCTGGATCCGTCAACACCATGATCTGAGAAGATGGAGAGCGTGCACACATGCAAGGGAGCGGGTATGAGTTTTTGAAGACGGGAGAGGAAAGGATTGAAGGGCGAGTTCAAGTAAAGAGGTGGAAAGATAGGGAGGTGAGAAGGTAGAGGAGAGATGTTAGAGGCAGCAGAGTCAGCAGAAAAGGTCTGGCTTTTGGCACTCGTCAGGCTTTTTCTTGGCTAACAACCATCCATATATCCAACTTCATTTCATGAGCCTGACTCTTGTGCTGCGGTTGCCATGGCTCTGTGGCTCCTCCTGTGCACTCATGGGGGGGGGGGGGGGGGATTCATCATCTCCTTCCAAAATAAGATCAAGGCTGTTCAGAGATGAACAACAGGTGAAATAGTGCGTTTCCCAGAAGTGACCAAAAAGAACACAAGTGGGTTAAGAAGTCATGAAATAAATCGTTATATTTGACAGAAAGGTGATGGAGCACAAACAAGATGAAGCAGTCATGCATGAATCTGCATATACATACTGTGGTATTTTCTTTATCAGCTAGTTCTATGTCATTTCTTACCATTTCTCTTTCCAATGAAATTCTAATTTCAAATTTAACAGCAACACAGTTGTAGCAGCCCTAATTTCATGGTTGGAATATATCTGCCAGAGCTATCACAGTCATTACAGAATTCAATAAGAACAGGAATTCCACTGTGCATATTTCCTTCAGCTAATGACATTTAGAGTCTTTGTGGAGGCTGATACAATGGTCACAGCAACTCCTCCTTGACTAAAGAGGTGTGAGAATAGGTGTGTAATATATTTCAGGAGCGCTCTATTCTTTTGAATCAGACATATGCCGTTGAATACATATTCACACAGTTTTTGACTCTGTTTGGGCCTCCACCAATTGTAGAGGAACATATCCATCTCTTTAGCTGCTATCTGTTCGACTTTCTTTGCAGAATTAGCTCGTGGCTAACTTTATTCGTCTGCTGTTTGGTGTTGGCAAAGTAGTGGGTTTATCATTCTGGCTGAAAACAAGGTTGATGAGAGTTGAGTTTGTGAGCCAGGAAACCTTAGAGCTATGAAGAACTGCAGACTTGGGTAATATTCCTCTGTGTTTTTCACAAACCCCTTCACTTAACACTGAATCATTTTCTTCTATTATCAATAGAGTGGTCTCGTGTGACGTCACAGTTTAGCTGTCGGCCATGTTGGAGTACACACAAAGCCACTGGCATGCACGGCTGAGTCGCATAACCTATCGGTGGTGAACTTTTGTGCTGTCTTTGGTTGTGGCAGCAGAGCTGATAGAGACAAGAAATCATTCTTTTGTTTGCCAGCGGTCATTACACATCAAGGAAATGACACGAAGGAGCTATCCAAGCGACGTCGCGAGAAATGGCTGTCACGCATCTCTCGAGATATAAAGGAATGGAATTTGGCGTACACTAGAGTATGTGCGGATCACTTTATAAGTGGTCAGTGATTTTATTTACTAATTCGTTTGTGAACAGTATTTAATAAAGGAAATATAAATTAAACTTGGACATGAGAAGGTTACCGAAGCTTCATCGGCCCGTGACAGCAGTCGGTACCAGAGACGTGTCGCGCGTGTACAACAGGCGAAACACAGAGATGCAGCCTCAGCATTGCTTGATATGAGTTTAACGTCAGATCATATATATATATACATATATATGTATATATATATGTATATATATATGTGTGTGGGGGGGGATGAAGTTAGGGGTTAGTTGAAAGTGAATTCCTACACACACGCACACAATGACATGCATGTACAATGTACACACACACACGTGTCTGTTTGCACTGAGTAAACATTGAATATTGCTAAATATCTGACCAGATCTGTATATATTTACCCTTCCAATGACGAGATGAGAATTATCGACGACCGTTGCTTTGACGTCTCGGACCCATCCACTGACAAACTGATTATAAGCGTCGAGCCCTTTGTAGCACTCCAACTCGTCTTTTGTGTAAGGACTGGGGGTGTTCACGAGATACGTGTAGATGTTGGCGTAGTTTACCGATGGAAGATAAGTAGGATCGGCACTGAAACGATCTGCACTCATCGTATAGGGATCCAAGTTACCAATAACCTTCAATTTGGCCAGGTAGCGAACCTTTGATGCACTATCCAGTGATTCAAAGTATGGTATTTTCGCCGCACTTCCTTGTTTACTCGCCGCCATGTAGGATCTGTATGAACTCCAACATGGCGGACAGACCTCGTAACTAAGGAGATCGTGACGTCGGTGAGACCACTCTATATAAAAATATTGACTGGTGCAGCTTTAAATGTTTATCTCCACAAGGATTGTGAACGGCCGGGTTTGCTCTCATCAAATCAATTTGAATTGCAAAAACAGCAGCACATTTGTCACTGACAGAAAGGCCAGCCCTTTTTCCAGAGCTTAAGCTATAGAATCCCTCCCTGGTGGTGATTTAGACAAATTGTTTTTCATTCAGCACCAATAAACAGCCAGCACATTCTCGACCTGTATTTCTCATTGGCCCGCACTCGCCAATCTTGCCATCCTTTACCTGTCACTGTGCAATGCCAAGCCCTCCTGATGTCTGCCTGTGTCTTTGGAGCTTGTCAGAGGTAGTTAAGCAGTAATCGTATTCTATAATACTGTAGTAAGCAGCACTGGCCTGACCTTATTCTGAGTCAAATGTAAGGAGTTTCAGTGACATAGAAGAGTAGAAACACCTTGACAAGGTGTATGCTCATGTACATTTCATATTAAAATCTAACCTTTCCCTTGAAGCCTTGTACTCATGAGTGTTATTCTCCCTCTCCGTATTCACTATGTAACGATATCTTTCAATTAAAGTGCTTTTATCTCATCTTTTCACAAGCCTTGACTCATGGATGCTCACAATTAGCTCGTTTAAGACTGGGAATGAGGCCGAGAAAATATTGTCACATTCACTTCACTTATTTACCACCATGTAAGTGTGAAAACAGACACATTATTTCACATATTTCAAAAAATTCAGTTTCTGTCTGTCGCCTCTGCGACAAGATGGAACCAACAACCAAATCAAAGCCAACACAAAGGCAGGAATACTGGCCAATTTCTACTAAAACAATCACCCTTAGAAAATAATTACTCACTTTCAAAATCCCAGTGCTCGATCGTATTAGCAGGGGGTGATTAAGATTTCCCTCACAGCAAGCACTCAGCCTTGGAGAGGAAGCGGGCGAGTGAGGAGGGTAACAATACGTATTGGATAGAGGTTAGAAGGATCGCCGTTGTGTTTTTATCAGCCTGATGTTGAGCTGTGCATAAGCTGGAGCACAGGGATAGAAGCCGGTAATTGTCAGATCATGTGGTGAGTGGAGGTATGGATCAGAGACGGAAGGAAAGAGACACCCGGCAGTACATGAATCACATCACGCCAGATCAATTGAGCTTAGTCCGTCTTTGACGGGAGGTTTTACCAGAGAGCTGCTGCCGCACTATGCTCATTAACCATGGATCAAGACTTAATCACCCACATCTAGCTATCATGTTTTCACTGGCTTGCCTCCTCGATGGCATTTTAAATGTGCATGTCTTTATTTTTTAAATGAACCCGATCTACCAGCCATTCTCTCAAGCTGTTCAAGGACTGAGAGCAGCGAGCTTGGGAAAAACCGTCGATGGATAGCATTTTTCAGGGGCCTTTGCGTTAAATGTCATTACTATCATTCAAATCTATAATGTAACATTGTAAAGGTCACAGCTTCAATCTACTTATTTTTCTCGGACAATGTAAGAGACACAATTCTTCATATGCCTCCAGAACCATCGCAACATGTAGCGATTCCTTTATTGTGGTTGAAAGGAATATCTCAAAGAGCAGCAGACAATTATCTCTTACACTGAGTGATTAGGCACCCAGACTGCTCTTGTTATCTGGTAGAGCACAGCTACAAAATGCCACTCAGATGCAAGGAGGCAAAGGAATGTAGCCAGCAGACTTTCCTCCATCTACGGGATGGCAAATCGAAATAATTAGTTCAGAGATAAGGTGCGGAGGGGGAGTCGGCCCCGGCAGAGCAGGAGGTCAACCATTAGAGTCAAATATTCTCCTGAGATTGTTTCAAGTTCTTGGCTCTGTCCTTTGATGACACACTTACACAGTAACATGCACACCATAAATGTTCTTTTTTTACATGGATTAGTTTTAAAATATCAAATATCTTGAATATATTTTGGCGAAACTGATGTCCGAACAATATTGTTCCTCAGTGTTAATTACATTTAGGATATTTTTATAGTTTTCATCCATGGGGCGTTAACAAAGTTGTTCTATTCAATAATTATATAACTAAAATAACAAAAAACAGATACTTCACATGAACAACAGAGATAACCTTAGGGAATGCATTCCTGCAATGCCCTTGATATGGAATTAAATGTGCTCCCCATAAGATAGGCAGGAGGAGTGAGTCATGACAAGGAATCAGTGCTGGCTGTGATCTCTTCTTCGCCCTGACATGGTTAAGCTCAATAGTCCCGGGATCCTATTAACTCCGGCACCATGCAAACATATTCAGGGTCAGAACCTTAGCTCGGTCTTGGAAAAGTGAGTCTGATGAACCTGAGCACGTCCTCGTCGAACACGGGAGTCATGCTTTATTTTCTGTTTGTTGATGCCACACACATATTTATGTATTCAACATTTGCAGGTAGGCAGGTAGGTCAACCTGGAGGAAATGGTTCATTTCAAGGACAACATTTTGAAAGTTTTGCAGCACCTGTCAAATCAGGTCAAGTCGTACCTCTTTATCTGGTCGCTGTGACTTATCTACATTATGCTGATGTCTTTTGGGTCATACTAGACACTAAAATGTTCTCTTTCACTCCTATAATTCTAGCATATAAATATTAATAAATATGTTTCTCAATGTCACTGTATCTTGCAAAGTGCTTATCAGGGGCGTAAATATAGACAGTGCAGGCAATGCATTTGCACTGAAGCCTGTGGGGTGGGGGTGCCCCGAAAGAGAGCTATTCCCAATAAAATTCAACTTCAAAATCCAATTTAGTGTTGGTAAAGTATTTACATACGCACAATGGTGTGTGTGTGTGTGTGTTTCATAACTAGTTACTAGCTTACAGCAGGACCCGTCATGATAGCGTCCACGAGGACCTGTCATGATAGGGTGCACTAGTACCCGGCATAACAGCGTCCACCAGGACCCAACATAACAGCGTGCAATAGCACCTGTTAGAATAGGGTGCACTAGTACCCGGCATAACAGCGTGCACTAGGACCTGAAATAACAGCGTCCTCTAGGACCCGTCATATCAGCGTGCTTTAGGACCCGTCATGGAAGGGTACATCAGGACCTGTCCTAATTGCATGCACTTGGACCTGTCATAATAGGGTGCATAGGACCCGTCAGGACAGTGTGCACTGGGACCTGTCATGATAGAGTGCACTAGGATCAATCATAATTGCGTGTGTGCACTAGGACACGTCATGATAGGGTGCACTAGTACCCGTCATAACCTTGTGCACTAGGACCTGTCATAATAGCATGCACTAGGACCCATCATAATAACATGAACCAGACCCGTCATGACAACGTGTACTAGGACATGTCATGATAGGGTGCACTAGGAGCCGTCATAACTGCGCACAATAGTACCCATCATGATAGTGTGCACTAGGACCCATCATGACAGGGTGCACTAGGACCCGTCATAATAGTGTGCACTAGGACCCGTCATAATCGTGCTAATTTAGTCTATTTTTGGGGGATTTTAACTTTCCTCCTATCATACAATATCATACAATTCCTTCTGCTTCTGGCTGGCTACCTGGTGCTGCGTGCAAATTGAAATGATGACAAAAAAGTAATTTGCTCTCAATGAAAAATGAAGGTGAATGGGGAAAGCCCTTGTGGCTGAAGCCACCCTCGCCGAGTGGATTGATAATGTCTGGTGACATAATGCCCTTAAAGTCAAACTCTGCTGGTCCTCAACTGGCTCTGCGCCACCGGAGCACGGCCAGCTCATGCAGACGAACGGCACACACCTCTCTCCATGTGCTTACCGGGGGAGTGAGCGAGGAGAATAGTAGTAGTAAATAGTGAAGCTGTCCGTTTCATTGCTTTATATTCAAGGAATGAATATACTTTTGTCAATTAGATGGTAATCTGCATGAGAAATAAAAATAACAAACAAAATAAATCAGTTGTAATAATCATATGTTCACAGTGATCAATTTGACCCGGATAGCCGTGATCATGAGAAGTAGTTTCCACCGTACTTTGAATTTCCTGTTTTCATGTTTACTTACATTTGCATGCTAAAATTAATTGGAAAAGTAGCACTTAGTGGCGCTTGCTCAAAAGAAGCTATCTAGCCCTAAAAGCTACATACCAGACCAAGTAAGGCTGTAGCAACAAAGTCCACGAGTGTACTGAATTAAGCAAGGGTCCATCTTTTTTTTTGTTATAAAACTTTTCATTTTCAATAGGGACATTTTTTCTTTCAAAAGTTTTCTTTTCTCCCTTTACGTGCTAATTATTTGTTCATCAGCAATAGTCAAGTTAAAATAATAGCTTGAGGAAGACTCCACTGACGAGCAATACAGTGCTGCCACAGTAACAGAACTGGCAGGATGTAAAATAAATGTTTGAATTTGATTATTGCCCTGCCTTTAAAACACCTATCTGCTACTTTTTCTACATGTATTGTAGGAACGATTCAAAAAATATTATTTTATCTTTTTAATATGGTGTTTATGGAAAATATCGAATGTTGACTTTGTAGTCAGCCATTACTAATTGCCAATTGGAGAAGATTGTCCATATCTACATGCGATACTGTTCATTCTTGTACAGTATGTTGACTAGAAACATATTGATATGGAAACAGATGTCTACAGATGGAGACGAGACTCCTACTTTAACTGAGCTGCTTACAGCACTCTGACCTCACTGGCCTACAATTCCACTTGTCTATCACATTGTTGCTCGGAGCACCAGACCAGCAGAGTTCTATCACACGAGGGCGAATCAGATTTACTGCCTGGTAAGGAGTTGTGAATCACAGTGTAGAGATTTAGAACATGCACAATTGAATTCAGCTAATGTGGAAGCCGGATGTGAATCTTTCATAACGGGAAAGTAAGGAAGGTTATGCGATTGTTTTATTCAATTAAATGAACAGAAGATTTCAGGCAAATGGTAGAAAATGCAGTGCAAACCACATACTGATCAGTTAAATTCTAAGAATGTTAGAAAATAAATGAAATGAGGAGTAATTGACAGAACTCTCGGGCAGATTAAAGACGTTGGCAGATGGTTGGCAGCTGGCAATACTCATACTTTCTTACTTATATTCCACTTTTAGTGGTTTCTAGACACATCCATATGCAGAAAGGAGTCACTGCCATAAATGAACACGTCCATCATTTCCACAGATAAACTGTACCATCAATTCTCAAATAAGATGTGGTTTGCAAACACTGACCAACTAAATGAAGCCAGTTAGATTTCCTCTATATTCTATGTTTTAGCTCACATAATAGCATATATGCAGCATAATATAAATCCCTGTTACAGAAAATAAACAGTATGATATGACTGTAGTTGTAATGGAATCACTGATGTGGAAATGTGTATCTTGGATTCATCATGACTCCACGTACGGGAGTATGACGTTTTGAGTCTGCATCAACAACATTCAAACAGATCACAAAAAAGGAGACTTCTAATTAAAATATTACAAAACAGGGGAAAATATTAGCAAAGGTCTCTTTCATCTGTTATAAAAAGGCCTAGTTCTCTTCTGCAGGGGCGGCCACTATTTAAGAATTGACAGGATATGAGCAGTCTTAACAAGAAAAACACAGCTTGTGTATCGATAAGAGAGAGAATCTGCACGAAGTCTGAAAAATCAACTCCTTTGAACTTCTCACCTTTCTCTTGTTAGTTGGGCAGACGTACAGGTAACTCAGGACAGTCTTGGATCCGACTTTGTCGTTCATCTTCTCGTATGTGGAGCCATAGTCAGTAGATCTGAATGGAGGAAATAAAGGGAAATACTATATAAACCAGAGCATACTGAAAGTTTGCTGACTATTTATTGGGTAAACAAACAGACTAAAGATCACTGGGACATTGTGCGATTCATGTCAAATGACATTGATTTTTGCAGTGATGAAAAAAGAATGTAGCATCACACCCTGGAATAAAACAACAAGCAGATGCAGGGTGGTATGGTACTGATTATATACAGTTAATCTGTGCGAGTGTTAAACCATTGGCAATCGAACAAGAGAAGGTTAACCAATCATCTCTAGCTGCCAACAAAAACGAACCATTCGAAAATGTCTGGGGACCCGGCACTGTAAATAATTAATTCTCTCCCGATGACGACTGTGAAATAAAATATGTCGAGTGCAGAAACATGTGGATGTTCCTGAACTCATGGGCTTTAATAATTGAACAGTGGGAATGAGCCTGTTAGCCAGCCCAGTCCCAAGAAACTCCACATGAATCCATCATCACCAGTAACTACCCAATCTGCTTTCAAGTAGAATATTACAGCATTTACAGGGCTGTTCACTTTTCCTTTTTTCTGTGAAAGCTGCATTCATGTGCCCAGGATTTTCAAATGTTGCACTCAGTGGGGACCCAAGCACCCACCCACAACTGTGGCATAACTCCCATTTGGATATGCAGCCTACTTCACAGTGTTATTAGGAAAGTGAAGATGACACCTATTTCAGCATTGATTCCTTTTTTAGTCGGAGCTTACTGCTTGTGCTCCTTCAGTGGTAACGTGGTTTCAGTGAAACTGCACAGAGATTTCTCTCATTTGAATTCCTTCCTCTGAGAGACACAGTAGTTGCTATGATTACAAGGCACAATAATGAGTCCGACGGACAGCATCATTTCCACAGCATATTCAAGTGGAGGTGTGGGGAGAAGCACTGCTCTGAGAATAATCCTGAATTTGGAGCAAGGGCAGTGAACTGCTGGCCTCTGTGTAACTCTGTTGGAGCCTCCAGAAATAGCATAGAAACGTATGTTGTTTTTTGGTATGACGTGGGTGAGCACAAGAGCCAGGCATGCCTTTATCACCTAGTCACAGTAATGCATATGATTAGATGTGTTGCTGGAAATGGGACTATCTGGTGCAGACAGCAGCAAAGATCCGCTCTTGGATCTGGACCAAGATTAAATGTAACCACCTCCCCCCCCAAACACTCATATCCTGCACAAGAGAGCTGATACATATAAAAATGAAAATAAGCTGATTTTATTAAAGGAAATGGCAGAACGACAAAAGGATGGTACCCACCTACATTATATATTTGTAAAGGGAAATTAAATGAGGAAATGGTCAAGGTGGCCAGCGACAAGGTTAGCCAGTGGTTACACTGTATTGCAGTGATTTTCAACCGGTGTGCCGCGAGAGATCGTCAGGTGTGCCGTGGGAAATTTTCTAATATCACCTAATTAACCATTGTCGGGTGTCTGTGCTGTAATAAAGTGTTGCAGATAATGTAATACTCTTCTATGGCAGTGGGTGGCAGCAGAGGGATTTAAATACCTGTAAAGACAATAGAGTTAGTGCTGCGCGACACGTGACAGTGACAGTTTGGGATCAAAGCAAGACGAGCAAGTGACAGTGATGAAAAAAAAAAAAAAAAGGTGACAGTGATGGAGAAGTTTTGGAAAAGATGCGCATCAGTAAGAAATTTGCCTTGCAACTTGATGAATCGACGGATATTAGTGGACATTGTCAGCTCTTGGCTAACGTGCGTTTTGTGGATGGAGAAGCCATTAGAGAAAACTTACTATTTTGCAAGGCACTGCCAGAAAAATCAACAGGAGATGAAATATTTCGGGTCACGTCGGAATATCTTGACAAAAGCGGGCTTACGTGGGAAAACTGCACAGGTGTCTGCACTGATGGAGCCGCAGCCATGGTCGGGCGCATCAAAGGCTTCGTAAGTAGGGTCAAAGAAAGAAACCCAGCTGTTACTGTTACGCACTGTTTTTTGCACCGTGAGGCCCTCGTTGCAAAGACCTTACCAGCAGATCTAGGTCCTGTGTTGGATGATGTTGTGCGCTTAGTGAACTTTGTGAAGACGCGACCTTTGAAATCTCGCTTATTTGCGTCTCTGTGTGAGGAAATGGGAGCGGAACATAAAGTGTTATTGCTCCACACGGAGGTCCGGTGGCTGTCGCGCGGCAAAGTGCTGGCCCGTGTGTATGAGCTCCGAGAGGAACTTAAAGTGTTTCTGACAGACGAGAGGCCCGATTTCTCAAAGCTGCTTGCAAGTGATCAGTGGTGTGCAAAGCTGGCATACCTGGCTGATATATTTCATCATCTGAATGAACTGAACACACGGATGCAAGGCCGAAATGAAAACCTGCTTACACGCACTGACAAAATTAACGGATTCTGTTTAAAGGTGCAGCTCTGGCAACAACATGTGCAGCGTGGCAACCTTGAGATGTTCCCACTCACCGAGAAACTGCAGGATGGCAACACTGCTGCAATGTGCGAGGTGATTGGCAAACATTTGAAAACTCTGGAGGAGAAGTTGTCATTTTATTTCTCTTCAGCCTTCACAGAATGCATTGACTGGGTTAGGGACCCATACAGCTCAGCATCCGTTGCTGGAAAGGACATGACTTTAACGGAGCAAGAGGAACTCATTGAACTGAAACAAGATCGTGGTTTAAAGCTAAACTTTGCTGATCTTCCTTTGGACAGTTTTTGGTTAGCTGTTGCCAAGGAGTTCCCCATTCTGGCCAACAAAGCTATTTTGACATTGCTCCTGTTTTCAACCACATATCTGTGTGAGCTGAGCTTCTCAAGCTTGACAGCGATAAAAACTAAAAACAGAGAGAGACTGAGAGCTGTTGAGGAAGAGCTTCGTGTGTGTCTTTCTACCATTCCTGCCAGGATATCCATGTTGTGTTCATCGAAACAGGCCCAGGTTTCACACTAAGTGAGTACAAATACATTTAGAAACTATATTAACTATATGTATTATATGTACTGTGTTAGTGTCTTTTTGTGTCATTTTGGTTGGTGGTGTGCCCCAGGATTTTGTAAATGTAAAAAGTGTGCCGCGGCTCAAAAAAGGTTGAAAATCACTGCTGTATTGTACCCAATGTTTTGATTCCTAACACAGTTCTGTTGTCAGCAAGACACTGTACCGTCTGCTCAGTGTTCTCACACTTATCCTAAAGTCAGAGATGGCTCATATTCGACCTCATATTTTTCCTCGAAGATGTGGTTTCTCTTCAAAATGTCAAGAAAGGGTTCAACAAACACTGAAATACTTTTTCATAGACTTGAAAAAAATAATGAATGCAAATGTAGGTCTGACAGGGTTGAAGAGACCAATGCACTTTAACCAATAAATAGCTGTTATTTTGTACTCTCAAATTCACTGTAAGACTTTCTATGAACATTATTTAATTATGTAGCCTTTTAAGGATAATGGATGTACGTTACAATTGAACTGAGTTTAATAAACCCAAATGCAGGGAAACCAAAAAACGATAACAACAAAACCGCATACGTTTAAACATTGTTACCTGACATCCTGAAAGATGCTAATTAAACAGCATGATTACACAGGTGTGCCTTGGGCTGGTCACAATAAAGTGGCACTCTAAAACGAGCAGTTTTATCTCACAACACAGCGCCACACACGTCTGAATGTTCATCCCACTACTATAAGCCATCTTCAGTGTGGTTTCTGAGAGGTGGGCAGTACATGCAACCGACTGCAGACCACGTGCAACCGCTCTGGCCCAGGACCTCCACAGCAGGCAACTTCATATGCAAGATGGTCTGAGACCAGCCACCAGGACAGCGGATGCAGCAGTTGGTCTACACACACAAAGAATATCTGCACAAACAGACACGGTCTCAGAGAAGCTCATCTGTATGCTCCTTGTCCTCAGCAGGGTTCTGACCTGACTGCAGTTCGTCGTAACCAACTTGAGTAGGCGAGAGCTGTACCTTCGACGGCGCGAGGAGAATCCTGGTTTTAACTGTACCGACAGACGGCGTTCATGTGGGCGAGCGGTTTGTCAGCGTGGTGAACAGAGCGCCTCATGGTGGCGGTGGGGTTATGGTATGGGCTGGTACAGCTATAGACAACCAATACAGCTGTGTGGTGATTTGAACAGAGATAGCGTGATGGGATCCTGATACGTGTTGTTGTGACATTCATCCGCCTCCGTCGCCTCATGTTGCAGCATGATAATAGACAGACCCTTGTCGCAAGGATCTGTGACGTCCCGCAGGCTGAAAACATCCCTGCGTCTGCATACTCACCAGACATGTGACCCATCAAGCATGTCTGGATGCTGTGTTCCTTTTCCTCTCAAAATCCAGCAACTTCACACCACCATTGAAGAGGACCACAGTCAACAACCTGACCGACTCTATGTGAAGGAGATATGTCGCACGGCAACAGATACATGGTGGTCACACCAGATACTGACCGAAAAAAATGCTTTTCTATGGCTCATGTGAAATACCGATAAATATATTGTTTACAAGATAAAACCGACCTTTTACCGTGACCAGCCCAAGACCCACCTGTGTAATAATGCTGTTCAAACAGTGTGTGTGTGCCTCTTGCTTCGAGGCATTCATCCTGAAACAATGGGATATGCAAGTGCCTCAACAATACATGCCTCAGAGAACATGACACGTGTGATCAATTAATTGTCTATATTATTAAGATAAAAGATAATTTTCTTTCTTTCAACTGAGACGTTCAATTGTTACAGGCTCCAGCCCTCTAACCAAGAGAAGTCTTCAGGAACTGACAAGCCCAATTTGAGCTGATTCTTACACATGGGGGTGTACATCTTTGTTTCATGGTTCTCTTCACTGATTATCTGTGCATTAAAGTTGAGTTGATATTACAATGTAACTGATTTTTGATTAGACTAGGATGTGAGGCCTTGTCTGCTATATTCTTCTGCCAGCATATGGCACAAGACAAAGGCTGGTCACCAAAGAAGAAAGGAAGATACTGCTACTGAGTTATGTGTTCTACATATTTTCAAACTGAGGAATACTTCCAGTGTGCTTTTTGTAAAAAGTAACCTGACAAACAGTTTGTGAGCTTTCCTGTAGAATCTATGACTGTTTCAGGCTTGTGGTGAAAGATAGCAGCTGGTAGGCGACTATCAGTAAGAGATTAAGGCAGATTTGAATCAATATGTTACATCAGACTCTCTTGAGTGGAAGATTTTCACAATCATTCTGTGACTATGAAACAGGCACACTGGCAATATGATCTTCTTGGAAGTATGGTATTTGAATCGCATTATTGACTGCTGAACATAAAAAAGCGAACTCTGTCACCCTCTGTTCTTCAACACTATTACCGCCAAGATGGTACTAAAATGAAATAAACAATATTTCTGAGTAATAATACCTCTGACCAACACCGTGGTCATATAAATTGCACAAAGGAGAATCTACACATTATCCATTTGATTTACACTACATTACCCATGATATAGACATCAGGTTAAAGATAAGAGGATATCTCATACACCATTCCACAAAACATTTAAGGATGAGAGCTGCCACATGCCAAGGCATCATGGGAATTGGTAGTGGACAGCTAAGTACAACAATAAGATGGAAAATGAACATCGTAGTATGCACGGAGATGTGTGCTGTATCTACACAGTCACAAAGTGGAGGTTTCCATTTGTTTCCATTCATTAAGTGAAGCCCTCCATTTTTTTTTCTGGGAGTGTGTGAACATCAAATGATTGGAGAGAAAGATGGACAGAAATTGCATTCGGGAATGTTTGTGAGGTTTTGCCAGATGTCTGTCGGTAAAGCAGCACAGTTGACTGTGCTCTGGGGAGAAAGAGAGATTAAATCAAGCCATGCACTTCAAAGTCTGAGGGATGGAAATTGCAACTAAATCATCTTAGTTTCTCAAGCTCAAACAAAGCACATCACAGAACACAGGATTTAAAGATCAATGAATTCTGTACAATACCGTGTCAAGAAAAACAGGTTACCTATCTGACTCTTCTCTCTGTTAACCTGACTCTGGATGGCTGCTGAACAAAAAACTATCAGTGAATGCTAGCGCACACGAACCGGCAAAGAGACACAATGAAACAGGAAACACCGAATCAATATTCATCAGGTGTCTGAAGATGAAAGCGTCATCAGGTGGTTGTCAGAGTTGAACCGAAGCAGCAACAACTCAATTGTCTGTCCACAGAAAGAGACTCACACAGAGACACAGGAAGCTCCGAGAGCGAGAGAGACGGCGAGAGGAAAGGTTTCTTAGCAGAGAACCCTGCGGCAAAATTCAGCCTGAAGACTCTGAACACTCACTGACTGATGCGCTTGAAAAACATTCACATCGCTGGTGAAGTGAGGCGTCCTCTGCAGTACTGAGGGGTCAGAGGTAGAGACGCCTGAAGGCATCGCAGACATTTCCTCTGTAGTTGTCTGAATTGTTGCAGTCTTTTGTTCCAGGACCACACTCTGGTCCAGCCACAGGTCCTCCACACAAGCCTGCTCTCTGGATACAATCCAGGGAACTTTGGACGACCAAGAATTAACTAAGCAGAGCGGTCGCCAGAACAAAATGCCTGAGAGTTTGATGACAGAGAATGTGAGACCAGATTTGGGCACACTGAAAATCCTCTTGTTGACCTTCATGTACCCAGCAAAGGGCCGACTGGGCATTTATACTCTCTACAGAGCTGTGTTTAAATTCAGAGTTTGTATGTCCTCTTGACTGTGAGTTTTCTACGGCTGCTCTGATTTCTTCCCACTTCAATGCAATTCAGAGAATCTGAACCTCCCCGGTAAGCACTGATTTGGTAATTTGCAGGTCAAAGTATGACTATGTGTCTAGGTTCAATCTGGGCTTAATTTGAGCAACAAGGACATTTTTTTGTTTTTGAACGGTGGCTAATGCAACCCAGTCCAGAGTCCAGAAATGTTGGCACTGGACGTTTCTGCAAACCAAGGATACGTTGAATGTCAAATGTTTTGGTTCATGGTTGCAGAAATGCATGCTACCACGTGGTTAACATTGTGAAATGATTAGTTTGGTTAACTACTTAGTTTTGTGGACTTTCTCAAAAGTTATACTGTTATGCCACGTAACTTTCCAAAAAGGTTGTTCAATCAACTTTGTCTCTGGCTCTGACCTGGCTACAGAGCTGGGTTAATAATGTGGTAATATCATGGTTATGGCAAATACATTATGGTTAATGTATGATTAGGGTCAGGCAAAATGATTGTGGTTAGGATGAATAAAGATTCTAAATGTTAGCTACAGGTCTGTGACGGGAAGCAAACTCTGGTATGTGCTGACATACTTTTTAAGTGAGTTGTCTTTATTTCCCACCAAACCAACCTACAATGATTTGACGAGATTCAGAACTAGACTCGCTAATGAAAAGCTGTCGAGCCCAAACCCCCAACCCCGATCCTTATAGTCTGCCTCACTAGAGACAGGACACTAAACTGTACGAGTACTGCACATCGGCATCGGGCCTAAATTGTGAGGATCCAAGGGTTACTGGAGACTTAGAATCTCTGCCAAGGAGCATTTACTAATTAACAGTTATAAGTAATCTAGATGTCCAACACAACAGTCTTAACTTGCATTAGCTGTTCATCTAAACTGAAGATCAATGCTTGTGTGGTGGCCTGCAGCGCCTGGTGACATGGCCGGGGTGTTTCCCTGCCATTTCCTCTGAAGCGAGAACAAAAGAAAGGTTTCAGCCTCCCTGTGTGAGGCAAAGAAAACAAATGGAGGATGAGTTGCCCGGGGAAATTAGTCTTGGTAGTTACTTGGTTATTCAACCACTGGATTTCTAAATGCTTTAATCCAAAACACTAAGCCGGCACTCCAGACAACATTCAGGCTGAAACACTGTTGTCATGGTTCACTGTTATGGCAGTATCGACTTCCTTTTGAAGTTGCTTCCCCTGACCAATCCTTTCCCATTAGAATAATCAACCCTCAAAGGGTCTAAGGAAGAACAACGCTATTCTGTGGTTCAGTGTCATTATATGTCCATATATGACAACATAGTAGATAACTGAATGTTTGAATGTATGGTTCGTTCAAATCATTCATTTATCAACACAAACCTTAGGTCTGGGTAGTGATGGGATTGTAGAGGGAGACAATAACAATTTCAATCAGGAGAGACGTCATTAGAGTGAAGCAATCATTTATTACAAATGCATGATGAAATGAATAGTGAAGAGTCTTTGGCAATGGGACTCGATCGTGATGTAATCATTTAAATGGGGGTAGTGGTGCTGTGATTAGATGAAGAATATGCCCCCTGGAGTCTAGACACTGATGGTGGTGAGGAAATAAGTTGCTTCAGATCTAATGATGAGGATGAGTAGCAGGACTGGGCACTGGATATGATGACGACTGGAGGTGAATGGGGTAGAGGAGGGTTGCATCGGCAGAAGAAGAGAGGAGAGCAGTTTTACAATTGTGACAGCATCGATGTGATTGGCTTTGGGAAACCGTGGCAGAATGTGCTTGGTGTAAGTGAAAGTGAACGCCCACAATCAGCTAATAGAGTGAAAGCCGCAGAGACAGAGGGAAGGAGAGATTTGTGAATGAATGAGTGTAAAGAAGAGTCTTCCTCACGGAACTTCTGCTTAGCTTCATTTGTCTGCCGTCAGATATTTTGCCATACTGTTAATACAATTAGTCACGCCTTTATAGTTATTCCATTCATAAACAGAAATGTACAATGTTGTAACATATGTTGATTTCCTAATATAATATGACATATACCACCATTGAGGATCCATAGAGTATCACACATTGATGTATTTTAAATGCAGTGGCATCCTGCTAATGAGCACTGTGGTTGTTGTTTGGCATTTGGGTTTTAAAGCACCGTGTACAGAATTTCTTCGTTATCATAGCCTGTCCCAAATTATTCTGATGGATTGAAGGAATAGTTGTGATTTTTGAAGTTTGGTTGGATGAGGTTCTTCTCCATAGTCAGTGTTTTACTACAGTAGATGGAGCTTGTAGAAACAGACAGGAGCACCAGCACGGGAGCAAAGCAATGTACTGCTGGGGACGTAATTTAGACACCTTAAAGAGTCAATATTTGTTGAAGTATATGCTATATTTAGAATAATTTCCCTTAGCCTCGCTGTCAGACGGCCCTTTCTGAAGCTTTTATCTAAGCTTTCCTCAAATACACAAGACTCCATTGACAAAAATAGTAATTTTACCTCTCAGAACAAGGTTGCTGGTCGACAGCTGCCTTGATTGGTTAGTTTATTTGTGTTAATGTGTGGGTTTATTGATCCTGAACTAACCTTTAAAACACTAAAGTCACACGATAACACAAAGAAACTAACAGATGTTAACCAACGTTGCCTGGCAAAGGCGGCGGTGTCTCACCAGGTTGGTTCCAAAAATCATTATTAGTTGGACAAGAATATAATGTTGATTTTTTTTTTTTTTGTTTAAGGGTGAGTTTGTTTGTAGTGTGTTGTCTTGCAGGTGAATACACGTGAATGTATTAAGGTGCTACACTTTATTGTTGAACAGCTGATTGATTCATATTTCTGGATGCAGTAAGTGCTATTACTGCACACAACTATAGTATACAAAGGGAATCACATATGAGACCAAGATGACATGCTAAATAGTAATAATAGAAACTTGCAATAGTAAAAAGCAATATATTAATATTGGCTGGTAATTTGTTTTTATCTATCCCCGAAGGTTTATTTTGGACCCTGCAAACATGGTACATTACGACCTACACTGTAATGTTGAAAAAGGATTCATTAAAACACAGAAAGGTAGACACAGAGACTCTGATTGCCAGTCTCAGCCCGCCAGTCACATTACATTTCCATCAGCAAATGAAACAGTTTGGGGTCTACTGACAGAATACGAAGACTTTTCAGGAAAATGAAAACCCATTCTGATATTTGCTGCACGCCAAAAACGATTGTGTTGCAGCATGTCTTTAGCAGAGGTAGCAAACTTGCAGCTGCCTTTTAACAATCACTGCTACCATCAGCAAAGCACATCTCAGCAAGGACAGTCATCGTGTACAAGCTGTCAAGGAGTTTATCTGTGGAATATACACTTACCCTGAGCTGCACTCTTGCACACACATTCCTGCTCAAAGATGGCACACACACACACACACACATACGCTTGCATCTTTCCATGTTTTCACCTCAGGCAACGGCTGTACAATCTCTCCTCTAATGCACAACCGCTGGGGCTTAATTGAAAATGACTTTGGAGAATTGCCACTTCAAGATTGGAAGATACTGTTTTCACAGGTGTTCAGAGTTGTCAGTGAAACACACGTGAGAGAGGAAAGCGCCGACGCATGAAGGAAATAATGGAACCTCAAAAGACCGAGCACTGAACACCAAAGTCTGTCTTTCTTTCAATAGATCAAGAAATGTGTTTATGTGCACATCCGACTCTATGCGTCTGTGTCGGTGGGAGATAGTGAAAGGGAAATATAAAAGCAACCCATGTGTGAAACAAACTGAAAGACGAAAATGTGCCTGTCGACCATGCTGGAATCCATGCTGCTGCTAATTCAAAGCGCAGAGAAAGTGAGAGAAGATCTTCCGTTGTAAAACAAAAAGATTTCACATAACAGCAATATGTTGGAGTGCGATACATGCAAACAACAAGGAAAGCAGAAAGGGGAGGACTGGAGTTGACATGAACTTTGTAAAGAAAAAAAAAACCCACACAGAATCCCAATGCTGCTCTCAGGCCTTACCAAATATAACCTGACCGCATCATTGCACTGCGTCTGGCAAATGCAGTGTTGGAGGAAATCCCTTAAAGGACCAGCCGGAGTGGACAGAAGTGCTGACATTCAAAGATCGCTCTCAGTGACAGCGTTTGCCGTGTATCCCACTCACGGCCCGTGCTCTCCATCCAACCTTGACAGTGGTTAGGCAGGTATCTTTGCTTCATCCCCTTCTTTGCTCGCCACGCTCCGGACTGCTTTTTCCAGAATGAATTTTTTAAATAAAGTATGAAACTTTAAAAAATCTCCCCCCTAGACATGATGACTTTTTCATGAAGCCTAGAAGGACTTTTATTTCGGTCACACAGAAGATAAATCCATCCTGTTTTCAGTGCGATTGTCAGCTGCTGACCTGACCCACATCGTCCTTTAACCCAACCCTCTTTTGCTCTGCTCTCTCCTCTTGGAGGTGAAGTGACAGCCAGTTTCCCCTCACACTTTGTCACAGATGATACTGTTACAGTATGTGATTCAAATCTTTTTCAGAGTGCAGGATTTTAAATGGAAAATCCCTCAGAATACCTCTCAACCCTGGAAAGCTGGCGAGCAAGGAACAACCAGAAACAACTTCCCTCCATTCATTATTCATGGAATGGGAAGGCCTGTAAAATAGCAGTTCAGTGGGCTGGGTTATTACAGAGTGGGATTCTGGAGAGTGGCAGCGCACCGTAGTGGCCAGTACGTTTGAGTTTGTGCTCCAACAAGGTCTCTGGAGTGTTATTAGTGATGATAACTGACATGTCGGGGTCAGGCAGAAGTCAAAGTCTAAATGTGCTAAAACATAAGAGACCGGAGAAGTAGGGGCGTTCTCTCGTGAAGGAGCTTGTGAAATAAATGTAAAAGGAACAGTGTGTAACATTCAGAGGGATTCATTACTATGTTTTAATCAGTGTATAATCACCTGAAACTAAGAAGCGTAGTGTGTTCCTTATGCTGAGAAAAATCCATTTATATCTCGTCCGCCATGTTTCTACACACCAGCTCTGGCGAGAGATTTACCCATTTCACGTTTAGAAACCCGGTTTTGAACAAGCCCCGGTGCTAAATAATTAAAGATTGTAGTATTGATAAGCCCCGACGTTACTGGTGCTTTTATTAGTTAATGTTTTTTAATGTTTTGCTGTCATTTATCATCAAACTGCAGCGTTCATCTGCTCTCTATGGGGCTGATCTACTGCCTGCACACACACACGAAGCGCAAGCAGAGAGGCCGCTGTGGTGATGTGAACCAGGTGAAGTGAAGGATTATCGAGTTGTTACAATACGTGCAATAAAATATTCGCATGTAAAAAGCCAACATACTTTTGTCAATACATCTGTGAATATGGAAACAAAAGTGAAACCTAATTCAATCGGCCATCGCCGCAATGCTTCTTTTGTGAACTTCTCTGCTGGCTGAGACAAAGCAGACAGGAGGACAGGAGGAATGGCTGGTACTGACGGATGTCTGTGTTCTTCATTCTCAATTTATATTATTTACATTTATTTCTAGTGAGATATTAATAACTTTATGAAGTGACTTTGCTGTTGTAAACATGACTGTTGCTGCTCTAGAAACAATATTTAGACATATTTTTTAAATAAATTGGAGTCTGTTCTGAAGTTATTTGTTTTTAAAATGTGTCGGGTAGAAGAAACAAGTATTGATAAGAAAAAAATCGTAAACATAACTCCTTACCTGAAGGGCAACGTCCTAAATACCGCTCTGCTCACGAGGGGTTAGCAGAGCGGTATTTAGTTGGTTGTAACCTGCAACACACTACTAGATGCCCCTAAATCTTACACACTGGGCCTTTAACCTTCTATATATAGGAAATGTATACAGTATGATCAAATATATGTGGAAAAGTAGAAATTCTCTTCGCCACCATGTTAACGTATGGATGTAAATGTAGGAGAAGCGGCTGTTATTGAGTTACTGTTAAAGAGTGATAAGAGAGGTGGTGGGTCAAACAAAGGCCGCTGCTGGTGTCCTGTGTTAAACCAAAGGTAAACGCTTGTTACATTACGTAAGAAAGGCCGCTAAGCCACAAACCAGATCACACATGATCTTTTTCTTTAACTCGAACCAATTAGTCTTGTTGCCTGAACATAAACTATGTGTCATCGTGCGTTTCTGCAAACATGATTTGATTTTGCTTCAGAAGAGTCGACGTTCAACGTCTGGTTTGCCAACACGTACAATGACCAACATGTTTTCTGCCGACTGGGGCGCATAATACGTCAACATTTGCTCTGATTTGAAGCTGTCCCATTTCCCTGCAGTGTATACCTACAGGGAGATTGTTAGAGGTGTGTAGAGCACAGTCATGGGGGTCAGGTGCAAGTATCTATCCCATGGCATTTTGATGAAGCTGAATGACTTGTCTGTGAAATTATTCTAAAAATAAAGAGACATTGCTTGCTTTTTAAAACTGATATATGGCAAACAGTGAAAGAGAAATATTACCCTTTTTAATGCTTCACTCACTGCAGGAAACTCTCTGAATCCTTTTTTTTCTTACCTTGTCGTGTTGGTTGAAGGTTGCAAACAAACTTTTGATTCATATCTGGAATAGCTTCTTTTGGATTTGTGCTCATCATGCACTGTTTATGCAGAATCCAATTGTAAATCATTCCCTCCTTTACTGTCAGCTTCGAAGTTGCTTGCTGGAGAATGAGCGACTCACAAACGCGAGTGTTTAGCAGAACGCCAGCTGTTTCTCTGGTGGAGACTTGGGAAAGTATAGAAGTGATAAAAGCCAGGCAGGAGTGTAAGAAGTCAGTGTGCACGCTCTAAAAGTCTCTTGTTTGATCGCCTGCTCTTTGCCTGGCGTGCATCCTGTTGCGGCAGCACAGGGGTAAATTCTCGTTTTGTTGCCATTTCCAAAGAGAAGGGGGAAAAAAGTGCTCTCCTGGAAGGTGAGTGGGAGCTATCTTTCCCGACTCGGCAGTGCCTTTATCTGGAACCTTTCTTCTTTCTGATAAGCAGCTCCAAAGCCAATCATGTGAAGTTTTACCGAGGTAAGTAAGAAGAAGGGGGGGGGGGGGAACGAATAATAAACTTTCCACAAACCTTCACTAAACTTTCTTCCTGTGCTGCTCACACATCCGGCAGCATCTCTGGGAGTTGGCAGCATCTCGTCCATAATGTCAACATATCTGCACTGGCCTCAGGAATGACTATATAACTGTTCTGCAAGCATGGGCAGCTGGTATGGGCGAAAACAAAACATGTACCTAGCTATAGCAGCCACATCACCAGCCACCACTGTCCAGCTCCGTGCTGCGGGCGACTCGCGTCACAATGCCGTCCTGCATGGAAATATTTGTGTCATTTCAGATAAGCAGTGGAGTCAAAGCTCTCAGGCTACTCGCTGCTGTCGACAAACATAGAACATTGTGAAATACGTTTGAGGGGTATAAGTGAATCCATTATAGACATTATAGGATTCATTAGTTCAGGATCTAAATCGAAAAAAAATGATGAGAGTGAAGTGGATGGTTTACAGATCTAATATGTTTTAAACACAAAGAAATATCCGTTTAACATTGCTAAATGGGAAGAAAAAGAAATGGCGTGAATCACTGCAGCATCTGGATGGATGATGAGACTTTAAGTTGATTTACCGCAAAACAAACCAGAGCCGCCTCAAACGGAGATGCCCTTGAATCGTCGTGGTATGAAATTCCACACTGCCTCCAGACTAAACCCTCTTGATGAAATCCAACATTTGCTGTTATGACAAGAAGCAAATGAGAATGTGCTTCAGGATATGAGGGAAAAGCCCACGAGTGTGTAATTAAAAAAGGTAGGAATTTAAATATTGTGAGAGAGGGTCCGAATAAATTACCTCTTTAATAACAGCGAGGTGATTTATGCATTAAAGCCAAAGTAAAGCACGATGGGGGGGGCAAAAAGGGTGCTGTCATTCACATGAGGTTCATGGCCCCAAAGCTCTTAAGCAATATGCAACTCAACTGTATACTACTTACTGTGTACTTCTACTGCAGAGGAAGACATTACTACATTTACCTGACAGAGAAATGTTTACGTGCAATATCAAAATTTGAATTATTCATGTAACAATCCAGCATCATATTAAAACTGAAAGCTCCACCGTAAACAGACTCTTGCTGATAATGTCTCTCTTCCACTCTTCACTTGAAGGAAACATTTAAATGCAGGACATTTACTGTGCGGTTATTAATTGTACTATTAATAGTTAATAATTTCAATGTCACATTTTGAGTACTTCTTCTGCCAACACCAACATTCCCAGTTAGAGGAAGGGTGAAAAGTTACATCAAATCACTAACTCAGCCCATAAAAACACACCTCAGTCCTGGTTACTCGTGGTCATAAACATGAGTGAAATATACTCAGCAGAGGTCATATCCAAATAGGTGGTTATGTTTG
Source organism: Melanostigma gelatinosum (assembly GCF_949748355.1). NCBI lineage: Eukaryota > Metazoa > Chordata > Actinopteri > Perciformes > Zoarcidae > Melanostigma > Melanostigma gelatinosum. Next base: position 10,608,169 of record NC_136644.1, on the reverse strand, counting down.
ACATAACCACCGCAGTTATAATGTAAACTATGGATTTAGAGGGATTTCTGGCTCTTTAGCTGCTAAATGCTCCGCTTAGTTCACCAGTTAGTCGGTAACTTTGTCATCCTAGTTCGTTGCTGAGTCGGTAGCTTACAGCTGTAAAACAGCTGCAGTGAGACTGAATCAAATCTTTGCAGGTTGTAGAACAATCTGTAGAGCTGAGGGAGGTACAGAGTCAGGTGATTGTCCGTGAGCTCATCACTATGAGCAACAACTTTCACATTACACATAGCCATTAACTCCATTGTTAATACACATTTGAAGGCAGCTCTAACTATACTGTAGTGAGTGCATGCAGATAGAGTTGCTCTCATTCATCTTACATTTTCTTCCACTTTAGCAGAGCCAACATAAGCTGTATCAAGCTTATCCTCCCCAGAGTGCTTTCAAAGAAGTGCTTTTGAAATGTTCTGGCGAGCCCAGGCCGGCAAGGTTTTTCTGGAAATACCAAGTCCAATTGGAAAAAGGTCACAGACATCAGGTAGGTCTCTCTGAGAGAGCCGGACCATTATTATAGGCGCTGACCTGTGAAATATGACACAGCCTGTGAGCATGCTCAGCTAAATGATGCAATTTCAGAGGATGTCACTCCTCACCCCCAGGTGACCCCATCCTGGCACAGCGGGAGAGGAGGAGTCTGCAGCCAGGGAGTAATAATGCAGAGCTCTCTCCTCTTTCTCTCCCTTTGATGGTCCCTGTACTTAGGCAAGGGGAACCCCTCCAACAATGATGTTCCTCTCAAAAGAGAGCTGATGCAAATCCACTGACTACCACTTATTTATTGCCTGGGTCCAGACCTTTGAATCTGCCCACTCCACCGAGTTCAAGTCCACTGATTTGTCTGGCATTGTGACATGAAACAACGGTTTCTCGTTTAAAAAGCTATCAGCAAATAAGTGCAGCGGCGGAAACTAACGACAAGACAAAACCCAGGCGCAGAAGAATGTCATCATGGCAACACATTCCCTGACAACTTAAAATGATGCTCGATTCAGGCGCATATGTTGGTCTCTAGTGATTGGTTAGCTAAAATTGAATCACCCAGCACCATGGAAGTCAAATAGAGTGGAGGTAATGAAGATGGAGATGGATAGGTCAGCTTGACGATGGACTGATATGAGGCAAACATATTTGTATTCTGCAGTGGAAATTAATCCTAAAAGGGACATGTTTCAGCATCCTGTAGTTATTCAACTGGGTACTCTGCCAACGAATAAATCAGTAGTATTATTATGAGCTACATTCAATTATACAGCCAGAGTGTTTTACAAACAGATTTGCTCATCCTATATGTTAGCATTATAGATCACAACAAAATATATAAACATTTTCCCACCCAAAATATTTACTGTAACTTAGGGCTATGTATTGTATGTATTCATACCCATTCATTCATACTCATTCAGCAATTTGGGGTTAAGTGTCCCAAGGACAAATCAACATGGACTAGCAGAGCCGGGGATCAACCCGATCACTGACCCACAGGCGCCTCCATCTTGATGCGCACTGCTATTTCACCGGTCAAGCCAAGCCTAATAGATGAATCCAGACATTCTCTTCAGACTTTTCCCGTCATCATCATTTATTGCCATTATGCAACAATGTGAATGAACTAGGTTCATGTAAAATGAACGAGGCTGCAGCGAAACAATAGCGCTAACTCTAATACTGTATAGGCCCAGTGATGCAGACGATTGCAGGAAGATCCGGGTAAATCTGTCATTTATACTTGAAAATCGAATTTGTTTCGCTCCATGCTCCACTGAATAGGAATGAACGGGATGCTGCCTCCAACCCTGGACCCAGTTCCCTTGTACATGGGTCAACCTAGCGCGAACAGCGGTGGTGGGCAGAGCCAGGCCAGATCCAGAATTTCTCAATGAAAAAGACAGTAGATGTTCTTCAAGCCCCCTTTTTATGTATCTACTGATTTTATTGTCATAGCAAGTATTGTTACATACTTTAAATTGTGTCTGGAGGGGAATTTTTAGTTTTCTTTCCACATGAAACAGGATCAGATTTTGGGGATCAATATCTGCATCTTCACTCCTGGTTTTCAGCCCTAACATACATGCTGCATGCTTGACAGTGGTCCTGGAGCAAGCAGCTGAATACTATACAGTCGTACTAGTAAATGACCGTTATGTGTGAAATTGGTGAAGCTCGCCTCTTACTTGTTGATATGTTCTGGATTACTAATTATTCTCCAGACCGGAAGCAACTAGTGCTGCACAAAATTCTCCCCAGCAGTTGTTTTAACTGTTCCTCGATACTTCTTAATCACTGTCATTTCCAGTGACACTAATTGCAGGCAGTTATCCTCATAATGAACATTTCTTCATATCAACCATCATTACTGTAATCACAATATTAATAGATGACAACGAAGAGTGGAGAGAATGCTCTTCTTTTCATCAGATCAGCACCAATTTGCTGAAGGCAAGAATAAGACCAATTAAAATAATTCGACTGAAACGATTATTTGGTGCAAAATGTGCCTCAATGAAAAAGGACAAATTGGCTACAGCAATGTTCTTTGGAGGATAATATGAAAGAGTCAGTTGCTACATATGTATTAGTGGTATGGTGTTTTCATATAGAAGTTCATTGGGAGAGAGCTGTTCATTAGCTGAGAGGTATTTCCACTGCAGGGGCAGTTAAACATAGAGGGCCTTCACAAGTCCTTCATGAGACTCGAGCTCTCAGTATCACATGCTAATTTAGTACAAATGTACAATGATAATTGTTAGTTTGCTTCATTTATGAAGCAATGTCAATGAGCCAGTGGTGAGTCCTGCCTCTCTACCACACAGACAGTGATGTAAGCTACTAAGAATACTGCAGAAGATATAGCATGATTCATCTCTTTTCTGATTTGAATTATTTTGTCCAGTTCAGTATGACGAAAGATTGTCACAATATAGTTTCTTTGGTTTTAAAGTCTAAAGATTGCATTATATGTTCATTCAAAAGAGCCTATCACGTCAGCCTTTCAGTTCAGTTTGGGATTCTGATGAGTCCGTTGCTGGTTCGAACTGAACTCATTCAGCACAAACATGAGCACTGTTTCGTAATATCTTGCTAAGCTATAACATGTTTTAGTAAGCTCTTATCTGCAACACTGTCGTGGTACCGTGAATGTTTCTGTGGCTTCTGTTGTTTATTAGCTGTTTTTTTAATCAGGACCTGACAGTTTACCACGGCTGAGCTGACAATGACGCGTTCTGTCTCCAGTGAGGGGAGCACCAATGTTAAAAGCTACCGACTCTGTCAGTGCTGATGACTCAGTCAACTCCGTTCAGTTTGAGGATTCAGGAAACACAAAATAAGAAAGAAAGGACTGGACTTCAGTTTATGTGTGTTGCAGTGGACCAAAAAAAGAGATTACCATCAGCTCATCATCAAGCTCAGTAATCCAGTAACTTCAAAGAACTCCCTGTATAAATCACAGAAAACAACTGCAGCATAGGCATGTTTGCAAACAGTATAAAATGTGTCAAATCCATACAGTGATAGGAGGGAAATGCAACCTGACTTTGTTGTTGTCATTAATTAACCCACGTCTCAATACCTGCAAATTAATACAGGACTTGTCCTATTTGATAAAGTTTCATCTACAGCAGAACAATACTCCAGAGGCCAGATGAGAGAGGCTGCACAACTTTGAAGAATTGTTTTGCTGACTTTGATTTATTGTCAACGATAAACTGCTTGTCTTCATTCTTTCCCTCTAACCACGCACATATGAAGGCTCCTTTGAAAATGATGACTGACTGATCGGTGAAGGGGGTGGTTAAACATGCTTTTACATCCTCACAAGGAATATGAGGCCTCTCCTGCTCTCAGAATAGGGCAGTGTTGGGGCTTAGTTAGTCTTATGCTGCGTTCACACCGGTCGCGTTGATTTTTTGACGCACTGCAAAATCGCGCCAACGCGCCGCCGGTCGTGTTCACACCAAACGCCGCAAAATCTCGTAGCACCGGAGAGGGGGCGTGGTTTATCGTCCTGGAAGCCGTTCACCTGGCCGCCATTTCTTTCCGCTGTCAACCGTGAAAGGAATAAGGACAATTGCTGCTTTGTACGTGTTGTGGAAGTCAGAGGAGCTTCGTGGATTGTATCGAGCTGTATTCAGTGTCTAGCAAGCCACCGGTCGCTGTTTACTACAGCTGTAGGAACACAAAATAAACTGATTTGGCTGTGATTCAACGGCAATAAACCGACAAAAAGGGACTCCGAAATAACTACGTAATGATGCCGATTTGTACTTGTCTTCTCCGACAAAAAGGGACTCCGAAATAACTACTAATGATTACGATTTGTAGGTTACTGGTCTTCTCAATGGAGCTCTGATGGATCGGTGCTAGGCTATGCTAACATCGTAGCAGCTCCACCAGCACTCAATAACGTCACGTAGACGTAAATACGGCAGCGTCTATTCATTGTTTGTATCGTATGGTTTACACACACACATGCATACACATAGTTTGGTCCGGTCTCTGTTGATATGAGGTATCGTAGAGCTCTGGGTGAACACAGACGGCTACAGGATTTATTTCCTGATTCAACAACGGCAGGAAGCCAGTGATGACAGGGGGAGCAACTCAACGCTGATAGGCTGTCGCGCCACAGCGTCACGCGATTATGTCGCTGAAGTTGAAAAATTTCAACTCGCGCGTTGCCGATTTTGCGGCGTCCAACGCGTCCACCGCGTCGACAATAACGCGTCCAATGCGCCGCGCCATCGCAAAATCGCGGCGCGCCAGTCTCATCGCGTCTGTGCATAGACTTTGTATGTAATCTCGACGCGCGTCAAAAAATCAACGCGACCGGTGTGAACGCAGCATTAGTCTTCTTTTAAAGTCTGTGCGCTCCGGTTTACTTTGGACCTCAGCTCTGAAGTTTCTTCTGATACTGCCCGATCGGCATTCATTGTCTAAGGTCAGGATGTTCATTAAAATTGACAGACTGACTGGCCGATACTTTGAGGTGTTGCCACTGCCTTCGACCTTTGCAAGAAGGCAGCTTTAAGAGTCGTTATCTGGGACGTCTTCACGCAAACTGATAAATATTCTGTCCAACCGCTCCTCTTCAAACCCTATCAGAGCTTTGATCTCAATTAGCCGGCAACAGAGAGACCAGTCAGAGGCCGGAGCTGACATGAGACAGCCAGGTTTCTCAGCGCTGCCCCCAGTTGAGCTGATTCCAGAAAGCAGCTGCATCAATACAAAGTGCTAGTTGGCCTTCTATCTTTCTCCTTTTTCATTCCTCTGTCCATTTTCCCTTCCTTCAACTTCCTCTGCTTCCAACAGTCCCGTCATGCATTCACAACACCGCGTTTCCTCAGACACTGATGTATTGGAAAGTCAGGCGGCGATGGACAGCTGCTCCCCTCACTGTAGGTTTGTGGGTGAGCGAGGGCTGGGAGTGCTGCCAATAACCACAGTGATGTCCCTGTTCTCACACCATGTATAAATTACCTCACCTGATTACGTCTTCCCTGCAGAGATAAACTGTCATGGTGCATTTAACTCTGATGACAGTGCTAGGGTTTATCTTCGTCCAATCATCACTTATTTGTGTGCAAGAAATAAATAAAAAATTGTTCAGACATACTGTTCTTACTTTGCTGCAAACAGTTCATGTAGGTACTCGTTGGTTTGTCTTTTTGTGGCTGTTCGAAATACTGAAGCTTTCAGTGCCAGATGCTGCCATTGCCTTGACCTGAACTGCACTCTCTATTCATTTAGTATTTATTGTGTGTTATGTAACTAGTTAAGGACTCGTGTGGGGTAGCTTTAGAGCCTGCAGCCTGATAGTTGACCTCCAGAGCTTCTTCATGAAGTTTCCCCCCACTGTTTTCTGCACCTTTAATCACTGAATAAAAGCCTGTCACGGCGTGCAGACTGACTGAGCAGCAGTTGGCCTCTTGCAACATAGACATGCACACTTAAGAGGAATACTTCATCCCCAAAATGTTGTATTTCAATTACTCATCACGTTTTTACCTTGAATTCTTTCTTCAAGAATTCAAGGTAACACAGGGTGAGCAACCGATATACAAATGGTCATTTTGCGGGTTGAAGTATCTGTTTAATAATCCTTTGATGGGAAATGACATTAGCAAACGATAGAAGCAGGTCAGTCTTGTATATTATTGGTAGCAGTAGGCTAACAGTGTTTCACTGTTACAAAGCAAATTAGTTTTTTGGCACACCAACATTATAGACTGTAATAAAAACACATATTTTTTAACGGTTACTGGGGAAGCAGACACCATGTCAGATGCTGAGATCATGGATATGAAGTAAGCCATGTCAGTTTGATAACCACAACCTGGCTTATAATATAAGCAGTTTACATTATGCTGGTTTTCCCCTCTCCTTTAGGCTACTCTATGTCCTCTCTCTGCCATCTGTGGTGGATGTGATTGGGGGGGGGGGGGGGGGGGGATGTCTGGGGGCGTTTGTGCAGCAGGGACTAGCGATCATCAAAGTGAACAAATTTCAACTTCTACACATCCTGTACGATCCTGTTTTATAAAGTGGACTGAGTTGACTATTCAGATAAACATGTAGAGTTTGAAAGGACAGAGACGGAAAATGTAGAAATATAGAAATACAGATAGTAGAGTCTTATCAGAAGCAATCATAGAATTATTACAGAAGTATACGAACGAAAGCGAAAGCATTTGCCAAGAATGTTTTCATTAATCAAGTTCGTCATAGTGTCAGCATAGTGTTCTGTCTCACTGCAGAATATCAGGGGACTGCATTTTCTTCACTCATTCAAATACCAAAACAAAACTCTGTTTCTGCCTCAGGGTCCAAATTACAAAGTAGATGTCTAAATGTCAAAAATGGCTAGCAGTCACTTAGGCACAGCTTATCATTGTCAAACTTGAGGAGTGCAAATGTGTTGTGCTTTAAAGGAATGTCATCTTGAAAATCTCAAAGAAAAACAATATGGTGCAGATGGAACACTGTTCCTTTGTCTTTAGGCAAATCGAGCTGCTGGGGTTTGAACCAGCAATTCTAACTCAAGCACAGAACTGCATCACTAGAGAGGGGGACATATTCAAAAAGTATGAAGTGAATCAAGAAAAGATTGGATGTCTTTGAGTCGTAAACAAACTCTCTCTATTTGTCTACCCAAAAATGAAATGCTGTACATCTGTGTCCTCAACTACTCCAGACATCAGGCTGTTTCTCTTACATCTTCCTTTCCCTGTGGTTACTTTTAGTCAAGTTGTGGTGAACTGAAGTAGTTACTTCAGTTTTTGTTACAAGCTGTCCTAAATGTGATGTTTAATAATGCAAATGAGACTTAATATGTGCTCATTTGTATGCATTTCCAGAACAGAAATCTAAACCCTATATAAAGCCAGGTTTTAACTTCTCTTGACATGTTGGTCAAATGTTTTACAAAAGGAATATTGGATATCTTGGTATAACTCTATAAATCAGAAATTAGTATCAACAGCCATAAAAAAAAAACAAGTAAACGTTTTAAAAGGAATAAAATAAACTTCTGAATTTGTATTTTGGATGTTTTCTTTCCACTAGTCTGAAAAAAGAAGTTATGGAACCAGGATATAGTCCAGAATCTCTAAATTGACCAGTGCATGTTTTGCTCATAGTGCAGAGACATCCTTTTAGGGTGGGAGATTATTACCTCACAATAACATGTGCTGTTGACACACACAACGGACTGAGCAGATCAACACACCATTGGATCCATTCCTTGCACCTTTACTCTTGTATTTTTGGTTTTGGAAAGGCTTGGGGAAAAAAAGAAAAACACACCATCTTCCGAGTATCGCTATAACTGCAGAGATCCAAAGCTTGACAGATCTACTGGGCCTAATTAGTTGCTAGTTGCAAAGCTATATGATTGGGAAATCAATGTTGTGGGGGTTTGGCAAATGGCCTATTACCAGAGGACCCAATTACCCCAAAGTAGTTTCCCTGGAAAAACGGGCCAAATATTGACCAGGAGGACGTTGTCATGTGTGTGGCATAATCCTAAAACTCAAACAAAGGAATAATTGTATTAATGTCACAAGCCACAATGGAAATGGGTTCCACGCATTTTTAAATCATCAGAGACGCGTTCCCCATCCGTTTCGGTGGTGTATTTTTACTCTTGTTTCAGGAGTGTCTGTGTGCATGCTTTGTGTGTTTATTTCAGTCCCGGGAGGGGTGAAGAAGGGCAGCACATCAGATAACACGCCAGAACAAGAGCATGGCAAACTGCATCTTCCACATTGAGTGCCCTGTCTGACCATGCATGACACCAGAACACACTGTTAACAACACAAGAGGAGTCGAAGAAGAAAAGACACAGTGATTGCAGACAGGTGGGAAAAGAGAGGAGTGGTTCAAAAACAGAGGTGAAGAAGTCCTAGCATTTGGTTAAAAGGGGACAAATTGTGAAAAACTCACTTGTCAAGTGCTTATGCACATACATGTGTGTGTCTGGAGAGCCTAACAACCCACAGGCTGTGAAAGAAGATAATAATTTGTGTGTTAAAGAGATCAGTAAACATGTGATTCAACAAGCCAATCAGATTTGACTCCCCTTCTTATGTCACATGCAGGCTCTTTATAATCAAGCAGCAAAGAAAAATAATGTGTTTTTTAACTTCAGAGTATGTAAACACGTTTTAGTAGAAACAAAAGCAAAAGTATGAACCTGAAAATGAGCATATGTTTTACTACAGTGGGCCAAGTCAGATTCTTTTTGTTATCAGTCACCATATATCAAACTGACAATTAGCCAAAACATCAAGCCAATCACAGGACCATCACAAAAGGCTATCCCTTGGTAGTAGCAGCATTACAGGATTACAGGATTCAAAGACATTACATGTAAATATTTATGAATAAAAATCTGCTTTGTACTCACCTCCAAAGAGTGCTCTCAGTGACGCTGCCAATATGAAAATCATACAGCTTGGTGAGGATCATGATCACCTGCAAAGAGAGGGAATTTTACCATTACAATCTTTGTATCAGGCCTCCAAAGTAAGTAGTAAATCTCTTCACAGCAGCAGAACATCGTCTGCTCGAAAACCTTCCTCGGAGTTCAAGTGTCTCAAGTGAGGGTAAGCCTTCCCAACCTGCACCCATGGTCGTGAGCTTTGGGTAACGCCGAAACAATGAGATCACAGATTCAAGCAGCCAAACGGAGAGCTCACCCTGAAAGCAATAGATTTATATGTTGGGGAATAAGCTTTTCTGCTAAGAGTTAGTGAGAAGAGCAAAACCACTCTACAGCCAGCAGCCGGTAAGCTTAGCTCAGCAGAAAGACTAACAACAGGGTGAAAAAGCTAACTGGTCAACAGTAAAATATTCCACCAACCAGCACCTCTAAATCTCACTAATTAATATCTTATATCTTAGACCTCCTGAAGTCGTCCACGCAACCAGCCTAGAGTGACTGCTCCCTTCTAATGCCGTGTTCACACCAAACACAGGGAAAACATTTTTTTTAGATGCGAATAGACGCAGAAATGCAAAATTCTAGCTACTCCTCCTCTCCGGCACGTCTAGCGCAAATGATGCGAATAACAACAAACGATCCAGCGAGTAAACTCCCGCGAGTAATGCAACGCAAAATCTCGCTTGGCGTTTGGTGTGAACGCAAAGCGTTCTGGAGCGCTTTGCGTTCTAGTCCGGCCCAGAACTTCTCAGCAAGAAGACCCATATGAGCGATCACATATCCTGTCTGGCCTTAGATCGCCTGAGGATCCACAGGAAGAGCTGGAGGACGTGGCTTTGGAGAAGGACGTCTTTCTGATACTTTGCTGAGTCTGCTGCCACAGCAACCCACAACTGGATAAGATGTGGAAGATGTGCTTGTCAAAGTTGGTGGTTTATACAGGGGCTTACATACAGACAGTGTGGTTGCACAGGACCCCATCTGGTGGGGGCCCATAGAAAGAGCGAGCCCTCCAACATTGTGTTGTCTGGAGAACGAACACGTGTAAGTGATTCAGATGACCACCTTGGAATTATGTCTGTGTTCAAAGAACTAAAGAGAGTGCCTTTTAAAATAGTCAGCAGCAATGTATACCAAAATGACATGCTTATTCTACATAAATTATAAAAAACATAAATGAACTATAATGAAAAAAAAGACAATGCAATTAAATGAATAATTACTTGTTTTCTTTGGTATTTTTGTCATATCACATGTAAAAGATGATTGCAGTGTAATACGTATGTTGACAAGACGATGGTGTGCGTGTGCATGTGTTCCATAACTAGCATACTCTAGATCCCATTATAAGAGCATGATCTGGGTCCGATGTGACTGTCTTACACCACCAGGTGTATATGTAGTTGTACATTATTGTGTATATATATTATCAAACAAAGAAAAAATGACCATTAACTACTTTTTTGGGACTGTTAACTTTGAAATAACAGGAAAAAAACGATAAATTGTCAATCTGTGCAAACTGAACTGTAAATTAGTTCTTGTAAAGTGTGAACTGATGTATAAAAAATGCCCCTTGTACATAGTAAGCTTCCTAAAGCTGAAACTGTTGATGTGCTGTTAGTAGAAATGAAACACTTCTTTCAGCTGCGGCACAGTAAAACATTTGTGTTGGAACTGCAGATGAGTTAAATTGGTAGATTATTACTTATTGTACATTTTGAAGTTTTTTTTTTTCTTGCCAGACCATATTTCCACATGTTCTAGTTATATTTAATGTCACAACACAAATCATCAGGTATGTTGATAAAATTAGCTTATATACAGCTTTAATCAGCAATTAGCTTATATACAGCTTAATTAATCACTAGTATATTAGTAGTTTTAATAATCATTACCTTATGAGGCTTTATTAACCACTCACGCATTACACACTTTATACACTAGGGCAAGGGAGAACCACGAGGAAGATTACTGATTTAACTGCGTCACGAGGAACAGGCCGCCATCTTCAGATAGATAAGAAAGGAACAATGGACAGTGAGATTCAAGAGAGGGACAACGCCCCAGCAGAGCCCAACTCTTCACACACTCTTTCCCAGGTCCTATCTCATTCAACATTTCATGCACACTGATAGAAGAAGACGCCTTCTGGGAGGGGCCGAGGTGAACGGACGTTCACGGCCTCCACCCAGGTGTCATAACATACAAATGTGCCACGCCTGCATCTTTGACTTTGACCAATGTGCATCAAGGGGTGGAACCCTATATTAAGTTTCACACTGCTGTGTTGAAGTGTGTTCTGATGGTGGATCTCTGCGAAGTGAAACTATTAGAAAACCCATGCATGTTTAATTGCTGGGCTGAATAACTCTGTTGATAAATAAATCTATTGCTTTGATATAACTATACGCCTCTGAGAGCTTCTGTTTCATTCTTAAATCCGCTCTAAGTGTGAAAGACAGCTTTATTTTCACAACAGGTAACAATGAAATGAAACCTATTCTTTGTTTGCTCTTTCACAAATGAAAAAAGATTGGTATTCTTGAGAAACTAGAAAGACAAGGCCAGATAACAAAATAAAAATGCATCCTACCTAAAAACCTTTAGCACCAGCTCCAAAAATCCCCAAATCTAGTATAAGTATTCAGGTCAGCAATTATCATAGTGAACATAAACAACGGATATGGCTGCTGTTTGTCCTCACAGCTGTTAAGATAGCATCTTGAGGAAGACGCAAAATAACGCAAAATATCTTTGAAGGAAACTACCAACCCTAGCTCGAAGGCTTGTAAAGAAATAACTATTAGCAATAACAGCACATCTCAGTTTTCCCAACACCTGTTAGGATTACAGTGATCTGGGAGTAATTTATGACCATTTTGGGTATTTATAATAATAATAATAATTAAGTAATTATTCCTGTGTAACCAATGCTGTGAATAGCACTTTTGAAACTTGATGGAGGAAGCTGCTATGCATGCTCGCCCCTGTGGACAAGTCTGATCCAACAGTCTCTTTGGTCTCTGTTCTTTTGGAGAGATAATCAGCAGGCGGGGCACTTTGATAAGCACTGTGTTACTGCCTGGTCCTCAGAGCAAAAAAACAAGACATGAAGGCCAAGTCTGCCATGACAGGATCAGTGGTCAGCTGTGATCTTCCACTCTGAGTGCAACTTTGTCGCACAGAGAGACTGCTGGTAACATCCATGACTGATGTTTACCGCTGGGTTACAGGTTCCCGTTAGCATTTCTCTCCACGCAACAATCTTATGCATGTTTAAAGCAACCTGACATGCTCGACTTGAGTCACTTGGCTGGGAGGGGGTGCAGGAGGTGTGGCCTTGACTCTTCTGACAGGCGTGAGCAGTCAGGCGAGATGAGAGGGAACTGAATCTCTGTCCAGAATGGAAAAGAACCGTTGTCCCGGCATCCCCGTCCTCCCCTACTACTCATGTCCTTGTGAAGATCCGAGGCCCACAGACTTCCAGGACCTTTCCACCTCTGGCCGAGCCTTGCTATCCCCACAAGCGCTTTGAACAAGCCGGCCAGCTCACCAGGGTTCTTGTGAGAAGATGTGCCACATGCCCAAGGGATCCTCCAACTAAGACTGTGAACATATGTTTCAGGCCAAGCAGTGCCAGCGACAGCACAGTGTTGAATAAGATGAAAATGGATCCTTGCCATGTGGCTGCAACATGGGGGGGGGGGGGGGGGGGGGGGGGATTGATACACACAGACACAAGTCTTCTCATCCCCACATGGCAGTCTGAATTAAAAAATCCAGGACACCAGCTGAAAAAGAGAAACACTTGAAATGCTTCTGAAGAGAATCTCATAAATGTGTTTCAGCCAACCTTAACAGTCGTCTTTCATGGACAGTTAATGCATTAAGCTACAGACCTGAATGAAAAGGGGTTGGGGATTTCAAGGAACGTCAAGCAGTGGACAGACAAAGCTGTGGCACACTTCAAAAAAGTGTTTATATTTCAAGTGCACTCTCCCCTTCTGAACCGCCAGTTGAATTTATTATTCTATCACTTCAATAGAAATATCAGTCACATTGCACTTGCACATAACCTTGTTGCCTTAGCAATTCATCTACTGTGGTGAAAACTAATTATTGGCAAAACTAGATGTCCCCCTGTCCTCAAAGACCAAGTCGAAGTGCCACACACAGTCCTGAATATTGAATGTTCAGTTTATAGCGTGTTAATGACTTTTCTGAGAGCAATGGAGCTCATGCGAGAACATTTTGGTTTTCTTATCTTCACTTTCTCCTCCTTGTTTCCGTTTGGTGAGCTCGTACGAGTGAGCCACGTCATGAGCGCGTCCATAAGGACAGTGAATTAGCATCGCTAACAGCCCAATAACAGCATATAATGCTATATGTCCTGCCCCTTGTGTCCTATGATGAAGTCCTGCTTTCAGAGATCCAGAGAGGAAAGTCTCTCATTTTAACAGAATTAAGGGACCTGATGAAGACGAGGAATGAGGACAAATGATGATGTTAATGTTCAAGACGCGTCACCTGAGCGTCGTACTGTCACTGAAATAAAGAAGAAATGGTTCCATGTGGAAAACGTCTCTCCATAGCAAGGCCATCGATGACTGCAACGGGAGGTCAAATAACACAAGATGTTCATAATCATACTGTAGTGTTTTACATTTACATCAATAGACAAGTTAAATGAATGGTGATATCGTTATAGAAATAACTTTAGAATTATATCAGCCTATAATTCAGATGTCAGAGTCAAACAGGATAATGTCAACATCATTATGAAGTCGATATTTCACAGAAGATTCTAACTCAAAATTGCTTCAAAGTGAATGAAATATACAATCCATAAGTGAGAAACTTGTACAACAGCAGACTAACTGCACATGGCTGCTCTCTCGTTGCATGGTGGTCAGCTCTCATCTTTGCAATGCATTATGATCTCCTGACAGCAGTTTATAATTCTAGTTATCAGCACACACAAATATTCATAATGCTTGATAACAACAATCATAACACATTATAAAGCATTTTATGACTTGTAAGGTCAAGTATCATAATACTTTATAATGGCTGGTCACTCACTGACATTGTGTATTATAATTCCCATAATGAATAATAATGGGATGATACTTACTGGTCATTTGAGTGGAGTAATACAATTCCTGAGGTGCAGGGATAATACATTACAAGCTGGTTATGCGTCACAATAGGGGGTCATTGTTTGCTTTAAAGGGCCAGTGTGTAACATTAAGGGGGGATCTATTGGCAGACATGGAATATGATATGATTAAGTATGTTTTCATTCGTGTATAATCACATTAGCTTACAATGCACGCCTGCCACATGGGAGAAGTTTCAGTTGCAACCTCACAGGTAGATGCTGCCAGATCCTCCACACTGCTTCTTCAAGTAAAGTGAAAAATATCAATGAATCTAAAATGTAAGTGACTGACCAGTAATTATGAAGTATTATGATACATGATCTTATAAGTCCTTGTATTGATTATTGTTAAAATCATGATTATTTGTGAGAGCTCAAATCTATATATACAGTGCTGTCAGTAGATTATACTGCAATATAAGTGTGTTTAAACTGCAGAGAAAGTGTTGATCGATTGGTCAAACAAACAAACTTTACCCTGTGCAGCATTTTTAACATTTCGTTCATGAATCCTGCTTCACAATTCATTTGACTCCATTCAAAGGCTCCAGGAGCATCAAAGTACCCAATCAATGCCCAGCAAAAGATTTCATCTCGAATCCAGCGTCTCTAATACATCTACTCAGACACTTTGTATTTTAGCAATTTCAAAGACTTCAATCTGAACAAAATAGCTCTCTGTGCCTTTCGACAGTACCCCAGTATTGACACACACAAGTGAAAACAAGCTTTTACTAGTCTGCAAACAAATGCCAGGACAGTCGACAACAAAATGGCAGCTGGAACAGATCGTTATCTCGAAGTGATTAAGCCTCTCAGTAGCATGTCAACAGCTCAGCAATTACTTTCAATTGTCGAGAGCTGTTTATGAGACACGATGTCAACTGGTGGTGACGGAGCCGCCATCAAGGCAGAGACGCTGAGTGATTGGATAAATACACAGTGAGAAGTTTGTTGAATGTTTTGGATCATAGATGGAGACAAATAGAGAGCTGAGACAAAGAGGGGGACAACAATAAAGGGCACTGTCATCTGTTGCCTTAGTTTTCCCTCCACAGCAACAAGAAGAACCGGGCTCTATTCATAGGTCGGTTCACCGTCAAAGGGTTGGTCCACCTGGCCTGAAGCCTACAGCAAATCAATTACAACATAACAGCAGAATACGGATGGGAAAAGTTGAAAAGGGATGAAATGAGGCGTCGCTTGCACTGACAAACCCACAGAAAATGTTCACCCAACTTTGTAACGCAGCTCTTTTCAGTTTTCTGTCCCATAAACGCCAAACCTGCTCTCTATTCCAGCGGCAGCAGGCCTCTGTCGCCAGTAGAAAGGCCTTTAGAAAGCTCCCAGTGGCCGCATAGACCGGCACAAAACAGACAGAGGGTCAACTGTGTGACGACCCTCTCAGAGCAGGCCTCTCCCTCCAGGAGCCTGGTGGGAGGAGCCGGCTCATCAGGGAGGTCCAGCTCACCTGGTCTGGTTGCAAAACTCTATGAGCTAGTGTCAGTCAGTTTCTCTCTCTCTCTCGTTGTCTCTCTCTCTCCTCCCTCTCTCTCTCTGTCTCTCTCTCCTCCCTCTCTCTCTCTCTCCTCCCTCTCTCTCTCTCTCTCTCTCTCTCTCTCTCTGCGCCTCTCTCTCTCTTTGTCTCTCTCTCCTCCCTCTCTCTCTTTGTCTCTCTCTCTCCTCCCTCTCTCTCTCTGTCTCTCTCTCCTCCCTCTCTCTCTCTCCTCTCTCTCTCTCTCTCTCTCTCTCTCTCTGCACCTCTCTCTCTATTTGTCTCTCTCTCCTCCCTCTCTCTCTTTGTCTCTCTCTCTCCTCCCTCTCTCTCGCTGTCTCTCTCTCTCTCCTCCCTCTCTCTCTCTCTCTCCCTCTATCTCTCTCTCTCTCTCCTCCCTCTCTCTCTCTGTCTCTCTTTATCTCCTAGCTTCCTCTCTAGGTTTGGTTTTGTTAGATTTACCTCATCATTACACTCATTTACCTTTTCGTTATGTGAAATACAGTTCTTTGTAACTGAAAAATAAGAAACTTGTCGAGAGGCCCTTCACAGTGACCAGCTTATGGCATACACCTGCGTCATGCTGTTTAATAATCAGTATCTTGATCTGCCACTCCTGTCAGCTGGAAGAGCTCACTAACAACGATGCCATTGAATGTGTGACCAACAGTTGAGAGAAATTAACCTTTTGTTTGCACAACAAACATAAAGAACATAAAAAAACACATTTTCTTTGTTCAACTGCATTGGTCTCTTCAACCCTGTCACACACATTTTGCTTCATTATTTTTTAAAGTTCATTAAAAATGTTAGGATCGCTGTCTGATCGCTGTCTAAAATGATATAACTCATCAAACGTGACACTCAGGAATGATCAGCCTCACGTGACTGAATGAAATGATGATGAATGACGTAAAAAGCTCTCTCTGACTTTAATTGTATTCATAATAAAAGTTATTGAGGGAAATATCAGATCATGAAACCACAATTCTTTCGAATAAATGAAGAAAGTTGTTTGTGGTCGTTTTGTTGTTCAGTCTACAATGAAGATATATTTAAACCAGACAGTGAATCAGAAAACTAATCAAATATAAAGCTTGAGTTTAATCATTAATATACTAACGATAGCTTTATAGCTGATGTTAGCATTTATCTATGCTAATTAAGCTTGAAGGAGAGACAAATTATGCAACAGTTTCAAATAATGCTGGATAAATGTGCGACACCTTCATATCAGGAAAAGAGAGAACAGCTGGGTACTAATACTCCTACCAGTGGAAACGAGCATTGCTCAGAGGATAACTAAGGATTCTCATATAAAAGGATTCCTTCATCATTGAATCGAGGAAGGGCTGAGATAGTTGGATGGCTGAATGGATTGATAAGAAAGAACAGGTTTTGGTTTATGCGCACTAACCCAGATGCTTCTTACTGTTTTACGATCTATTAGTTTAATCACTATCGCTCTTGTCCTTTAACAGTGAGGATCTTTAAGTGTCCAAATATTCAACATCTGTATGGATTCCTTGTAACCGCTCCATGGACAGTATAGTGGAACACTCAAACTCGTGTTTCCTTGCATAATGGGAGGATTCTGAGCAGAGAAAAGGATCACACTTGGAGAACCGGAGACATTGGTCTCTGACTGTGACGGACACTGGTGTGCCTCTCCACTATAGGTTTCTATCATGCTGTGCCGTCAAGGGTAATATGTCGGGGGAAAAAGCACCACTAGTGCATGTACTGTTCTGTGAAATGACGCATTATTAACCGCCTATAAAGCTACACAGAGAAATAATCATTTTAAAGCCTTGAATGGAGATTGCTTCTTAACAACCGTGGCTGACGGCAAAGTAAGACAAAAACTCAAGGTTACGGTTAAAGCTCCACTCTGAGTGTTGCAATTAACTTATCAGTATGATGCACAAATTAAATACATGTAACACGTCGGAGATGAAGGCAATTGGGAGATGAGAGGAAGTGAATTAAGATGTAAAATGAGATTGCATGTGTAAATACTGTAGCTGCTGGCGTGTTATAGTCCCATCAAGGCCACACCAGGGAGAAGACTGCAGCACTGGGCTCCTTCTGGACATCACTCACCCACTTAATCTCTGTTTATCAGGGCTCGTCTTTTCCCTCTTCTTCTTGTACTGGTTTCACTTGGTTTCTGGTCTTTTTTGCCATCCTCTTATCTTTATTCTCTCAGTTGTTTCTCATATTTCTTTCCTAATGTGCCCCTACTTCTGCCCCCCTTCACGCCATCCTTTTTTCTGTAATTGTCTCATCCTAAAGCCCTCTCATCTTTGACTTTTACTTGTCTGCCTTGTTTTATTTCCTGCTCTCTTCCACCATCTCTGTTTGTTTTGGCCTATTAAAATAGACAGGCGTCGACTGTGAGTTGAATACTGACAGAATCCCTCATTAAAATCCTTTTCTTTTTAAAATATAGAGGATGCTGAACTACATTGAGGAAGAAAGTAAGTGTGCTACTTAAGGAAATGCGCCACCTTTATTTCATAAGGGGTACAAATGTATAAAATATCTTGTGTCTCTGGAGTAAAGTCGAATGCTGCACATGTGTTCACACCAAATGGCAAGCACATCTTTGCTTCACGCTTGCACGAGTTTGACTGCAAGAACATTTGTGTTCCTCACTCGCACTCGGGGCCATACCGTGTGTGTGTGTGTGTGTGTGTGTGGTCACGTGGTAGAATGGATGATCGTGACGTTAGTACAGAATCTTTACTCAACTCTGAACAGCAGCATCACAGTGAAGACTGCATAGATGAAATTCACACAATCAGCCAAAATAGAACAAATAAAACACATTTTGTTTGTTTCAAATCTTAAACTGATGCAAACATGAAATGAAGGTGAATATAGTTTTAGTAAATCATTTTTTATACACGTTTGCAGGAGAAGTCACAGAGAAAGAGGGAGGCAGTAAATACGGAGGGTATATAACACTGTAATTAATCATTGTCAACATTTACTTTTAGATATCTTGAAATTATTTGAGCCTCTTCTGTATCTTCAGATTGTAGTGTGGATCATTCGTTGTTACATACAGATCATGTATTAACTTTATGAGAAACCGGGCACATTCATCTGTTCTGCATCCTTTAAAAACGAGGCAAATTCAAGTTTCCTTCAGTCCTTTAGATCCAGGAAGTGTACTGTCACCCCAGGAGGACCGCCATCCACCCTTTAGTGTGATTCCAAACCAAAAGTGGGCAGGGCAGACCAAATATTTACAATGAACTCTTCTTGTTCTGTTGGTAATTTAGGAACACGTTCGCGAAGTTGATGCAAAATCAAACCATCCTCACTTCCTCTCAGGTCTACTACGTCTTTTAGTCTTCATGTATTTCGGGCCGTTGTTTTGGTTGGGGGCTGTTTTTAACACAAATGGATGGGCTTTTAAATGACATATCCGCCCTAACATTTTTTTAAGTGATAGTAAGTCAATGTTGCTTGTTCTGCTGCCCAAAAGTGATGAAAAATGTATAAATGCAGCTTACATATTCATCCTCAGGGAGAGGAGAGAAAGTATTCAAGAATTTGTGATGGATATGTTTCTTTTTTTTCCCCAAAAGTAAAAAATTATATTATCTCAAGATTTCTATACTTCACTGAAAAGATAATTCACAATGTACAGTATGTGCACGAGAGCCTCCTGGGTTCAAGGCAACTGGTGTGTTAGTTGCATACCAGACCACGGTTGGCTTCCAAACTTTATTTGGACATATGGACATATGGACATATGGACAAATGGACATTTGGACATATGGACATATGGACATATGGACATATGGACAAATGGACATTTGGACATTTGGACTTAGAAACAGCAAACACGAGAAAATCTGGACCCTGCAGTGTCTCTTTAAATCTCACTCAATGACATCATTGAGTGAGATTTAAAGAGACACTGCAGGGTCCAGATTTTCTCGTGTTTGCTGTTTCTAAGTGACTGAAGACAAAATATGGATTGACTGTGTTGTAATTGTATTATTTTTTGATTATAAGAGGATGACAACATTCTGAAAAGAACCCGACAGACAAATACGAATTTTTCTTGATCCATGTCTGTTTGCTATTGCGTGTCTCGCTCCAAGAAGTCTCGTTCTGAAAGTTTACATCAGGCCCACATTCTTGAAATCAGCTAGATATTCAATCATGACATTGAACATCTTATAGATAACACTCAGCTCCGCTTTCTGCACTCCAACACAACAAACCCTGACAACACCAGCACTCATCTCTCCAACTGACACTCACGTTTCCACCGTAGTCTTGAGACAACACATCACATGACACAATAACAAGTAGAGATGATTTGGCTTTAGGGTTCTTTCCATAATGTCTGACACTTATAATAACCAGAGCCTGTCAGTGGCAACACCCAACAAGCAAACCTTTGGTTAAGGCTGCAACAGATCACAAAACTCACGGTTCGGATCGTACCATGGTTTTGAGTCACGGATCAGGAGACAAAAAAAGCATCCAACATAACTTTGATTGACCTTTATAACTTTTCACTGAGCCAAGGTACAGAACGCTTTTCTTTTAGCAGCTACACATGCCTCCAGACTCCACCATCCTGCAAACATCTTCAAAAGACTGTATATATTCATGTTTCTCACCCAAAACGTTTTAACCAGCATGATGACATTTTAATTTACCATCGACCAATCATCAAGGATCATCTCCAGATCACATATTTTACTGACTATTGTACTATGATGGTTAAACCGTGTTTGTACATGAAATATGACCTCTGTATTTAACCCATCCTCAGCATCAGGACCAGTGGGCTGCTGTAAAGCAACTTGGGCTTCAGTGTCTTGCGCTCAAGGACGCTTCTAGTTGCAGACAGTAGGAGCCGGGGATCGAACCACGTGGAGGTTAAAGGACAACCCGCTCTATCCACTGAGCCACAACCCTGTTTAGCAACTACCAGCTACAGTGTCGTCCCTCAATACCGAACACGATTCATAAAATTGTTGTCTCCAAAGTTACTTAGATGCAAAATCAGGGGAAAACATATATGGTCCAGGTCGAAAAATACCACAGAAAAAGTTTTAGCCTCAAGCAGATGGATGTGAAACAGCTTTCTAGTGAAGGTCAGACACTTAAGTGAAGTAGCAACAAGGAAAACAAATTTTTGAGTGAAGGTGGTCTTTAAAGACAGATATTCCATCAAAGCAATATGTTTTCTTAAAAGTAACGTCAGTTTAATGTTTCAAGTGACAGATATTTCGGAGCAAAATCTCTTCATTGGATTGCTTTATCATTGTCTGAGCTGATGACATTGCATTCAAAAATGAGCTGGAGGATCAATATGGTGAGGGGAATTGATAACAGGTGGCCTGCATGGTGAGCTTGATCCCCTCAGCTGGATTGTAGACTGTGGAAGGAATAACCTTTCCAGCACACTGAGATAAACCTGTCATATTACAATGTGAATTCCCTCCATTCAAAAATAACTACATTTTCACCATTTTGCGGCAGCACACTATATCCTACATCAACTTCAAAGACTTGAGATAGAATAGTCACTATAACAACAGCGGTGTGCAAAACTGCTGCAAGTGCTCACAGCTCCAGCCATTCTGGATCCAGAGTTTTCTAAAAGTCGAGAGAAAACCGCTGCTATCTCCTTCAGAGAGGATTAATAATTCGTCAAAAGCAAGGATATTCTCGCATGGGTGCTGTGAAAATTCTGAAATGCACCTTACTTCAAAAGGAAATGGGAAAATGATTTATTTTACTCATACTTTTTCTGCTCTGCCGTGAGCTGGCTGCCTATATGCAAAGCATGATGTTGAGCTGCTGGGTGTGACGTTTGCTGCCATTTTGAATGATTTCAGTCAGCTGACCCCTCTCACCCTGCACATGAACTGTTTGTGCCCCTTCCATCTGATAGGAGGCTGAGGTCCATCAGGACCAAGACCTCACGACACATGAACAGTTTCTTCCCGTCGGCAGTCGGGCTCATTAACAGAGCCCGGGACACCCACTGACTCTGTCATCCCCAGGACAAATTCCCACCGGTCACTCCCCCGCACATCCCTTCTATCACACTCGACACTTTCACACTACACTTACATCTCACTGGTTTATAGTCCTGTTACCTGTCCGCTTGTGCACTCGACTTCACTTTATTTTATATTTCACTTTATCTTACATTTCACTTTATTTATATTTTACTTTATCTTATATTTTCTGTAAATTTAATTTGTTTCTACTTTGCATTGTTGATTGTTGTTGATTGTTGTTATATGTTGCGCACCTCCCATCATGTCAAATTCCTTGTATGTTCAACATACAATGGCAATAAACGGTTTCTGATTCTGATTCTGATTCTGCTGGATGATTCGTTCTAAAAAACCAAACAACAGATACAGTCCTTCAGATTTGAATTTGTATTTTAAGGTAATTTGTGGCATTTGTTTCATCCCCCTTGGACTCTTTCCTGCATGAAGACAGTTCCACAGCGTAAGATATCAGTCTCATTCTAACACCTAGTGAAGTTTAACTGACTCTAAAAATCACACATTGTCTTAGAACGTCTCTGGTTCATGGGAGAATAACTTTGAAGATCTCCATTTGCTATTTTCGGCACTTCAAAAGCAAGCAGGACACCAGCAACGGAGATTTGTCTCTCAGGCCAGATCTTGAGGAAGTCAAGCGAAGCAAACACTATCTGGCTGACCGTGGAGCCTGCACTGAGGGCTAGAGCTTATCACAGTGCAGGCAACAGTGCAACGAAAACAAGGAGTGTGTAGGCTGCCTGACTCAGACTGTGGAACAGAGACAGATAGAGAACAGTGAAAGCATTGACACATGGACCAGCCAGACATCAGAGTAAAACCAAAAAAAGACATCCCACAATGAAAGAATGTGAAACTACCATAGCATAAGTGCAGCACTGCATCAGATCTTTTCACATCTTATCATTAATACATGAAGGGGTTCTGTCACGGGAGTTCACAGATAGGACCCAAACGCAAGACCACAGGAGACAGAAGTGAATGTTAAACAGGTTTTATTTATAGACAGGTGGGTGCAGGTGTGGAGCCCGTGGTCCGACACCCGAGTGGCAGATCGACAGTGTGATGTCCCGTGGCTCGACACTGGAGAGTTGACAGATCGATGGTGTGAGTCCCGTGACTCGACACTGGAGGGCTGGTGAGTTGACGGCGTGAAGTCCCGTGGCTCGATACTGGAGTCGACAGAGTGTAATCCGTAGACCACAACGAGAGCAGAGCGGCGGAGCGCATCCACAAACACAAGGAGGGCAGAGCCGTGGAGTGTAATCCACAGGGTTTCAGCGGGTTGAAGACGGTACGACCTGACACTCCCAGACTGCAGGACCAGAGTTTATATAGTGGCAGGCTACTCATTAAGGGGCCCTGAGTCTGGTGTGTCAGGCTGCAGGAGGTGATCAGCTTGAGTGTCCTCAGCCGTGCACGATTAAGGGTGCGGCCCTGGGAGGTGTCTGAAGGCAGAGGACAAACAGAGCACATGGCACACCACAACAGACAGGGGAATCCTGGATCCTGACAGTACCCCCCCCTTAAGGCACGGATTCCAGACGTAACACAAGACCCAACACAGGGCGGGTGGAGGGGGTCCGGAGGAGGGATGTCCCCACAGCTATAAGGCCGACTAGGGTGGGCGGCGGGGGTCCGGAGGAGGGGTGACAGGATCTGACCCGCCACGGGGCCGCCGAAGAGCGTCGGCCCCCGGTGCTCCGGCGGCCGGCCGGGAGGGCAGAAGGGCTCCGGACACGGGTGCTCCGGCGGACGGCCGGGAGGGCAGAAGGGCTCCGGCCACGGGTGCTCCGGCGGGCGGCCGGGCGGGCGGAAGGGCTCTGGAGAATAGGATGCTGGTGCCGCAGTGGCAGGTACTGGAGGTCTCTGCTGCTCCGCGACGGCAGCGGGCACTGGAGGTCGCTGCCGCTCAGAGACGGCAACTGGAGGTCGTTGCGCCTCTGGGACGGCGGCCGGGTGTGGGAGAGGCTGCGGCACGGAGGCGGCGACAGGAACTGGAGCGGACTGCGGCGCTGAGGCGGCAGGAACTGGAGCGGGCTGCGGCGCTGAGGCGGCAGGAACTGAAGCGGGCTGCGGCGTAGAGGCGGCAGCGGCAGGAACTGGCGTAGAGGTGGCAGCGGCAGGAACTGGAGCTGGCGCTGCGGCGGCAGGAACTGGAGCGGGCTGCGGCGTAGAGGCGGCAGCAACTGGAGCTGGCGCTGCGGCGGCAGGAACTGGCGTAGAGGCGGCCGCGGCAGGAACTGGAGCTGGCGCTGCGGCGGGAACTGGGACTGCGGCGGCAGGAACTGGAGCTGCGGCGGCAGGAACTGGAGCTGCGGCGGTAGGAACTGGAGCGGCAGGAACTGGCGCTGCGGCGGCAGGAACTGGCGCTGGCCCTGCGGCGGCAGGAACTGGAGCTGCGGCGGCAGGAACTGGCGCTGGCCCTGCGGCGGCAGGAACTGGAGCTGGCCCTGCGGCGGCAGGAACTGGAGCTGGCCCTGCGGCGGCAGGACCAGAGAGCGGCTCTGGCTCCGCGGCCGCGAGGTCCGGGGATAGCTGCGGCTCCGAGACCACAGCTGGGACTGGAGGTCGCTGCTGCTCCGGGACGGCAGCGGCAGGACCTGGAGGTCGCTGCTGCTCCGGGACGACAGCGGCGGGAACTGGAGGTTGCTGCTGCTCCGGGATGACAGCGGCGGGAACTGGAGGTCGCTGCTCTGGGACGGCAGCGGCGGGAGCTGGAGGTCGCTGCTGATCCGGGACGGCAGCGGCGGGAACTGGAGGTCGCTGCTGCTCCGGGACGGCAGCGGCGGGAACTGGAGGTCGCTGCTGCACTGCGACTGCGGCGGCCGGGACTGGAGGTCGCCGCGGTACGGAGACGGCGGCGGCCGGGACTGGCGAAAGCTGTGCCGCAGAGGCGGTAGGAACCGGAGCTAGCTGCGGCGAAGAGGTGACAGGAACAGGAGCCGGCTGCAATGCAGTCTGACTACGGGGAGCCGGAGTCGACCGGGCCACTGAGTGTTCCGCTACCCTTGCATGGCTCAGTCTCCGGCTGAGAAGGCGCTTGACCATATACTCAGAGTTCCCCAGAGGGTCAAAAACTCTCATCAGAGCAGTCACAAAGTCCACATACCCCACAGTATTAGGCTGGTCGCTGCTCACTGTGTACATGGCCCAGTCCAAAGCCCTTCCCCGCAGTAAGCAGACCACGTAAGACACCTTGGACCTGTCTGAGGCGAAAGTCAGGGGCTGTCGGTCAAACACCCGTTGGCATAGCACCAGGAAGCCTTGACACTTCCCCAGTGTTCCATCATAGGGACTCGGAGCCGGCACGGGGGATTCCCAGACCGGCGGAGCGAGGACAGGAGAGGGGAGTGCAGGTGATGGGTCCGGTGCTGGAGCCGGCTGAAGCTGGCCTGTCCGAACCAGTCCCTGCAAGATGCGGCCAACCCCAGAGACCTCAGCTTCCATGGATTGCAGGGCTTGACGCATCTCCATGAGCATCTGCTGGGGTGCCTCCAGCTGCGTGCTATGTCCGGCCAGCGTAGCTGCTCCTGTGGTTGCTGGGTCCATTATGGTCAGGTCGTTCTGTCACGGGAGTTCACAGATAGGACCCAAACGCAAGACCACAGGAGACAGAAGTGAATGTTAAACAGGTTTTATTTATAGACAGGTGGGTGCAGGTGTGGAGCCCGTGGTCCGACACCCGAGTGGCAGATCGACAGTGTGATGTCCCGTGGCTCGACACTGGAGAGTTGACAGATCGATGGTGTGAGTCCCGTGACTCGACACTGGAGGGCTGGTGAGTTGACGGCGTGAAGTCCCGTGGCTCGATACTGGAGTCGACAGAGTGTAATCCGTAGACCACAACGAGAGCAGAGCGGCGGAGCGCATCCACAAACACAAGGAGGGCAGAGCCGTGGAGTGTAATCCACAGGGTTTCAGCGGGTTGAAGACGGTACGACCTGACACTCCCAGACTGCAGGACCAGAGTTTATATAGTGGCAGGCTACTCATTAAGGGGCCCTGAGTCTGGTGTGTCAGGCTGCAGGAGGTGATCAGCTTGAGTGTCCTCAGCCGTGCACGATTAAGGGTGCGGCCCTGGGAGGTGTCTGAAGGCAGAGGACAAACAGAGCACATGGCACACCACAACAGACAGGGGAATCCTGGATCCTGACAGGTTCATTCGGTAGGATCCCACTGTGGATCTGGGAGATGTTGAAAGAATTTCCTGTTCTCTGAAGGTTTATAACAATGTAGCCTTGCATGTTCACTAATTATCAAACAGTAACTGATGTGTGTATGGGGAAGAACTGAATGGCTCAGATTGATACCACGTGCAACCCATGTCCCTTTAAACATGTCCGGTATATTTTAACGCTTACAACAGGAAAAGGTTTGATGATTCAAGAAGCTACAGTCTGAAAGGAAACTGTCTCAGCAGATCACAAAGCCCCTCTGTAACATGAGCACCCACAACATTTGTATAGCTGTGTGTGTGTGTGTGTGTGTGTGTGGTCTTCCTTCCTCGTTCTCCTGCCTCCTGCTCTGCTCATCATGAACACCTGTCTGTGATCAGCTCAGCTCTTCCAGTCTGCTCACCTGCCTCTCACCAGCTCCTCCGTTTGCAGTTCATCTTCCCCCGGCTCTTCGACCCTTCTTGTAGATTTTAGAGGTCTATCAGGATCATCACTCGCCTGCCTGTCGTCCTGCCAGGAACCTCCTAGCCTCCAAAGTGACCCTCATTCCACACTCACGCCATCCTCGTGCTCCATTCTGTTCTACCCATCCCCCTCTTCCAGATCCTCCTCGACCATGAAACGATTTTTTGTCCTAATCTAATTCTCTTCAGCGTGTTCTTGCATGTTGAGCTGATTTCATTGTGTTGTGATAATTCAGTACGTTTAACGCATCGTACAGGTCTATAATCTCGTCCGCCCAAGTTAAATCCAAAACCAGGTGTAATCAAATGAGGACGAAACCAAAAAAAGGCAAGAAATTGCAACAAAATCATAACTGTAATTATTATTATGAATTTGCCGTTTGACAGTAACAGAGTGACGGGGATGACATCCTCATCAATCGCCTACCAGAACACCCCCAATACATTTTTGGAGAGATAGAATAAGAATAATCAGAAAAATGTGTTCCAGACTAAAGAAAATTCACGTGAATGTGCCCTCAAATCGTAACAACTCGGAAAGTCGTCAGAAATTTGGCACAAGACTCGTTGAGTTGATGTCATATTAAGCAGAAACATGGAGACGAAAGTACATTTTGGTTTGACTGTAAGGAACTGACACACAAAAAGCATTATGCGCCGTAGATACCGGGATCCAAGTCGAACCCACCAATAGAAACTCCTGGCTCATTCAGCAGTGTATGCCCCGCCCACTTCCACTTCACCCAAACTCAACTCGTAGGTTTTCGTTCAGGTAAGTTAGCGTAGTTGTTTTTTAGAAAGCGTGTTTTTTATTTGAAAGCAAAGGGTTTTTGATTTGCAGCCAAAAATTCTTGTTTCATAAGCTAAATATTTTTACTTACAAACTTGATTTCTTGATTGCAGTGCGATAAATTTCTTGTTTGCGTAATAAAGACACAAATGCACCTTCAGTATAAAAAGGTCAGTTTTGACAAATTAGTGTAAAAAAACAAATCTACAGGTGGAAGGAGGTAAGAGACACTAGCTGTCAGGATGGGACGTGTCGCCAGCCACAGCTATCCTGACATTTCTACCTTTCTCATAGAACTTTTTTTAAGGTGGAAAGACACACTGAACACTGTTCTCACAATGAGGACTGGCTTTAAATCTCAAAAAGGGTGAATTACACAGACAGCTGAATCCTAACACATCCTCGAACATTAGTATTAATCTAATCCGAGTCATCTTCCTTTGGAAGGCTGAATATGCTCTTTTCCCCCATGTTACCACAGGCACATCATTTCTGATTAGAGGGGCACGTTGCTCTTTATTCAGCAAACGAGCGACAGGAATTAGTTGGAGTCTGTCATTTTCATCTTCACCTTATTTCTTTTTTTTTGTCACAGTCCCTCTATGAGCTCTATAATCCCTCTATAATTGTACCCGCTCTGGTGTCAGCAGAAGCACTGGAGGAGAGAGAGGCGAGGCAGAGAGCTTTAGCTGCGAGGGCCCTCGCGTGTTATTGCGAGTCTTCTCAAAGGTGACACATTATGGAGGCAGCAGGAGAGCAGATTACCGATAGGCTCCGACTTAAACTCTTGATTACATTTGTCCTGAACTCTGACTCCGTCTGCTGTCTCTGGATGGTACATACTGATGGGGGGGGGGTCAAAGAACTGCCCACTCACTGATAGCATATCCCGAGCTATGTGCCCCTAGTTAGACACCGATGACACACTAAAAGCTGGCTGTGATTAAAATTGCAATACGTTGTCCTTTCAGGGACATTATGTTATCCATCCAGCACCTGATGCATCGGCTCGGCTCGACACAAGCCAGCTCGCTGATGGCTCAGGGGCTGCTTGCGTTGACGTCTGTGTGACAATGCTGTGTTAGCAGACACCAGAGTGCCACGCTGATTGCACCCCGTCATACCGTGATATGGTTATAAGCCTTCCACCCGTCTGACCTGCCGTGTTTGGAGAATCCTTTAAAGCCCGACTGTTGTCTTTGCTCTGACACTTTCTCCTTTCACTGTCAGTATTTCTAAGAAACCGTATTTTCTCGAAACACTTGTATCTAGCGGCAACTGATATGCACAGCACTAATAATAAGAAGTGTGAGCAGTAGAGTGAAGGAGTCTTTACATTCACTCCACATAGGCTTTATGGAGAAAAGTCTGAGTGAGAATCAGGTTTTCACATGCAAGGAATTTGCTTTGGTGTTCTGGATGCATAGAGAACAAATATTCATAAAAATGTTCAATGTTGTATAATAATAATAGTAATTATGTAGAGTGTATCTGCTGAAACTGAAAAAAACAAAGATATACTTTGTACATCTTAGTTTCACAGCTTCACAGTATTCAGAATAAAAATAATATGCAATATTCAGAGACACAAAAAATAAAAATAAAAACTCATTCCAAAGCATTTTTGGAGTCTTCTCGTTTTGAGTTTAAAAAAGGGAAAAGAAAACTAGAAGAGCTTGGAGAGATGAACTAAAGCACTTAATAAACATAAATGTTGAAGATGATTGATAATACTGGTGATACATGATGCAATGTACTGTAATATCTCAAAGAATCTGTTTGGTTCGGCAAAAAACATAATATCCATTTAATGCAGATGTCTTTTAAAGTGTTCTGTTTAATGGGTATGGTTCACAGACAGTTATCACATCTGCTGCTGATGTTTTCAAAGAGAACCACTGAACTGCATAAAAGCGACCACATTTTTATTTGAAGACAAATATCAGTGCGTTTCTGTGTTTCAGTTCCATAGAAAGCACAAACTGTCACTGCGGAGAAGTTCCAGAGAGACAGCCCTGCTCTCCGGTGCCGTCGACACGCTTGGGACTGGAACTCCAGAAAGCCTGGATGTCTCAACTCATCATGCCGTGCCATCGCTGCTCATGGGCAGTGGGCATCACTTTGTGCCAACAACAGCAGCCCGGCAAACAAAACAAAACAGGCTGAGAGCACACAGGCAGAGAGGACGAGCAGGAAAAGCATATATTTTGCGCAGATATCATATTTTACACACATTACTGGGTACATTCCATAGTTCAAAAACACAAATTTTGACAATTTGTATAATTTTTTTTCTTTTTTTTTTTGTGTGGCTCATGGTGGGGCCATGCCCCATGGCCCTCTATTGACCAGCCGCCACTGGTTACTACTTCACCATGTTCCGCTCAGTCTAAAGACTGCGGTTAGCCAGTTCTCAGTGCTATATAACAAAACAGCTACTTCAACCAGCACTTGAGCAACACTTCAACAGCGACTCAGCAGCAATGTATCCGGCCACACTAGCCCATTTTGTTGCTTTTGTCACTCATAGTGTGAACACAACATAACACTGTGGACCCTTCAAACGTTATGTGATGGCTGCACACAATTTGACATTACGTTTAGGCAACAAAACAAGATTACTTTGATAGATATCAGAAAAACTCTTTAATGTAACTTCACAATAACAACAGTTTGGGACACGAACCGGCCTCGAGTACCAGTCTCATGGTTTAAAGCACTGTGTTTGTTTCACCCATCCACCCTTTCTGTTTGGTGCTGGTTCATTTAGGTCGATACCTTAACGGTAGCGAGTACAGATACCAGCTATATACCGTAGGTATTAAATTACATAATTACAAACCCAGTCAAGCAGAGCTCCGACACGCCTGGAAGCACTCAGTATGCTTTATGGTCATACCTTTGTCTGTGGATGTGAAGCATAAAGAGATCATTGATAAGCTGATCAATAAACTGGCTTTGCCAAAAAGCCCCTGAAGCTCTAAAGGACTTGAGATCTACAAAACATTTAGCTCCACACCAGAGCACATTTGGAATTTCTTACAAGATATCTGATTTGGATAGATTTTGTAAGCTGAGCAATCAATTAGCCTCAATAAACTTTCAAAGGACTACACTTTTTTAATATGTATCGAAAATAACTTTTTCAATCATGCTTGACATTGCTTGAATGACTGCTACAAGTTCAGTCCTCACATGGGGGAATAAAAAAGACATTTGAAACAGCCTTCACTTATCTAGCCAAGCTTCAATGCAGCTGTGAGACACTTTCCGTAAACTAATTAGAGGAAGAAAAGGTCATACAGTAGCCTCAGAGAAAAAGAGATAAAAGTCCGATTGGATTGGTTCATGCTCTAATTTTGACCATCATACTTTTCACTTAGTTATTCGATTGAGCATTGAAGTAGAGAAGATGAGACTTTACGACCATTTCATTCCATCTCCAAATGCTCCTGACAAAAAAGAGCAAACTTATCAAAATGGTTTGCAAGCAGCCCGATCGCTGTGTTGATGTGCAGAAGATGAAAACTGATCACAATCTATAATGAAGTTTTGTAAGAATAACAACAACATGAGACATGAGTGGCTTATCAGTGAAAACAAGGGAAAAGAGAAGTCTCCTGCAAGGAGAAAATCCATTGCAGCGCAACAAAACGTTTTATGAGGACATTAAGCTCATTTCTTAAAAGTACAGCCCTGCAATTAATTGCCAATTCAGACTTTACATGTTGCCAGATCATTTTAGTGTACTGTTCTTTAATGACTGAGACAAAAATAGTTAAATAGTCGAAATCACAGTATTTGTTATACTACATTCAGAAAACGGGTAAACTATGTATCCCCTCAGGGAACATGAGTTTCTGCTGCACCAGATTTCATCAGTTTCTTTTTTCGCTCATATACAATGTCATGTCACTTCTTCATAACAACAAGAAATATGAACACGGCCTTCGCAGTACAAATGCGTATCAAGCAACTCAGAAGGTTGTTTTTAGAGTAATAAGGAGCAATGTTTACTTTTTGTAATAAAAGGCACAATTGACCAAAATAACAGTTTGAAGTGACCTGTTTTTTTCTGGTCAATATAAATCCTTGCTATTGGTAATGGAAAATCTCTGATAAAAGAGCATTTGATTTTCCACCACTGTTCAGCAATACTTAAAATGTGTAACCTTTCCCTGCTAGTAACAATCCTCCAATCTGAGCAGTTTTCTTTCTTCTCAGCGTGAACAGCTCAAAAATCACTCTGCACCTCCTGCTGTGGCCGCTTTATCGACTTAGTTACCTTTAACGCAGACAGAAAATAAAGGATTTTTTATTGACGCAGAGAATTAGGACCATTAGGTCTCATTAAGAGACTCGATCAGAGCCTGCTTGTGTGCTTTTCTTGCTTTCCTTCGGGCCTGCTAGGGACATAGTGAAGGACTGAAGTGGTCGTTACGAAGAGAAACACACTTATTCTTTCTGTCAGCCGCTGAGACACAGTGGATGCTGCCAAAGAATGAATGTCTAATTTATTAAGCCACTGAGATGAGATTTCCAAAAAAAGCATTGCACCACAGCAAAGCATGCTTGTGCTACTTTGGCTGTTGTTGTTGTTGCACTAGCACAGGAAGAAACGGATCGAGAGGGAGATCAAGGAGAAGAGGTGGGAACAGAGTATCCATTTGATCTTTTGTTTCCAAATTGATCAGCATCACAGAAAGTCTTTTGAATGCAAAATAAGACGTATGGCTTCTATTCTTGACTGTGAAAACACTGTACTACCTTTTTACAAAGCAAAGAGGCTGCATGTCTTTTTTTATGCTCCTCTTTTGCACAGTGCTAAACCGAAATGCTAAAAGTGGAACTTCACTGTGTGGTTGCCTCTCTTGACTGCTGTGCTCTTTGTATCTGTACCAGTATTGCTTCGCTGTAAATAGGGAGCTGCAGAAAAGCGAGGTAATAAAAGTGTCAGGATTTTGCAATGAAGAATGATGCCTTTGCTGTTAACTTTCTCCATTGGGCTGATGTATCATTGAGGTTGAGCTCTCATTATCAACTCGGAAGATTATAGGCCCTAACTCCCTCAGAGGAGGGAACTGTCTGCACTTTTTGGATCAGTTGCAATTCAGCAGCATACAAATTCACTTGCAGTTGTAGAGGGACATATCTATCTTCTGTTCCGTTTCCCTCTCTTAGTCTGCTCTCTTTACTCTTCCCCTCTCGCCTGGATCCCTTCCTGCCGTCTTTCCCCTCTGGGCCATTTTCCTGCCCCCTATCTCTATCGCCTGCCTTCATTTCTTTCATTCTGTCTGAAAGTTCAAGGCTTTCATTGACTTCGCTGACTCTCGCCAGACTCTGAGGACCACTGCAGTTGAGTCTACCAATCCTGAAGCTGACATCTCTTCACAATTAAATCTGGCACCTCAGCTGATAGCTCTGGTGGTCAATTAATTAAAGGGAGGATCTGATCCTCTATATCAGCATATAGTTGTGAATTCAAACAAAACAGTTTGGCTATGTTCAGACAATAAAAGTAATTGGTTAGTGTTAAAAAAAGATCATGGTTTGGACTAAATAAGTATGGTTAGGGTCAATTTAGTTATGTACTTAAGTACTTTAAATGTGTGGTTAACATTTTGAATTTATACAAAACCACTTGTTTATGTTTAGACAACAAAACTAGGTTTTATGAAAATGAGTACGTAA
This sequence comes from Melanostigma gelatinosum, assembly GCF_949748355.1. NCBI lineage: Eukaryota > Metazoa > Chordata > Actinopteri > Perciformes > Zoarcidae > Melanostigma > Melanostigma gelatinosum. The sequence continues at coordinate 10,575,345 of NC_136644.1, read as the reverse complement.
ATTAGGTTCCGTATGTATGTTAAGTAGTCAACATAAATAAGTCAATGATTAACTTTTGGCTCCGCATGAACAGCAGGTTCCTTGGTGAAAGCCGTGTGTTTCTTTGACTCATCCATCCACCACCACCACCACCTCATGCTTCGTGGACTTCATTCTTCTCTTTCCTACGTCGCTGAACCCGATCTCACAGGAAGGCGTTGAGATAGCTCAACATTTCTGACATTTCCATGCATTTTGGGTATTTTGCATGTCATTTAACACACATCACTATCGTGAAACAGTCGGAGTTAGGTTGAGGCAACAAAGTCACTTTGGTAGGTTTTGGTAAAACATCATGGGTGTGCTTGAAAGAAGTATGTTAACGGATTAAAATAAGTACTGAAACAAAGTAACAGGAAAACTTGTCATAAACATAACTTAAAAAAAAAAAAAAAACACTTCGGGTCACCGGTCTCCTGGTTGCAAGACCTGTTTGTTTCACCCATCTAACCCACACCCGCCCACCATATGCAGTCTCTCTCGGTATGGACTACATGGCATACAAATGACGAGCAAGAAGCAAGAAAAGCGTTCTGAATTGTGTCATTAATATGCCGATTGGTGAGAGCGGGTTGTGTCTCCTGACTTCCAAAGCACTTGCTCTGTTTTCAAAGCATGAAATGACAAGCGGAAAGCAAAAACTGCATATTGATAACAAGTGAAATGAAAAAAGGGAACACTTGCCATCACAAAGGCGCAAAATGAGTTCCCTGAGGTGTTCACTTCTCAATTTTATATTGTGCAAACAACAGAACTGATTTAAATTCCCTGCATAGCAGGTGCGTGAGCTAAATGCTAGCATTAGCATTCTAACAATGTTGATGATTTGCAGGTAAGACTGTTCATTTTCATCAACGTGGTTTAAGAGACAGTGTGTAGGATTTAGCGGCATTTATTGAACGTAATACCCACAACAATGTTTTCATCAGTGTATAATCAGCTGAAACTAAGAATCACTGTTTTTTTGTTAGCTTAGAATGAGCCCTTCATATCTACGTATAGGGAGTGGCTCCTCTCCATGTTGGACCACCGTGTTTCTGCAGTAGCCCAGAACGAACAAACCAAACACTGGCTCTACAGAGAGCCTTTCACTTTGTAACATTATGTGAAGGACACTGTGGTTCTCCAACAGGCTTGGAAAGGGAGGAGTGATCGGAGGGACATTCAGTCGGATGTTCTTTGCAACCTCACGGCTAGATCGCACAAAATGTTACACACAGTTCCTTTGAGTGTAACTAGCCAACGTGATCTCATCGTTACTCATCATATTTTGCTGCTTGGGCAGAAGACTTTGTTTTACGCATAGTGTAGATGCAGAATGTTAGCGTTGGTTAGCATTGTAACAAGTGGTTCACATTGTGAAACTGTCGTGGTTGGTTTCAAGAAACAAAACTACTTGGTGAGGGTCAGATAAAAGATCATGGCTCGGGTCAAAATAGGTATGTTCTATTCCGCAAATGAAGCTAAGAACGTATCTTCCTGTGACTCAGTGATGTAATAATAAATGATGTAAATAATATGCTCTATACTTGTATGCTTATATTGCGGAGTTGTGAGGTCACGTGTAAGTAGGTCAAATACTCCGAGCAGGGCATTCCGGCGCCTGCTCGCTCGATAGAAACAGATACTGTGACTCTGGAAGGACACACCTGCTTAAACCGCCATCTTAGAGTAGGAGAAGAGCTCTCTTATCTATTCACACAGAGACTTCTGAAATAGCTTAGAATTGCACCCTTTCGGCACCTCGAGTGTTAACAACATGCATTCACACTGATGACGCAGCGAAGGAGGATCCATCGTGAGCCAGTGTGGGTGAAGATGCCCAGTGCTCCAACGAGGCTCTCTGAAAGCTAGAAACAGAGCCGCCTCCTACTTTGTATTCCACCAATAGGCTCCCATCAGGAGAACCTATAACCTATGATGCGCACTCTGTCTAAGCGCCTTTTTCCTTTTTTCCTACTCCTACAGAGTAGAGATTAGGCCACGTGCACGTTTGACTGCTGGGCATCATACTTCTGTTACAAACAAATGTTATTGCTTGAATTGAGCTAAACGCCTCAATCTCAGTCTGTTCACCCGAGTTTCCTCCTCAACAGTGACGGAGCATCACGTGACACAATATCTGGCCTCATGCCAGATAATGGAAGCAGGTAGGCATGGAGGTCCACTCAGCTCATTCACCAACAACAACAACAGCGCCATTAAGCAGCGTTTGGAACACAGTGGTTGTTCTTTCAGAGAATTACAGATTAGACTTCAAATCGATGTGGTTTGGACCTTGCAAGTTGTTTTGACCAGAATGTGACTTTGTAAAGTTGCAAATCATCCATTTTTAAAAGGTGACCTGAAGCCAGTGCACTTAGAGTGTGGAAACAGCCCCATGTACCCTCACACAAACGCACACTGAATGGCATGTGAACAGCGAATGGAACAGAAAGACGTGCACATGTATACATAGACCACAATCTCGAATATACAAAAATCCATATACAAAATCATGCCTGAGAAAAAAATATATATTGTCATGCTTTGCAGTTATTTTATGTTCAACTATAAAAGGACAAGTGCTAAAATACTGGTTGTCAGCCCCAAAGAGGAGTTGTTGAATTATGGTGCACACAAGAGAGCTATGTGTTCATGAGAAAGCAAACAAAACATTTACTGTAGCTTGTGGGGAAAAGAAGACCTCAGAGACGTGAATTCTCATGTCTTTATATACCTTTTAAGTTCATTGTGAAAATCAATTCAACAAAGCTGCTGGACCATGAAAGCTAAGAAGTGCACATTGTAAAAACTTGCATCATGTTTGGAAATGTGTTCTGTCTCCCGAGGAACTCAGACAGAGTTGCAATTCCCTTTAAAATCAATGTTTCATTTCTGCTTTCATTTCTCGTACTTGCCACTGTGCTTGAACCGCTCTACTCTGCAATGTTGCAGAGTGCATTTGTAATCAAATCTCACCTGCTTTTATATAGCGTTAGATTCTAAAGAAATAATTCACTTCATGATTTCTGTATACAATAAATGAATCAAATGTTGCTGTAATTCAACCAGTGCATCATATAATGCTGTGTACTTCTATGGCTCAGAAGCACCCCTATGGCTATTGCTTTTTCTATTCGATGGCAACAGTAAATTGAACAAAACGTTACACTGCCTCCTGATTATATTTCCCAGAACCATAGTGCACAGAACAGTGAGATATTACAACTGAAATGTTCAGTATAGAGGCTTTAGTGCAAGTGCCAAACACAATCCCTCAAAGCCTGTGAACCAGAATAGCCACCCTTCATTCACATCTGACATGTGGACGGTTTGCAGCTGAGGTCACCAGTAAAATAACATTTAAATTGAATTAAAATGACGAATACACTTCTTTTAGAAAATGTAAATGATTTTATATCTCTTGGATAATATTACACTATTATCAGCCATGACAGTGAGGCTGGTATTGGTCATGGAGACACATACTGTTGCAAGAACTACCACAGAGGAGGATTGAGTACTTTGCCAGGTGTTTGGCTGTCTGTCTGTGAGTTTGTATGTGTATGTGTGTGTGTGATGCAGTCACAAAACCTCACAGGTGTGTGTGTAGTTGAAGCATTAAAGATGGGGGTCCCTGGCCCCATTTGGCGTCCCGGCTGGTGTGATCCGATCAGCTTTTACTTATATAATAACTGTCTCTCATGCCCCTTTGTTAAATCATTATGTGACTATATTAAGAAAAGTGCGATACAGAAAAGGTTATTATGAAGATTTTTTTTCTCATTTTGGTGTGGCTCAACCCTGACCTCAACCCCAGTCAGCCGAAATATGTAGAAATATAAATGTATCACCTATTTTTAACCTGCTCACCGTGATTTACACTTCAAAGAGTAGTGCCGCTGTCATCAAATTATACAATGCAATACAGAATGAGCATGCCCATGAACAGTGTTTTTTCATCAGTCAGTTAATTTGGTTATCCATTTGTTTATTCATCTGCGATCCAAGGAATAGAATTTCCTTTCGTTTCAAGATGATAATTTTAGACTCTGCAAACCAGCAGCTCTGTGCCGTGTTCGACCTGTTGAAAGTCATTATCGACCGTATTTCCATAAATCTGGCTCCTGTTTGAAGTATCTTCATGTGTTGGGGAAAATGTTATATTTAGGAGCATCTGGCAGGCCCCGCTGCATTTCAGCGCCGTTAGCCCGCTCTGTTAGAGGAGACTGTCAGGGATGGAGCAAGCCAGTGACCTTTCAGACAGCCAACGCACACGGCCGCCTCCAGTCACCTCCTCAGCTTTAACTTGTCTCTCGTTGGATGCACATGACGCACAATATACACACTCATTTGCTCACATGCGCTAACACACAATAAAACCGCACAAAGCTGTTTAAACATATACGTACGCAGTCACACGTCTCTCAGGCGCCAGCTCTCTATTCCCCCTCTCCTTCTCTGCTCTTCTCTCTCCGTCTCCTCTTTTTTTCCAGACAGTCACATGCAAACACACTCAGTGGATCAATCTCCTCGGATAAAATTGATAGCCCACAGGCCTAATGCTGACTAAGGTGTTGGCAAATATGGTGAGTTATTGGGAAATTATGCTTAGCTGCCACTCTTTCTGGGACGGTGATCCACTTTGTCAATCCTGATCTTTAGCTGCTGACACCGTGGTGCCACCCGGCTTGACTTTGTGGCCTGACACTGCTTGTGGAGACAGAGCAGATGTCACACTGCAGGCGCGATAGATGCATCCCAATGACTTCAGTCGTCGGTTATTTTGATCAATAATACTGACCTCCATAGAGAAACGTTACATTTCCTCAATTTATTTTAGTCTGAATTATGTGCAGGAAATTAGGGAGCACTGATTCATTGGGAATAAAATAAAACAGACATTGTCCACCCTTTGTGTGGTCGGGGGGGGGGGGGGGGGGGGGGTTAGTGAGACAAAGGCACACGGAATTTCTCTTTCCTTTCATGCCTGGTCATTTCAATATGTCCCCCCGTGCTCTCCTACCCTTCCATCACATTTCACTCTGGGCAAGACAGCTGTCCGGGGCTGAAGCACAGTCACAGTTCAGCAGTCCATCAAATTGTACCAAATACAGTAATTCTTCAGTCAAGCTGGAGCAGAGGTGGGCGGGTGGGGGAGGGGGGCAAAAAGCATCAGGGAGTCGTGCTGCTGAACCCCTTCAAACACCAAGCAGTTTTACGACATGGCTATGTTGTATTAGATGTACATTATTACTCTTACATTTGAATACATTAATCACACTAACTGTTTGTATTTATTTTATTGACATACATCTGTATATTTATGATGCGATGAAAGGCAGGTGGTCTGCTGGCACTCTGTTATCCATGGCTGAAGTCACAGCAGGAGCAACAGTCACACTATGACTCTAATAGAGTGCTGGTAACTAACATTTACAGACGAGATATTAGCGCGCAGTGCAGCGGGCTCCTTTTGTGAACGCTGGTCTGAAGTCAGTACAGAGACAGATAGATAGATAGATATGTACTTTATTTATCCCCAGGGGGAAATTTGTATGTTACAGCAGCAAGACACACCAATTAGCAAAGTAGCAGAGTAACCAAAAATATAAAGTATTAAAAAATGCACAATCGAATAACAGAGTAGGACAAATTAAATATCATAATATAGAATATATAAGATAAAACAACAAAAATGCACAGTATATACAATGAAATAGAATAGTGTTGAATTATCTGACGAGGTGAAGAACAGTAGTGCAAAAGTCAAGCCCAGCAAACAACATCAGAGAACCGTGCTGACACTGAGCTGACAGAGAACAGCAGCAACCTTCTAGCTCCACCCTCTTGTGTCACTTCTGGTTCCAAAAAAAAGATAGACAGATAGACAGCGACGGCCAAAATGCCTAACTCAAAGCTGCAAAACTGTAATCCACAAACTAATCGGGGACGATACGGTGGCTACATCCACTTACAGTCTATGCTTCAAAACTAGTATTACTCCTCCTGCTTCCTGTTCTATTGTAAATATTCAAACTGCATGGATTTAACTAGTCCTGCTTTGTGCAGCCTGATGAAGAGACACAGAAAAGTAGAGACCAAATTTTGCTCACGGAAAAAAAGACAATCTTCAATTCATATGGACATAACTGATATGTTTCAAACTATTTAGCAGGTAATTGATGATGAAACATCACAACATTATTTCCTAATTATCCTGAATGAGTCCTCTAATATGAGACCTTTTCAGACAAGAGACCACTTCTCTAATCGTATTGTCTTCATGTGATTGGAGAGACCTGAATGTGATCTGTGTCTTTTGTACATAACAGACAATCTAGTCTGCAAAAAAGTTCCGATTTTTTTGCCAAATAATAATATGATATAGGAGACACCAGGTAATTAAGGGGGGCAGTTATGTTGATGACTACTTTTACTTCTACTTGATTTCTTGTTTTGGCTACTCAACCCACCTCTGCATGAAAGTCATCTAAAAAGGCCAAGTGCCATTTCTTTTCAGAGCGCACTTGGTTACATGTATGCATATTTGAGAGTGAATTATGTTGGAGGGATTAGAGTTTGGCCCAGACATATAAATGCTTTCTTTAAAAAATTGGAATTAAAGAGCGTGAGAATTGGCTTATCGGCTTGATGATGGGCTAAACAAAAGAGCTTTTGACTCCTTACTCTGAAATCTGATGCCCCATTTACTAAGAAATCCTGTCCTTGTTGACTGAAGTTAATTAAGGACAGTGACATATGTCAGCTGTGAAGTTGGAGATGTGACTGTCCTCAATCGACATTCACTAGTTTACAACAAAAGAAAATGCTTTGATGTTATTATGTTGCTTTCAAAACAACTCAGGTCTTCAGGACAGAAACTGCACAGGTGTGTACATTCAGACGTTTCATTCACAACTAGAAATATCTGTTGTTACGTGTAGGTCTTTGCAAAAGCTGAGTGCAGTGGATCAATAATTGTGCCGTAATAATTTATCATTGTGCCGTCTGGACTAGCTCTGGACGGTGAGGCACAACTAGACTGGTGGATAACAACATCCTACTCACTCCACCCACTCAGGCATCGTGTACTGTGAAGATGCGCCTGTGTGATATGCTGTGTTGGATTGTTTTATGGCATACAACAGGGGTTAACGAGAGCCATAACTATCTGGAATGGCTTTCCTGCACATTTGATTAATAAGTACATTAATCTGATTTGCAGTTTCATATATAATAATGTCAAGTGGGATTCATACAAATATGATAAACTAGCTGAAATTGGGGAAACTGTCAGGTGGGACATCTGATGCTGTCAGTCATAAAAGAGAGAGAGAGAGAGAGAGAGAGAGAGAGAGGAATTTGAGGCGAGAGAAACTAAGAGGTGCGTTGGGGAGAGACCGGGAGAAGAAATCGAACGGGAGTCAGAGAAAGATGAGACGGAGGAGACCGAAAAGGAGGAAGGGATAGCACAGACAAATCGGGAGCACATAGGCCCATCGCAGAGTCAAGGTGAAAAAAGAGGAAATATGATAAATGATCTGTGTCTGTCTGGGCTTCACTTGGATTGGCCCAAAGCCACAGTGCTGGTGTGCAGTGAGGTTCTGGCTGACATCTGTCTGAAGCACTCTTATTTACGTCGCCACCTGAACACCAAGCATGCCAGTGCAAATCAAAAGCCCCTTACATTGTTTCTATCGAAATCGGAGGAGTTACAAAACAGCCCAACACAACTGGAGTCTCATTCATGTGTTGGGTCTACAAAACACGCACTACGGGCTTCATATCTGGTCACAGAATAGCAAGAAAGGGGCTACCGCACACAATCGCCGAAGACGTGAGCTTGCCAGCTGCCAAAGAGATGATGGAATATATGATTGGAGAGAGAGAAGCAAACGAGTTGGACGTGATCCCGGTGTCCAACAACACTGTGTCGCGCCGCATCGATGCTTTGTCCGAAGACATCCTGGCTACATTAGTCGGTCGCGTGAAGAAGAGTGAGTTTTACTCTCTGCAAGTAGATGTGGCCAATCTGGCCAATCTTCTGGTGTATGTCCGTTACCTTTTCGAAGGCACGGTGCAGGAAGATTCTTTGTCTTTTTTGTGTTTTTTATCTTGTAAACAAACGCCACGCGCGAGCAAACTGTTCTCTCATTGGTTAGATTTTTATGCGGGTATAAATTACATTACATTACATTACAGTCATTTAGCAGACGCTTTTATCCAAAGCGACTTACAATAAGTGTATTCAACATATTCAAGAGAACTACTCGTCACCAGAAGTCATAAGTGCATCTCCTCTAAACAATCTAAGAGCAGAAACCAGAGCAGACGTACAGAAACAAACTGGTATGAATACAATAAGTGGAACAAACTAGTATGAATACAGTAAGTGCTGAGTGGAAGGCTCAGGTAGTACTTCTTGAGCCTTCAGCCTGATGAAAGACGGGCAGCGACTCTGCTGTCCTGACGTCAGTTCATTCCACAGTAGAATACAGACGTAGTTTAATGGAATAAAGACGTTGTTGAATAGAATACAGATGTTGTTTAATTGAACAAAGACGTTGTTTAATATAATAAAGACGTAGTTTAATATAATAAAGACGTAGTTTAATATAATACAGATGTTTAATTGAATAAAGACGTAGTTTAATATAATAGAGACGTAGTTTAATAGAATAAAGACGTAGTTTAATATAATAAAGACGTTGTTTAATTGAATAGAGACGTAGTTCAATAGAATAGAGACCTAGTTTAATAGAATACAGACTTAGTTTAATAGAATAAAGACGTAGTTTAATATAATAAAGACGTCGTTTAATTGATTAGAGACGTAGTTCAATAGAATAGAGACCTAGTTTAATAGAATACAGACTTAGTTTAACAGAATACAGACGTAGTTTAATGGAATAAAGACATTGTTTAATAGAATACAGATGTTTAATTGAATAGAGACGTAGTTTATATAATAAAGACGTAGTTTAATAGAATAAAGACGTAGTTTAATCGAATACAGACATCGTTTAACAGAATACAGATGTAGTTTAATAGAACACAGACGTAGTTTAACAGAATGAAGATGTAGTTTAATAGAATAAAGACGTACCTGTGGTAGGATTCCATCTGGTCGTCTGAGTCCACAGACAAACACTCATCCAGTTTCTTGGATGATAAATGGGCTCTGTTGCGTTTTTTTTTTTAAGGTGTGGGGGGGGGAAGGGGGTTGGGGGGCGTGAACCCGGTCGGGATGTAGAAGGGGGTGCGTGGCCTAAAAAGTTTGGGAACCGCTGTTCTATTGCAACACTACACAGGAAGATCTAGCTGGAAGCGAGACGTGAGAAATCCACTCTGTCTTCCATAAATCAAGAGTCATTGATTTTATTTCCCCGCCCACCTTGGTGAAACAGGGGAGCTGAGTTCAAAACACAAAAAAAAGACAGATATTTGTGTGATTCAAACAGCTGGCTGGAGATTAAGCTTCACTAAACACAACAAAAATAGACTTGTTCTTGCTATGCTGGTTATCATACTATGTTACTTATAATATCGACATTCAACAGATCTATGGTTTGCATTAAAAACAAATCCTGGTGAATGGCATGCTGTTACATGGTAATTATGTATTTGCATAATTTCTACAAAGAACACTTTCTTTCCCTGTCTTATTTTTTGATTTCACCATCTTTTTAGAAGAATATAAACCGTTAATATAGATAAAATATTATTTAGATGAAAAACGGAGTCGCCAACTGAAATTGTGCCCTTGGTACACTATGATTATCAGCTGGCCTGCTTATTTCAGTGAAGTTGTTACTCTAATCCCCAGCATTTCGTTGTGTGTGGCAAAATTGTGCTGATAGCTCAAACAAGAATGGACACGAGATAACAGGCCCTAGAGATCCAAAGGGAAATCCAACGTGAAGGTGCAGAGAAGATTAAAGGAAAGCTTGATGTCTACTTTGCTGGTGGAAGTGGGTCCAAGAAAGAGATGCCACACGGGATGGTTTCATGATTGACATCCATACATATATATATATACAACCTCTCAGGTTGAATTTGCACCAACAGGAGGTAAACCAGCAGGACATAGTGGCTTGGATTCAAGATGCAGAACACTCATTTCGACACAGCAGAAGCATTTATTTTTTTCTGTTTTTCCTCTTTTAAGTAATTCTGGTGGATTTTTAGACAGTGGTGCTGCAGAAAAAAAAAATTCAAATGTCAGAACTAATTTTTCCCCCGTCTATTTTCCTTTTGAGAGGTTTATGACGTTTTGGAAAGACTTGCATTTGAATGAGCCTTTGTTCTTGCTGTTCTTGCTTGCTTGCATGTTGATTCGTCACTTGAGAGTGCCTTGTTAACCTACTAAGCGGGGCACTCAAGTGCACTTCATTTAATGCATGGTGGTGGCACCTCGCCAGCTGCTGCACATTTTTACATTATGGCAGGCTTCACTTAAATCTTCACCATTAAAGTCTGCCAGCTTCCACTCCAGCACTTACTCATTATGTTGTGATCAGCCTGTGGTGGTCTTCTTCACTGTGGTTTGTCCTTCTTTTCTCTCTCAAGACAGGTTTATGTCCTCATGAATGCCTTTTCCAAGCGTTGTGTGAGGGTAAGCACACAGTCTTAGACTTTGAGAACCCCTGGGATGGACGATTCATGGACCCTAAAGCTTTGTAAAGGAAAGAGTGACCAAAGCAGGACTCCCTTCTCGGGCCAGGGGAGCTCACGGGTGAGCGCCTATCAGTAGGGTCTTTAACCAATTGGACTCATCACCTGCAGGGATAGATTTGTAGCCTGGTACAGAGAAAAAGGCTGTTGTGATGGTGGAATGATGTGGAATTTCTCTGGTGGGAAGGAGCTGGATAAACTGTAGTTCTCTGGAGCATAACTCCAGGTTAGGAGTGAGAGGCCAAGAGAGACAGCTGTCTTTACTGAGCCGGGGATGTTATACACATCTCTCTGTCAGAGGTCACCGAGCTACTTTGAAAGCTGTAGGAAATTTGTCCTGAGAACACTGAAGGTTGGGTAGTCCTAGCTGACAAGCCTTTCCAATAGGCTATAGAGTTCACTGCTCCTTTAAATCACAGGGAATAAGTTGAAGTGGTTTGTACATCTTATTAGTAAGCATCTCTGTGGCGAAGTACAACCAAAAAATGACCCGTGGGTAGACCCAGGGCACGTTGGAAAGATCCTATCTGACCGGGGGATGATTTGGAATCCCTTGCAGGGTGTTGCTGGGGGGAAGCATGACTGAGCTGCTTTTCTTGGCCTGCAGCTACAAACCAGACTTAAATATGCCCTGGAAAGTAGATGGATGGAGCATTGTTTGCTTATTTACCCTTTCCTACATTTTGGACGATCGATTTGATGAACTGTTCAAAATAAAGATCTTTAATAACATTGTGAGGCAAACTGAAAGAAAGCCATTAATAGTCATAAAACAAGAATTGCAATCACCTTCACTTATCAGAACTACACTCGAGGATGATGGTTGAGCAAAGGGACATCAAAATATGGACAGAATAAACGTCCAATTATTGTTTCAAAGGGTGTTGCATTTCTCATTGTGACAAACAAACAACCAAGCGACAGCAGTCAGGACAACGAATACAGATTACATCTTAAATATTCAGTTAATTCACTCCAAATCATGGATGGGTAAACAATGCAGCAGTTGTGGAATATCAGCTCCTGGCTTTGAATGAATGTGTCAAACCGACAGTAATTTCCTACCATTTCTATTTTAATGGAAACATTTGAAACCGGCACCGGCAATGTCTGGAATTACAAGTTGTTTTATAGAAAGTAGCTCATGCTGCAAATGTAATGGCAATACAAATACTGTGACACCACCTGAGACTCATAACTTTTAGTCAGATGTTAAAGTTTGCAAAGTTCATCTACTTTTCTCCCAGTATTTTAAACAACTTACATACTTTCAGCAGATTGAAAATCGCAATGAACAGCATTTATACAGAGGGAAGAAAATAGTCATGAAACTCTGGTTTCTGTGAGCTGGCGAGTTATTCCCAGAAATGTTTTATTAATGCTGCCTCACTGCCTGAGGGGTAAATGTTTCTTTTCTGGCCACAGATCCACTTTAAGGAATCAATCATTTTGCTCACTAATGGCAGATCATCTGCACTGGCGGGCTGGCAACATATTTTCAAAGGCCCTATCCCTGAGCTTTTGCACCGTGATCACAGACTACAGATTAAAAGAGAACAACACTGATGGACCTGTAAATGGTTTCTTGGGGGGGATAATGCTGGTCGCCATTACATCTGATATCAGTGGGACTGGAATTGGTTTGAGGGACATTATGACATTGGCTTAGCCTTTGGGGCAGATTCAATCTAAGAGACTAAATAGCTTTTTTATGTGACTGTTGTGGATAGTTAGGTTACAAAGTGTGATAGAAGTGGCTTCAGTTCCTTTAAGGTGTTGCACAGCTGTATCACCTGTTACTGGGCTCCGAAAGATTGAACTTTGAATCTTTGCGCCTGTTACCTATGTAGACCCATTGATGGGCCTTTGTTGTATCGGATGCTGAGTCACTATATAATAATACATGAGTCTTTTTCTCAATCAAATTATTATGTGTAATCAAACGATGAATGGAAAATAATGTTTGTAATCTTATTCCACACGCTCACACGGAGATAATGCATCACACCATTCATTAATGGGTTTATTCCTTAATTTAGGCACATTAGGCACATTCAAAAATGATTTTCATACAGGAAATTACAGCTGTAAGTGTAGGAAGTGATAAAACCCATGCAATGGTGACACTTTGAGGGATAACAGGAGGCTAACATTTGCATCCAGCTCTTCTTGTGTGTGTGTGTGTGTCTGGGAGGGGTAGGGTTGGGGGGCAACTTGCCAAGTTGTTTTAAAGATGTTGGAAAGCTTGTCCAAGTTCGACATACTATTGTGAACTTTCAGCCTTCAAACTTGATTCTTGAGTTGAGTACAGCTGAGTACAGTAAACTCCGGCCGCTGGAGTTAATTCAGCCACAGACATGAAAATGCATTTCAAAACTTACGGTTCACCAACAGCAGGATGAACTCTCAGCCAGCAATCTACAGGAGGGCCTAGATTACCTACCAGCAGCCCATTCCCTGGGTGTGATGTAGATTCAAAACAGAAAATGCCAAAATACATTTTAAGCTGTTTCCCAGTGGTAATAACACCTTTCAGGAACATTTTGTTCTACAGGTGTACTGTGAGGAGCATTAAAGGGCATGGGGTATCTGTAGGTTAGGGTTGGTGCAGCAGCACTTTGTACATCATATTTAATGTATACTTCAGCAGCAAATTTGTTATTTATGTGTCCTGTATCTTTGACACATTTCAATCAGGAGACACAAGTCAGATGAAGAAAAGTTCATTGTTTATTATGAACAGATAATATGTTATGATAATGTCTTGACAGAGTCTTTGGTGCTTGGACTCTACAGGGAGCTTTGTAGTGGAGGGCCTGAGCAGGAATCCAGATACTGGTGGTGATGGTGGCTGATGGAATGATGAGTTGATGAAGCTGATGAATCTGATGAAGACTGGGTAGAGATGGGGAGGTGGAGGGTTGCATAACAGCAGTATGAACGTACTGAAGGTAAAGAGATGTTGGGGTCTGGCGCCACCTCCTGGCTGGCTGAGCTCCTCACATGTTTTCCTTCCTCACAAAAAGCTGACCTGGGATCAGAGCGTTGTCGACCCCAGAAACCCCACCTCTCATAACCTGAGCCTGACCCTCCATTGGCCGAGAAAGGGCCCCCACTGTTTGTGAGACCAGGTTTATAAGCTCTAACACAGCGAGATTCTTCCTCTTCGCGTCAGACTCATCCAGGCCACAAGAAGGTCCATCAGCCTCTCCCTCCAGCATCACGCTGGCAACCGAAGGCCACGAGGAACCCGCAGCCTCATCAACCCTCATCTCAGTGCGCACGCGCCATTCGCTGGTCGAAACAGACCGTGTTCTATTCTGAGTTTAAGGCCCCTTATCCCGCGAGAACGAATCACTTCCGCGATCCGTTCTCCGCTTTTTGTGAACACAACCGGCAGGAAGACGTCTAATCCTCTCCTGACCGATGATTCCCGGGAGGGACGCGCCGACCACGTCGCCTCAAACTAAGTTAAATCGTCCTCTCTGCAGCGAGGACAGATCACGTCTGCGTCAGCTCCAGAGAAAGCCACGCCACGACGGGCCGAATCCACACCAGCTCAATAGCCGTGCTGAAAAGCAGCCCCCCCCCCCTCGAGGAAAGAACAATCCCTCCACGGACACTCTCTCCTCTGCAAAGAAGCTTCTCATAGTAAGAGTTCACGGTGTCTGGGCGTAGCTTAGCTTAGTTTAGCCTTAGTTTAATCTAGGTCATTCATTTATGTGTTGGTATTCCCGTAATTTGTTGTGTTAAGTCACTGTCTCGTATATATTGAGGTATTGCGCAATCAGCGCGGACTACAGAGCTCCGCTGTATTGTGTACTTAGCTGCTGTAACTGTCTGCATCAGATCCGTCGCCGCCAGTGGGTGCAGAGTTTGTGTACTATCACTTTAAAGACTGAAACTCCGGTGGCCGGACCCTCGTCTCGCCGACCGAGTTTCGTTTGGGGATTATTTTCATTCATTTTATTTCGTTTGGTATTTCTCTCTTCATTAAATCGACTCTGTGAGTGAGCTGAGAGTCGTGGCTATCACTGCATAAGCTGCCGGCAGTTAAAACCGACAGCGGTAGGCTTGTGCATGATAAGACCAGCGTACATCAACCCTCATTACAACATCGCAGCAGAGTTGATTCATGTCGCTTTCGCCCTCCTTTTTCTTTCTCCCCCTCCCGTAATATACACACACATAGAGTTAATGTCCCTGAGGAAACCCCTCGCAGTCGATTGCCTCACACACGTGATCACATATAGCCACCTCGCAGCCATTTTGTCCGCCATCTTGGTTTGTAGTTCTTGGCTGTAGTTCTTAGATTGCCCGTCCTCCTTTCATCACTGATGGAATAGGTTACACCCCCCCGCTCCACACACATAGATTCTCACACACACACACACACACACACACACACACACACACTTACATACATATATCCTCCCCCATTTTATTCATTTGACTTTAGGTATTAGACATAAAATGGTATGATAGTGTTTGTTGGTTGCAATATTACTTGATTTCATCATTTATTATTCTGATTTAATAAACTCTGTTATATTTTAAAGAGCAGTCGTCTATGATTACTTGTGCATATGTGTGAAACGAAAACTGTATGTAGTAGCCTTGTGTACGAACTTAAACCTTCACTGTCTACAGACTGTCTACAGACTATTGACATTATGAGTGACTACTAATTATGAGACTTAGTTTTATCGTTTGGTTATTGGTCCCTGTTCGCAGGGTGGTGCCCCGTTGTTATTAATAATCATTAAGAATTGTTACTTACATTAATAATTCTATTGATGTCAAGAATTCAGTTTCTTAGATGCTGATAACCCAAACACGCTCCTCTACGTTCCCAACAGAGACATAAAAGAGATGATAGGCTAACGATTTCAACATGTCGTTGTGCTATTGGATAGAAGAGACCAGCTGATCAGAACAGCTGATATCATGATTGACAGCCATGAAATCATGAGTGAGCATGCATGAGGAGTGATTGACAGATGTATAAAGAATAAACTACAGGCCTAGCTATGCAAGAGTATATTATTCCTGACTGAACTACACTAGAGCTTCATTTAAATTCAAAAGGACGCAGTAAACTCACTATCAACATGTACATAGGACGCACCCTAGTGTTTCCTCAGCCCAGTCGTCAGGAAAGAAATGTTGGCATTGTATGTTTCCTAGTATATGGAGCAGCCATTATTTAAAGTTCCATACTATAATCGGGAGTATAAAGAGCTTGAGAGTCAGCAAACAGTAGGTATTTATGTCTCGTCTGAAACCAAAAGTGAACCTTCTGTTTACGCTTCTTGTAGCATTGTCGTGCTTGTTATGTAACGTTAGGTAACTGTTGTTATTAATTCACGCTCTTTTCGTTGTTGTGCTTGTTACGTAACGTTAGGTAACAGTTGTTATTTATTCACGCTCGTTTCGTTGTGCTTGTTACGTAACTTTAGGTAATGGTTGTTACTTATTCACGCTTGTTTCGTTGTGCTTGCTACGTAACGTTAGGTAACGGTTGTTATTTATTCACGCTCGTTTCGTTGTGCTTGCTACGTAACGTTAGGTAACGGTTGTTATTTATTCACACTCGTTTCGTTGTGCTTGTTACGTAACTTTAGGTAATGGTTGTTACTTATTCACGCTCGTTTCGTTGTGCTTGTTACGTAACTTTAGGTAATGGTTGTTACTTATTCACGCTTGTTTCGTTGCGCTTGCTACGTAACGTTAGGTAACGGTTGTTATTTATTCACGCTCATTTCGTTGTGCTTGCTACGTAACGTTAGGTAACGGTTGTTATTTATTCACACTCGTTTCGTTGTGCTTGCTACGTAACTTTAGGTAATGGTTGTTTCTCATTCACGCTCGTTTCGTTGTGATTGTTACGTAACGTTAGGTAACAGTTGTTATTTATTCACGCATGTTTCGTTGTTATGGTTGTTACGTTGTTTTTAGTTTTTTTTCACAAACCATAATGTTTTTTTCAAACCTTAACCAAGTAGTTTTGTTGCCAAAACCTAAACAATCATTTCACAATGTTAACCATGTGTCATTGTGCATTTTTTCTTGCGCGTCCTACAAGGCTGGTAAGAAACATATTTATGAAAGGTATTTTTGGTTCAGAAACGTCAACGTTCAACATATCCCATGTTCTTTTTAGAAAGCAACAATGCCAACAGTTTTTATGGCGACTGGGTTGTTTTCTTTGATCATGATTCATTCTGAATAACAAATGTTATGAATGTTAAAATATAGAAATGAAAAAAAGAAAGCTCTTAGTCGAAAGAAATAATCCACCAACAAGATGTGAAAAATCTTGCATGGCTTCTGATCAATGCTGTATTCATGTTGAAGATGACCCGATGATGCTCTACCGTCCAGGAGAGGCATTGTGTTGAGAAAATGTTTTCACCATTTTCTTGCCATCTGCACATATATCTTGAGCAAGACAGATTTTTATTACCAAATTGTAACGTCCCGTTAGTTTCATGGGTGTCTCTGTGTGTTTCAACCCACACATATATACTCCCGTGCTTTCCCTGTTCTGGTTGTCAGATCGTCATTGTTCATCCCCTTGTGCTCTTCGTGTCTCCCGTGCTGATCCTTCGTGTTTGTTCAATGGTTTTTGACTTTGCTTTTCTGCAGGTTTTTGCTGGCTCCCTGTTGGAGTCGCTTTACGTTCTTGTTTATTACTTTTTTGGTGTCCAGTAAAAGACCTTGTTTTCAACTTAATCTCGTCTCTAGTGTAGGTCTCTGCTCTTGAGTTTTTTGCCCTGCCCCAGAATCGTGACACAAATACAGAGTTTCACATAATCATAAAAGAAAAATATATGTATATTTTGTAAATGCATTTTTCAGCATTGGGATTTAATTTTTAGATACTATTTCCCATAATTTTAACCATATGCCACCAAACAGGAGAATAACAGTACGATTTCTCAAAAAAACCAAACACATCATATTATTTTGGGGACCGATTCAAAGACCACCTATGGGTCCAGGGGGCATTAAAAACATCAGCATATCTGCTTCAATGAACCATTACATTGTTTAATGAAAAAGATAACTTGGCACCATAAAAGTAAAATGAAACAAAGTTATTATCAGTACCAATTTTTGGAGTTCTGTCATAAAGCAGCTTTTCTGTTATCTGCTTTATTGGCTGGATAAACTCTATTATATTTCAAGACTTTCAGTTTGTGTTGCAATCCGACAGCCCACCTGCTGTTTTTATTTTTTTGAAATTTGACATTTATTTCTGATATTCTGGTACATAGAAGTCTGCAGGCACCATGGCAACAGGAACATCTTGGTCATTTGTTTGCATTGTGAAAGCTTACCCTGAAACCAGCTCTGTGCCGGAGTGCGGCAGACTTCCCTGGCTCGGTTCAACCACCAAACAAAGAGTGTAGAAAATACTGAAAAGCCACAGAGCTAACCTTGACCGTGGCTGCCACTGTGGGCGGCTGATGGAAGAGCGGGGGAGTGGAAGAGGAAGAGGTCATGAACTGCCCCTCTGGTGCTAAATGGATAATTCAACTCCATTCCACTAAAACACATACTGGAGCCAGGAGGCACTATGAGTTTGTGCAATACCTCATGCCATCAACAACATAACAAGCTCCATCACCTCTTGGAATAAAGGAATGAAATGGTGAGCACATAAACACCCCCTACCCCCACTTTCTTTTCTATTACTTATTTCTACCGTTCCCTGCCTGTAGCTCGCTATAATCCATCATCTTCAGCTGTGGCTGAGTCTCCTCAGGCTTCATGAGTGCTTAGTGCACCATATGGTTTCCCTAACAAAACATTGCTCCTCTCAGAATCTAACTTTCCCTGCCCCTGTTCTTCAGACCTTTTGTTATTAAGAGACAAGCTACAGAGCAAAGCACTTAGGGAGATGCTCGTTTTGTTACCATTAAACCTGACGGCAAAGGCTGAAAGAACACTGGATAAGAGGATCCTTTCTATCTGCCTTTGCCGCTTACTGTGTTTTTTTTAAATTTAGTTTATACAGCACCTTCAAATTACACCTGCTTTTTTGCCAAACAAATATTTTCTAATCTATTGTTCTGGCTTTTGCACTCAATTTGGATGCTTCTAACACTGGTGATTTGGCAATTATGGATTTGCATGTATTTAAAGTTGCTCTCAATAAGAAATGAATCAGTAAAAAAAAAATGTAAAACCAATGTTCCAGAAAGTAACTCATTATTCAGCCAAGGAATGAAAAAGAAGCAGTTCTTTGTGCATTATTGATAGGACTGTTCTGATGGTACAGCTGAGCAGATCCAGTGTGTGTGTGTGGGGGGGGGGGGGGGGGAGGCTTTTTGGGCTGCCAATGTAACTTATGAACTGTCTTTCAGCATATTGATATCTTTTTTTAACAATGGGTAATATAAGGAATTGTTAACAATATACAATTCAGTTATTAGCAAGAAGTGAGAAGGTTCTGGGGCCGGTTTGGGCCCTTCTGTGTGGAGTGCATTTCGTCGAAGAAGCATTCACGTAGTTGCTGTGCTTTCTTCCCTCTTGCAAGAGAATAAACGGAAAAAGACAACTTTGAATCTTCTGATGACTTCATTATTGATTTGAGAATTTGAACTCTCTCCTCACGATTAACCTAGAAATTTTCCACCACAGTTTTCTCTGGTGCTACATGCCACAGATCAAACGCATGCGGATTATGTTTATTGGTGACTCTAGATTTCTTGTATGTGTATGTGTGAGGATGTATGGTTGTCGGTCTCTGTGCGTCAGGCGACCTGTCCAGAGCGGACCACCCTTCTCACCCAGTGTCAGCTGGGATCAGCTCCGGCTCCATTGTGAAAGGATTAGCGCTTACAGCTGATGGAATTCAGTGATTAGACTCTCGTCTCTGTGCCCTCAAACTGGTCCAGGACCAGCTTGGTGCAGGAGCTCTGGGTTAGGAGCAGGTGGAACAGTCCTTCCATGGTAACACTTAGTCAATAGGTATTTTACTGTTAACAAACAATGAAACAATGAGATATTATGTCCATTAACAATTTGTAAGGCTATCACATATCCTATTTTATCATTAGTTTTGTGTAGTTTATAAACATACATTGCACATAGCTGATGCTGATTTTTAACACTTTATAACATTGAACAGATTATCTGAAGGTTTTTTTAATGCTAATCAAATGACTTGTAAACCTTGAATGGATCTTTTGTAAAACATATACAAATATGACATGTGTGTGTGTGTGTGTGTGTATATATATGTGTGTGTGTGTGTGTGTGTGTGTGTGTATATATGTGTGTATATGTATATGTATATATATGTGTGTGTGTGTGTGTGTATATATATGTGTGTATATGTATATGATGTTAGTCAGTCTGGTCTTGATGTGTTGACGGTGAAGAGCGGCAATTCCTCCACCGCGGCCATCAGGGCATGGTTTATCCAGGTAATGATATCCAGTTGATGTGGTTTGTTTGAGTGCGTAGTAATCCAGGTGTTTTTGCAAAGTTTCAGTGAGACAAAGGATATCAAGTTTGTCAGTGATGAATTCATTAATGATTGGGCTTTTGTTGCTTCGTGACCGAGTGCTGAACAGAGCAAGCTTCATGGAGTGTTTTGTGATTGGTTTTGGGGAGGGTTCTGAGGTTGGCTGCATTCACGTGCTGTTTGTTATGATGACGTAATGAGGGAGTGGTGGTACCCCAATGCTGAGTCCACAGAGACGGGATGGAATTGACAGAAGTGGGGTTGTAGATGATGAACTTGTGCTGGGAGCCAATATGAACATCACTGGGAGGGATGTAGCTGAGGTTGTTTTTGTTTATGGCTTTGTGAATGTGGTGTGAATGGGGCAGCCTCTCTGTCACAACAGTATGAATGGGGAGAGCTGCAGCTGAAGGGGTTGATGACAGGGAAGGCCAGGAGGGGGAGCAGTCACGGGAAACTTTGCTCTGAGGTGGCAGCGTAGAAGAAGGGGTGTGTGTGTGGAAAGTAGTCCTTCATCATTGAAAATATGAAGTATAAAGGCTTCAGTGCACAACAGATTTTGTGAAAATCATCCTGGGGTGGTTGTGAACAGATGCCTTATTGAGTATACTGCTCATCACATATTCCTACCTCAGGATGTACAAGGATTTGTCACACTACCATTCATCTGTAATTGGTGTGTTCTTTTATCCTATTTTAATGTAAGGATTATTTTGTACTTTGAGCTGGCGCTATTTGTTTTCTTTGACAGTATAATAACAATATAATGATGGGCTGCACAACTTGTGTACTGCACAGTGGAAAAAAAACATCATAACCACTCAACATTTCTCAGGTGCTGGTATTATCAAAAGTGGCACCAACTGCAGCAGCCACAATCAATATTCCATGTTTCTTCAACATCTACACTCAATATTTCTCGCACTACCTTAAATGCCACCGATTCTACAAACTGAACACACATCAACTAAAATGTGCAATAAAAGCAGACCGAAGCGCAAAGGCAAGCCAGCCGATGGAACTGCCAAAACGTTAATTTAGTAAAATCATTAAGCCACCTTGAAAGACCTTATGGAGGCAACTTGTCTCTCCGCCTTGTATCTCCGCTGCCTCAAAGGGGGTAAACATATCCTGTCGGCAGCAAAATACTTTTGTTAAGACTCTCACTTTTGTTGTAAAGTCAAATGAAGGATAAAGAAACAATCCGTCTCATGTAGCTCATTAGAGGAGAGATAAGCCGGTCGCTCCCAGCAGAGCAAGACCCATCAGCTGTCAAACACCTGCTTCCCATGTCTCGCAGACAGGCAAACAGGGAGCCTCACAAAGCTGAGTGCAAACAGTCGGTGCGACTGTGCAACATCCAACACAACATCAAGAGGAATATGCCTCATCATTACCACTCGCACCCATTCCACAAGTATACGACACTATAATAGCAGCTCAGAGCCTTTGCTGAGATTCAAAGCGTCTCCAACGCCTTGACAGAAACAAACACCTGATGAAGGCCTTGTCTTCCAGTAAACAGCTAAATAAGTAGCAAGGATTCCCTGCCATTACACTCTTGAGTCACACACTTCAGCGCTTTTATTCCTCTTTGTTAACCCCAGAAAAGGTCAGGCTCAAGTGAGGAATCCATTAACTCTACTCTATCCATGCCAGAGGTGTAAAGATGAATTGTGCATTTAGTTAATGCCTGTCCCAGGAGAGCTTTAAAGGATCGCCCACCACTTTTGGAATTTCCATTTTCACATCAGAGTGGTTGAGATAAAAGACAGAGGCTGAAGGCTTACAGGCTGTCATAAAATTTGCACTTAAAACTTATACTCGCCGCAATTATTTCACTGATATCTGCTGACCTTTGCATACATGATGTTACTGAGGAAATTGATAGGGTTGGGCGAGTGGAGGGATATGTTGGATATCACGATTGGCTGAGTACATGGTTGGTTGTTTGTTTGGGGTGATTTTTGTTTTTTATTTTATTTGGCTAAATTAATGGTCTGCCTTTTAAAGGACGAGTGAGAGCTGCTACTTTAGCGAGCGCAAAAAAACAACTGAATTGATGTTTGTATTAGGAAAATAGGTGGAAGAATATTTCCTTTCTTGACATTTTGAGAGTTTACTAGAAAGCCAAGAAATATTGTGGAAGTAGAGCACTCGCCACTAAAACACATCTCCCATATTTGTGTAAATATATCGGCAATCATCGGTTGTTGACTTTACAGTGGCCGAATGGAACATTTTAAAATACAGTCGGAGCATATATGCAGAAGGCATTCGCTCTATCACCCTCCTTCCGGCTATTGTTGGACGCAGGCTTGGACTCAGCTGGGCCAGGGCCCCAGTTCTTACCTCCACACGCAATCATCCTGGTGGGAGGTGGTTTGGGGCCACTGGGGCTGCTGAGGCACAGCGACGACATTATATTTACTTTAATGCAATTGCAGTGCCACTGCCTCTGATAAAACTCCAGGTTTTACTGACATCACTCCCGTCCTCCATTAGAAGGGTAATAGTCCACGTGGGAACAAATAACACAGGTGTCCAACAGTCCCAATCCACAAAATCTGATTTTACCAATTTTCCATGAGCTGAATGTTACTCACCATCAATGTGTTAAATTATTTTAATTTAGATTCACTGGCCAGAAAACATTTAACTTGCATCTTAAATTGCCTCTCAGCTGCTGCCATCAGCATCGTTTGAGCAAAGCGCAGTGTTGTCTTCTTACGATGACATTGTTTTTCAAACTGGATGAACTTACTTGTGGGGAAAGACAGAGACTTTTCTTCATCCGCCGTTTTGTGCTTCACTGAGACCTGGATCTGTGGAACGATACCGGACTCTGCGCTCCAGCTGGCAGGTTTCCAGCTGTTCGACACGGAGCTCTCCGGCAAATCGAAGGGTGGAGGAATCTGCTTTTATACCAACAGTGACTGGTGTAACGATGTGACAGTGGTTCTGCAGCATCTGTTTAATCGATTGGTTTTTATTATTTTTACTCTTTATTTTTTATTTTTGAATGCATCATTATTATTATAATCATCAGTATTATTATCATTTTCATTATTACACCTAAATTGACTTTCAACATGTGTAAACTATTGCCGTGTCAGGGACGGAGTGTCCTGGGTGAAAGTCCTGTGCGTGTTTGACCCATCCTCCCCTACCATCCACCCTAAACGGACTTTGTTGCACTGAGCTTTTAATAATGGCGTGGATGGGTTTCTATTGGAGTTAGTTGACAGCTTCAAACTGACGTTAAAGGTGCGACGTATTAAGACGGCATGGGCGCTGAACATGTGTCGGTATTTGACAGGTTGGGGGAGTGAGAACGGGTTGCAGCAGCAAGCACATGTACATTATCCAAATCCAGCCTTTTCTCGTTACATATTCACATGTACTTCCAGCATTGGTATGACTCAGAATAATGGCTGCCTTCATCAGAAAGAGAAACAAAGCATTTGTACTTCTAATTCTAATGAATAAGGCATTTAGATTGACAGATATTTGGAAGCCTGTTAAGTCTTAGATAACACAAATGAGGCTTTGAGATATAAAACCTATGTCCATCCATCCTCTAACTTCTGGAAAATAACTGTGAATCTGGTCTAAATTTTAAAATAATAACACCAGGAAAAAAAAATAAAATCCAACCTTTTTCAACAGAGAAATGCAAAAAGTACAGTTGTTAAATCACACACAGCTTCGCTGAAGAGGAAAGCTAATTTTGTCAGAGAAGTAAATGATCTTCTCGCTTCCCTGGTTTTTCCTTGTTTCACCAAGCAAAAGACTCACTCTTAATCTCTTCATGAAATGAGACTATAAACAATGAGAAATTCACCAGACATCTCCGATTCCATTCCACTATAAAAGGTTGAAGTTAGCCTTGGGCGAAGCTGTTAGTGCTTCATGCTCCAGCAATCTGGCAACTGCTTCTGTTGGGGAACCTTCACGGAGGGGTGAGAGAGGTGGAGTATCTTGCCAGGCGGCGTGATGTGTTTTCTTTCTGCGTTTCTTTTCTTTCTTGATTTCTGTTTTTCTTTTTCAAATCAATCCTCGTGGCGTACAGAGTAGAGAAAAGGGGAATGAGGTTGTTTTAGTTGTGGCACGGACACGTCTGAGACAACTCTCTCTCTCTCTCTCTGTAACTGATGCTGCACTCAGCCTCTGCCAAATTGAATCTCGGTTGAATGTCGGAATGACATGAAAATGTAATCCATGCGTGTTCATATCAGACTAGGTGGCTCATGAAGAAGATGAGACTTAAGCCGTTGTGTATTCTCCTACTTTTTTACCATTGATTTCGTCAGAGATTGAATTTACGAGTGTTAACCCTGTTCAGCTGAGCATCACTTAGTTTGAAAATCAATCAAAATAGGTGCAACAGGCTAAATTCCCTACTCATTGTGAACTTATTAGGACAGTGCTTCTGTATGCAGGCATGTTTCCTCCGTTCCTCTCTCATCAGGCCTCCTGCAGAGGATCTCTGCTCATTAACCTTTGCGCTACAGCACACCCTCGGGCTCCGCTTTTTGGGTGCGGTCGCTTCTTTTATGTGACACAGGGTCTGCGTGGTGGCCCATTTCACTGCTTGACCAGATGCCTCCTATCCCTCCTTCTGAACCTCTTTAGCACGTCCTTGCCTTCCTTTCTTTGACCCTGCCCTCTGATAGAAGTCTTCTATCATGCTGGTTGCACAGTCCTCCTGTTCTCCTCTGTAAACCACCAGAGGGTATGCTCTAAATCTGCACTGTCCTGGCACATTAAATCAAATATATGTCCTCTTTGAGCAGCCTCTGTCTCATGCCCTGTTTTGCTACCTTTCCAAAGAGAGAATCTCATAGAAATTCTCTGAATATCACACGCCAATATTTTCCACCAAAAACAACCATGGAATGAAAGAAAACTAAACTAAAATTTCAATTTGGGCTGCCAACTAGAATTATTAAACCAACCAAAGATACTTTTCGAATTGCATCTTAAACCACTTGAATCGAATTACAAAAATCGTATTTCCATTAAGCCTTTGAGGATAACACCAAGAAATAGGCGAGGTCATACTAAATTCAGTATACTGTGATCAATCCAATCCAGTCTAACGTAAAGTTTATGTTTGTGTTTTAATGAATCCTTATCATTCTGTACAGATGACCTTTAGCCTCTCATAGCTTTTTGTCAACAGCTTTTATTAACAGTTTCCTGTTTTTATCACTGAAAGTATCGAGTTGAGTGAGAACATGTTGGTTGTTACATGCGTTGCACTGCAAAGGTAATTCACTGGCTCCAGGAACATATGACAGAGTGTACTGCTAATGTGCAACTTCATAAAAATATCTGCAAAAACATTCATTGATCAGCAACCAAAGAGGAATACCAAACTAAGGTAAGGTGAAAAAAAGAAGGTAATTAATCTCACCCTATTTTGACATAATTTATTCATGTATTTGCTAGAAGAGTAATCTTACGTGCTGCAATTCATTTTCTGGAGGGAGGGCAGGATCTTTAGCACTAGCAAGGCCCCAGAGTTTGGGGCTAATGAAGCAAAAACTACATATCTATCCATTTGTGTTCCATTTTAATGAAATGACTAAACATTGCCTTGGGCTTGAAAGCCAGAAGAGCAGTGTGCATTACATTGACAAAAAAAAGCCTTCTGTGTCTCTACTCATCAGACCCCATGTAGCTGCAGTATGTCGCTGAATTGAAGTATTTTTTATTTTCTTTCATCCAAAGTGATGAAATTGTTCCCAATACCCTGCCCTGAGGTTGCACAATGAAAAAACATTTGGAAAGTCCTTTGTTCTACATTATTGTCTCCAGTCTTCAAAGATGGGCTAGATGAAATACATTGCAACACCAATGCAAACATGTTTCCACTTTGTAATACAGTGAAAACATACACGTATCTGTCATCACCTATTTCACATTATGCAATGTTGCAATAAAATGATTATTTGATTGCTGTACTGAGATATTTCGCGAGCTAATATAGTTATCATGAACTCAACTTTCTCTTTCGCTGAGTTCACTTTTCTCCTTCTCTGTCTTTATCTTTCTGTCTCACCCATTTCCGATTCAGTTGACACCACATCACAGACTTCCACTTTTGTCATTTCCAATGTCGTCCTTATCCTCAACAGACATTCTTGGCTTCCTATTCTTCTTGCCACTTTTATTATCCTTCCCCCTCAGTGTCACCAACTCTTCCTGGGCCCCACACTGCTGCCGCCGCTTTGCATTCTAATGAAAACGGGAGAAGCTGCTCATTGTCTTTGTTCTAACTCCCTCTTGTCTGCCTTTTCACCCGCAATACCTCTGCGAAGCTGCTCACAGTTCCCCCCAACTATTACACAATCTGTTCACATCAATATAGGTCTAAGGGGACATCTAATTTGGTCTCTGCCACGTGGCTATGTAGCGGAAGGGGAGGGACCACCAAACCAGTGGAAATTGTCGAGATGGCTGCATATTTTCCACCTTGCGTGAAACAGTGGGCACACACAAGTAAAAGTAAGTTCATTGTTAATCAGTCTATTGCAATTTTCAAGTGAACTAAGTTGGCTGATATGGAATCGGGCACCAATCGCGAGTACATTTTTACGGTAATTCTTCTTCTGATTTAAATTTGCTGTTAAAAAGGAAGAAGCAAAGTAGTAAAGAGTAAATGGACTGTACTTGTAAAGCGCTTTTCTAGTCTTCCGACCACTCAAAGCGCTTTTACGCCACATGCCATTCACACCCATTCTTACACTGATGGCAGGGGATACCTCTCCTACTGTGTGGACAGCGATGCATTGAAGTAAATGCTAACCCGATCAGTGACAGTGCTACCATGCTAATGTTTAGCAGATGTAATGTTTACCATGTTTCCCAGATTAGTTTAGCGTGTTAATACTTGCTTGTGGACACTCACACGGTCATATAGCCATATATGCACGCATTATCATTGTGGTGTAGAGGGAAAGAAACACTCTGATGATGGCACTAGAGGAATAATCAAGGTATCGCCAGAGTCAGTACAATTAATCCGGAGGGGGATAGTTGCCTCAAATATCAAAATAATGGTGGCGATAAAGGAAAAGTTAGGAGAAAACATGGACAGTAGGATTTGTCCTTGGGGACGATGAATATATATAAAAATGTTGATGGCAAACAAAATGACTAACCAACTGTTTTTATCAATAGACCAATGCTGCTAGTATTGATCTTGTTCAGGATCAGTTGACTTCCAACAGGATTTCTGAGAGCGCATTGCCATCTACAGTGTTGTTAAAAACAGAAGATCAGAAGGTTAATCCAAACTGCTTTTTAGCGTTTCTGTTGGCCTTAGCAGAGGCCAAGTCCTGATGACATTAGCTGTGTGCTTGGTAACTCCCTGAGGATGTCTGGGATCTAATTATGTTCAGCTCTGCACTCGCAAAACATTGCGGGGACATTTCTCCCCCTGTCACATTACTGTGCTTTCTGGGATTTCATCTCCTCCTGAAGAAAAACACACAGATGGCACATTGGACCTGATGTGTTCAGGACTAAATGGGCCATGAACATTTTGGCCTGAACTCTTGCAAGAGTGCACATCCCTAAAAGAGAAAAATGCATGTCACCTTTTTCCTGTGAGGATTCAATTGAAAAACTTTTCAGATTTTCGTCAATGAAACTTCCCCTAAATCAAAAAGCCATGTGCCAGCATGGCATCTAGTTCTAA
Source organism: Melanostigma gelatinosum (assembly GCF_949748355.1). Taxonomy (NCBI): domain Eukaryota; kingdom Metazoa; phylum Chordata; class Actinopteri; order Perciformes; family Zoarcidae; genus Melanostigma; species Melanostigma gelatinosum. The sequence continues at coordinate 10,547,461 of NC_136644.1, read as the reverse complement.
TCGTCAAAGTAATTTGCTGTTACATATTGTGACGCCACAGGGAGAATTCAAAATGGACATATGGACAGAGGCTGGGAGAATGTGAAAGTCATTGCAATGAGTGCATTTCCTTGTTGATGCCATCAACAGCTTGTCAGCACAGCATATTATTGCCACGTTCTCAGCAGGATATAACGAACAACAGAGACACTGGAGTAGACACTAACGGGAACTGTCATTTCAACGCCTAGACATGGCGGCTAAATGCTGTGGCCAAATGTTAACACACTGAGAGATCATTCACACAATAGGGCTTGTTCCCCACATTTTTGTACATTTTAGTACAAAGGCAAAATCCTGACAACAAGCTCTGGAAAAGCAGTGCTCCTTCAAACCTGTCTCCTGCAAATGACATTTCCATACTGCTTATCTGCAACAGAAAATAGATTTTGAGGGGAAAACCTATGCTGCCCTGATTACTTGATTACTGATTAATCAATGGTAATTAGTGTTTGTCACACCCGTCTAGGTAAATCCAAGCACTTAGTTCAGGTATGGAAAGATCTTGGCCTTAGATAAATAATGAAAAAAATGAACACTGACTTGGAGCACAAGATGTTCACTTTTTAATATTTAACCAAAACCACCTGGAATTTTCTTTCCTGAATATTAAAGTAGCAGTTACTGATTCTGTTTGGCCAGGGGGTAGCACACACACACACACACATATATATATATATATATATATATATATATATATATACGTCGTTTCGGTTCTCCTGGAAATCATCGGCGGAGAGAGGAGGTTCGTCCTTGTCTTCCTGCCGGAGGGATTGATGAGGCCGCGCGGTCCTCGTGGCAGCGTCGCTAGCGTGATGCTGGAGGGGGAGAGCTGGATCTTCTGTAGCCAGGACTGAGGTCCATGCTGAAGAGAGCGTTTGTGTGCTCCCTAGCTCGACGACGGTCGAAGGGAAAAAGCGTTGAGGTGTGAGCTGCAGGCAGTTTTGTAGAACAGTGGTTGAACCACAGGGGTCCTGGTGCTGTCTTGGCTCTCGGCCAATGGGATTGCAGCGGTGCATTCAGGTGACTTCAGGAACCATAGTTTTTTTTGGGGGGGGGGGGAAATTCACACCCTAATGTGAAATTCCTTCAGAGGAGGTTTGCTCTCATCAAACCACAATCAGGATGAAACCTTTGCTTGCAAAAGGGAAGGCCTGGTTCTCTTTGTTCACAACACATGTTGAAGCCATTTGGTCAGACCCCAACAGCACCAAAAACGGTTTGAAAACGCTCCCGAGGACTGATAAGTTTGAAAAGTTCAGGGTTGCCTCTTCGTGTGGATGCCGTCAACGCATAAGTTTGGAAACGATGACGCCCACACCCGCCCACACTACTTGATTGGTTGTTAGCAGTCACGACGTGTTCTTACCTGATTCGTCACTCCCCTATCACGTGACCCTTTCCTGGAAAATCACAAACAACAACAACATGGACAACTGATTACAGGCGTTGCTGACCTTGTTGTCTTTACTTCTTCTTTTCGTTTCACTGAAGCGTGATGGTTATATGACAGTTTCCCATTTATTTACACAGTAAGTCTTTACTAGCAGCTGTTGTCCAGTTGAAGTCTGCATTTCTGCGGAGGAAGCAGCTGTTATCGAAGCGATCAGAGAGCGGCGTGTCCAGCGCCGTTATCAGCCCTACGGAGCGGACGTCTGAAGTCACGAGGAGGTCATTTTTCGTCTGATATAAATTTGCCATTAAAAGGAAGAAGCAGAGTGGTAAAGAGTAAAAATGGACTTGCACTCAAAGCGCTTTTACTCCACATGCCATTCCCCCATTCACACCCATTCATACACTGATGGCAGGGGCTACCTGTACTGTGTGGACAGCGATGCTTTGAAGTACATGCTAACCCTAGCAGTGACAATGTATGTACAAATGCCGATGTAATGTTTACCACATTAGTTTAGCATTTAAGCGTTTGAGCTGCAAAATAAAGATTTGAAACAAAAAAATTCCAAATCTCTGAAAGAGACTGTTGGGACTTCACCACACATATATATTATATATTATATATATATATATTATATATTATATATTATATATATATTATATATATATTATATATTATATATATATTATATATATATATATATATATACATATATATTATGTATATATATATATTAATTCACCAAGGGCTACATGTAAAAATGGAACCCTATACTATGAAACCGTGCCACACCCCCATCAGGCGTTAAAAATCTCACCTGAGTGTTAGATTTGGTTTCAATCATAACACTGGTGCCTCATTGGACGAGACCCCAGGGAGTCCCTGTGACACGGCCATGATGTCACCAAGGTGATAATTCCCACTGTGCCTTTCCACTGCAACTCACATTGCTACAAGAGGTAAAACACATTGGTACCCGAAAAAAAACCTAGGTAACAGTCCTCGCCTCGCTGGACGAGCAATAGTTTTTGTGTTCACGAACAGTCGGATCCTGAAGGAGAGACGGATAACTTGCCTTGTGCTCCACCGCTTTAACCTGCAGAAGGAAGATTCCTCTTCAGAGTAAGAGAAGGTTAACCGCACTCTTCTTATTCACATCGACATTTGCTGCTTCCCCCGCTGCCATACGAGGACCAGCTTGCTGCTTAACCCACCAACTTTACTGTTACTGTGTTATTGTGTACAATACGGACCCCCGAGTCCCGCTCAGTGCTGTGAAACATAATTCTTGTGCTTGCTGCTGTATGTAGTATTGTTGCTCCGCACCACTGGGATTTGATTGTGTTTAGACCAGCCAGCCAGTAAGGTCAGTGGGATAAGGTTACAGTAACTGTACTTTCCTGCTGTTTTGAGGATCCTCTTTGTCTTTCTTTGAGTCCTCTCCTAATATATGTTAATAATCATATTGACATTAACAATTTATTCATATTAATAATCAATTGTTATACTTGCTAATAACCAAACCCGCTCCTGATGATCCCAACAACAGCGTGGTTTACAACATGGTCAATAATTGTGGCCCTTATCTCATCATAGATCACAGCTCTTGGTCTTTGGTCTTCCTCTCCTTTGTCCTCCACACATTCTTCGCTCCCTGCCACTCTTCTGTCCCCACCATCCGGTCTTCTTCATCCATGTATTCAGACTAAATCATTGTGAAGTCATATTTTCTCTGTTTAGTAACAAGACTAAAAGCACGACATCTGGGTAGGCTTTCAGCTGGAATTGCAATCAGCTGTGGAATGATTATTATTAAATTTTACTATAAATATTCTGCAATGATTATTAATATATTTCAATATGGCTACTGCAGAAATCCATGGAAACATGTATGTATGTACGTATGTATACATATTACCCAGACAAATGTTCTCATTGACTTAACTTGGCACGTGTGTTGCTGAGGACACAAGGGAATGCAGTGTTGAGAGTGAAGTTGTTTGGATCAGCAGTAAGGCAAGGCAAGTTTATTTGTATAGCACATTTCAACAACAAGGTAATTCAAAGTGCTTCACATAAAACCATTAAAAGCATCAAAACATAAGGCAAAAGAAAAGGAGATTTAAAAATGATTAAGAACATTCATTGCATTAAAACACAGTGTAAGAAGTAAAATACAGCAGTGAAATGCAGGAAATTGATTAATATATTCATTGAATGTGGTTCAATTAAAGGCAGCAGCAAACAGAAAAGTCTTCAATCTTGATTTAAAGGAGCTGAGGGTCTCAGCAGACCTGCAGCTTTCTGGGACTTTATTCCAGATATGTGGAGCAGAAAAACTGAACGCTGCTTCTCCATGTTTAGTTCTGACTCTGGGAACAGAAAGTAGACCGGTCCCAGATGACCTGAGGGGTCGGGATGGTTCATAAGGTAGCAGCAGATCAGAGATGTATTTTGGCCCTAAACCATTCAGTGCTTTGTAAACCAACAGCAGGATTTTAAAGTCAATTCTTTGTTGGACAGGAAGCCAGTGCAAAGACCTCAGAACTGGGGTGATATGATCCACCCTCCTGGTCTTAGTGAGGACTCGAGCTGCAGCTTTCTGACAGACTTTTTACAGAGACCTGTAAACACACCGTTACAGTAGTCCAGTCTGCTGAAGATAAATGCGTGGACAAGTTTTTCCAAATCCTGTTGAGACATAAGTCCTCTAATCCTTGATATATTCTTCAGGTGATAGTAGGGTGATTTTGTAATTGTCTTGATATGGCTGTTCAGGTTGAGGTCTGAATCCATAACTACACCTAGATTTCTGGCTTGGTTTGTGGGTTTTAACATCAGTGACTGAAGCTGAGTGGTGATAATGCCAAAAGGCCCTTTAATCGTACGAACAAACACTGATGATCATTTCATTGTGATCCTCGCTATATGACTCCTGCACATTTAAGCATACAGTAGTTGAATATGATTTTCTGTTTGGATTTGAATAACGAGTCACACTTCGTGAAGGAATGCAGCCATGTAGGTGTTAAATTATGAAGCACTTCAGTCATCTGACATTTAACTGTTTTCATTCACACTCCAATTTATTGATTTTCTCAACACCCACTGTCAGTGAGCATCTTTAGAGCACTGTGTAATTAACTGAAAGGTAATAGCTAATTTAAGCTTTTCAATTACAAACACATATTTTCATCAAACTGCAGTGTCAAGGTGGTCTTTGAATTTTCCACAAAAAGTATGAAAGATGTTCCAACTGATTGAAATTGAAACCAGAGGACAAACAAAACTTTTCTTCTCTATCTCCTGGAATGACTTCTTACACCATCTTTTACCGCCCAAAAAGCTTCAAGCCACTTAGAGTACTTTGTGTCAGCTGATGTGCACACAAAGTGGCCCATTGTGTAATTCTCTTTTCATTTTTGGTTGTGCAATGTCTGCTGTTCTGTCTAAATTTAAATTATTTGCAATGACCAAATAATCTTATCATGTCTTATCATGTCAGGCTGTTTTTTTATGTACCATGTGTCCTTTTCATCGCCCTTATCCCCCTCACATTTTAACTTTCCAAAAGTCAAAACCTCACCCGCACACACTGTAAAGTGCACTTCACTCCCTAAGAAACAGCCCCATCCCATTATGTATCATTCGGTAGATTAAAACATAAAATAAGGCCACCATATGAACTAGAGTGTGTGTAGAGTGGGATGAAGAACCAATACAGTTAACTGATATGACAATAAGACTTGGTATTAATAAAAGATTATGTAAAATGACTTCTTTCTCTTTCATGTTATCATTAAATCTGCACGTTTTTAGGCAGGCTGAAAGTGGCATGTCTCTATGGATGGCAAAGTATGTTTCTGGCCGATCCACCATTTTGGTCTCAACTGAAATATCCCAAAACTAGTAGGTGGATTGGATTTGATGGAATTGATAGTGGAGACATTCATGTCCTGCTCAGGATGAATTATAATCACTTCAGTGATCACCTGTCTTTTTAAATAGCAAGTCAGAGTATACATGTGTGTGTGTGTGTACACTGATGTGTCCTTCCTCATTGTTGATACACTCCTGGAGACATTAAGAAGAAACAATGGAACATGGGCATGGGTGACCTGGTGTCCAGCTTTATGTAAGACTGCATAGATTTATTGTCAGTCGTTCCAAATATTGAGACAATGTCCCTCATTTTTGATTGGCTCTAGTTTTCAAAATGCAACCACTGCAGGAAAGACAAAGTTCTGAAATCTGGCTTTTATCCAATGGCTGTGAAGAAAGCAGGGAAGGGTGCCATCGCGGAACTGTGTTTGATCAAAATGTGCACACGTGAGCTGTGACCGCCTTCACTACTCTACAGCCAATGTGGGAAATTGCGAGTCACTTGAAAGCGACGAGCTTTGCAGATTTAGGTGGAATATGATCGAAACTTCCACAAGGAACAAGAAATGCAGCTACAAAGACTGGCAAATGGTTTATAACTGGGTAAAGCTGGTCAAAGGTGATTCTAAGAGTTGTTTTGCTACATTTGCTAGAGATCTCTCTGTTTCACACGCGGTCCGAATAGTCTACAACATGAAGAGACACAGTGCATGTGGGTCTCACAGGAAATGTGTAACAAAAAAAAAAGATCTATGGATGCACTCCGGCAAAGCATTTAGATGTTATGAGCAACTGCACACTGAAACGTGTTTTTAAGCTATAGATTTATGATACGACTACACGTTGATGATAAACATCAGTGCTGGTTTTGATATTATCACAGCATAGCAGAATCCTGTTACCTCAGCAGTGTTTAATGACTGCCGATTGGAATGTGCTGTCCTACGCTGTGTCTGAGTATGTTTTAAAATGTAAAATTTTCCTTATTTAGCAGCTGTCTTGCTAATGTTAGCTTGCTAATTCCATGTGTTGTGCTAACTTTACACTGGTTACAGGAGAAGGTTACAGGGTATAGAGGTGGGTGTGGTTTCATCTCTCAGCCCGTTGCCCACTTAAGTATGCAGTGAGTTGACTTAAGCTCAGACCTTGTTTGACATTGTATCGAAATTGTACACGCCCTCTTAGCATTGGTAATGCAGAGCGATCATTCCCACATTGTCCCACACAAACACTCTTTGTCCCACATTCAGTTTGTTGGGATCTGGTCAGGGGCAATTCTTCCTTTTTGCTACCCTAAAATTAAAAAATCGGGAATAGTTTAGGACTGGTTTAGTCCATGAATTTCTGAGACAAACATAAGTGGTGCTGGATGACTGACTCTCTTTGCTTCAGTTATCAAAAGAGAGCCTTTATGTCATGTTCTATATTTGATATGCCTTATCACTTATTTTTTTTCTATTTATACTTTTACTTAAATATTAATCGTCCAAGATTTAATGTCCCATTTGTACATATTCACATCATATGCAGAGACAGTATCCTTTATATGTATGACTAAGAGCTGGTATAAATGTATGAAGAGTTTAACATACAGAATCATGTAATCTTTAAAGACCTGGTCTCGCTTTGTGACATCAAAATATCACCTATTACCCAGAATTAACCACAATAGTTTTTTCCAATGGTCTATGTTTAACCACAGTCACAATCTGGCATTAGCTGTAGCAGGGAAATTATCTGCCTCCATATAATTAGTATCCAATGAGACTTCTTTTGTATGGCTCATTATTAAGTCCCAAGCTGTATGCTGTCCACTGGCACAGAAGATGAAATATTGCATGAGCCCATGAACTCCTGAACCTGTTTCAAGTCTGGCTGACCTTCTGTCTGCCTCTTACTCTCTTTTGTTCATCCTTTGTCTCTGTTCAAATATATGTCTGTACCTTATTCTCATTCTGCCTCTCTCTATCTTTCACTGGTGAGAGGGAACTTCCCTATAAAAGCCAGGAGTTTATGGCCTTAGCCCTGTGGCACAGTGTGGTCTAATACCTCCATGTGTGTAGGACTGAATGAGTTCAACAGAAACCCAGACACACCAAGCAATCACAGATAGCCTAACTATCGCAACATTAGAGCCTTTTTTTAATCAAATTTGCTTTTACAAAATTGAGGGGACAGCTCCGGAAAACTGTCTATTTTATAATTTGGGTGATTTTTAATGAGAAGAGAAAAATTTGATGTAACTGAAGAGCTTCAAAGCCTACTCTCACACTTTAGCTCCTTAAAAGAAAGTCGTATGAAATAACCAACTTACCCAGTTAAGGCATGAATATCTCCAACTATACTTATGCAATCAAGAAATATGTGTAATTTTCCTCCCTGAGAACATGTATATAAAACACTTGGGACAGACTGGGCCACTTAGCTCATGCGCCATTTAATATATGACTAATGTGTAAGTGTTTCAACAAGTCTTTTTCTGTATAATATGTTCCACTCGGTGCTTGGTAACCAACCTGATGCTCTGAAAGAAAGCACTTCTAGCAACAGAGGACTTTGAGTGTTTTCACAAATACTTCAGTAATCAAATTATATTATTTTGAGGTAAACTCGCTGAAAATGAACTCAGCTGTCTTTGGTCTATTGCAGCATTGATGCTGATACAGTCTGATCACTTTTCACATGAATCTGTTGGAACTCAGTGTTTACATCAACTCTTATGATATACCACTGTAGAAACATGCATTACAGTAACACATAGCTAAGGCCCCAAAAAAAGAAAATGAACAAAGCAACACAAATTCTGGCTGTTGACAAAAACAGACACCTTGAAAATGTACTTCTTATGCAAGGGATGCAGGAACCAGGGTGGATCTGTGACACAACAGTGCAGTGATGGGCATTCATGCCACACAACTGGTGTTATTTATAACTCATATAGAACTCCCACATCTTCCTTTTAGTAAAACTACTAATTTCAATACTGACTAAATATCAAGTACATTTCAAAACAGGATTAGCTTTCATTAAATGTCATTATTTCTACTGATGAAGTTACAGGCTGAGTCAAATGTATTGCCCATAAAAACTGAATAGGTGTAAAAGAAATTCAAATGAATGTTGCAGGATGGTCAGAGGGGTGGCCATTTTTCTGTGCAGCTATTGCCTTTGCAATCGTTGTAGCGGTCTAACTTACATGTCAACTAAACTGACTTACGGTATGTCACAGACTCACTGTGGCGAGGTTTTTCAGCAATGACTGAAACGTTTCAAAGCATAGAGAGCCAGAGGTCTTAATGCTTCATCCACACACTCTTGTCACAGCATTGGTTTCACACGTGATATGAACAGCGGCCTCCTGAGTGAAAGTCCTGTGATATGGCAAAAAGAAATGTAAAATAGAAAACATGTTCCTCTCGAAACATAATTGACAGTGAAGTTTCATTGTAAGGGAACAAACTGTTTCATGAGGTGGTAGGTGGACTTTGTTACCATTGCACAGAGCAAGGCTAGTTGTTTCCCCGTTTCCAGTCTTTGTGCTAAGCCATTAAGCTGATGTTGGTTGAAGCCTGACATAAAAAATGTTTTTGATTCAGGACTGCACATTAATCCACATTGTCATTTAACAACATATAACAACAAAGTTCCAGTCACTTGCTGCATTGACATCAACTGTCCTGACCAGTGATTTGTCACAAAATGAATGAATTTTCAAGGATACTGGGCAATGTTCCCTCTAAGCTGCGCGCTTGAGCAATCGCGCACTGCTCGCACATTCTCAGCGCACAAGAAAATCTATGCAGCGCATAAAATAAAATTCAACATAAACGTATTAATTAATATCTAATATTAGTCCTAATCTTATCTAATCAATTAAACCAATAATAATAATAATAATAATAATTTTGTTTTCTGTACTATTTTGCAACGTAACTCAGTGAGTGACAGGTGTCCAGCCAATGATACGATTCGGTTCACTTACGCTACGCAGCCAATCATAGCATTGACACTATTGCCCTGCCCATTCGCGCTGCAGGTTAGCTAGCTAACAACAGTGCGGCGGAGTTACGAGACGCAAATGCTAACCCCTTATCATGGCGAAACGAACGGGCAGCGACACATCCACTCACCAAGCCATTGGAAAAAAGAAATGTGGTTAAGATGGAATGGCTGTCGGAGTATGTTCAAATAGAAGAACAAGCGGTGAAACTGGGTGAGATTTTTTCTTTTTCGAGGAGGAAGGGTCTACTCTGCAAAACATGCAGCGAAGCTAAAGTAGCAAATGAGTTTTCCGAGGGAAAAATGTGGACTGAATGGAAGTTGGACTACCTCAAGCGTCACATTCAGCAGAAAAAACTAAAAATAAAATCAAAACAGCATCCAGAAATCGTCTTGAAGTGGCACATTTGGACCAGCTGATGCGCATTAAGTCAAAGCAAGAAGCAGACGAAGCCATCAACCTGCACAAAGTGTACAACCATTGGAGAAGTGAGAAGGACAGACGTGAAAAATAAGGTAAAATTTAAGTCAGATTTGTGCATATTCTAGTGACATTTATTAAGATGTTTTACTTATGGATATTAATCATTCAATTATGTTACTACTAGATAATTTATGGGTAGTAGAAATGATAATAAAAAACTGAGTAATTACATATTTTACAGACAGAGTTACAGGAATTTACACTGTATCACAAGCTACAGCACACGTCATTGTGCAAAATGTGAATGTTTTAATGTGAACAAAATGTTATGTCTGAAAGGTGTATATGTATCATTTCTTCCAGAACAGGACCCTCACACAGGCCACAACAGGACCTCACACAGGCCAAAGCAAGACTCTTCCCATGGCCAAGCAGGACTCTCACATAAAACATACTACACATCTCATGAACAACAAGATTTTTGTCTTTTTCCTTTAAAGTTTGTCAAATCACTTATATTAAAAGTAAACTAGTGAAAATTGCTGCTGTAATTTGATTCTTTTAATAAGCCATGTAACTTGCTATGATCCAAGGTTTTGAACAGGTGTGATACTGGTGTGTGGCCACAGCGTGCACATCTGATGTTGCTCACAGTGGTCCTCAGTGTGCTCAGGGAGCTTGTGTGTATGCCCAGACACATGAAAAATTAGAGGGAACATTGATACTGGGCCAAATACAGCAACCTAGTAGACTAAAATGGACAAAGTGAGAGGACATAAAATGAAAATAAAGGTTGGTGAATATCGTATGCTATATGACCATGTTCAGGGATACATACCTGATCTTAGATCTGATGTAAAGATAATACATTCTGAGTAAAGGCATTTTAGGAGTCAAATGAGACAATTCTAGGAAATGGCTCATTATATTGCCGGGTGGTTATTCTTTGGAATTCGATTTAGGGGAGTTCAGTCTTGGGAGTCATTCCACTCATAGTTAGTCCTCTGTGTGCAATTGCACTGCCATGCATGATACGATAAGAACGTAATTCCAATGAGGTGACCAGAGGGTCATACAGGGTGACAGAGAGAAAGAATATCCTCAGCAGTGTCCACTCAGCTCTACACAACAGTGGCCTCAGCAGCATGTGCAAATATAATAATTATGTTAATGGTTTTCATCGACTGCATTTGCCTTGATAACTAGCTGGATTGCTAATAGTAAAATAAACATCAATTCAACCTTGAGGCAGCCAACATGCAGTATTTAGCATACACTAATGACCAGCTGGAGTCAGACTTGTCCTTAAAGTAAACGCTTTAATTAATGAAAAAAGGCTCAGTTGATTCAAAAACATATATTTTCATTTTCTGTGTGGAGTTGGCATGAGTTTTAATTATGACCCCAAAGATGCGCCTTCATCTGAATTCTAAATTAATGGGGAATGAGAAACAAGGAGGCATGGATGCATGAAGGACGAGATGAAGGTCAAATAAACATCCTTCAACATTATAATAAATAATCACGTATTCATTTTACTGCCGCTATATTGTCAACGAGCTAGTCAAAAAAGTAATAACTAGCTCTTAAACTGTCAGAGGGGCAGGTAAAATAACTAAACTACCTTCAGTTCAGCAGAGGTGGGTGACGGGTTTATGATGTGCGGATGATAGAGTGAATGTTACCTGTAAAGCAATGATGCCGAACTTGTTTCTTCACTGAGAAAATACATAGAACGATCTGAGGACTGCATGCAAATAGCACGGCTTTGTTCTGAACTTTTGTTTTGAGTTTCTCGGATTCTATTTTGGTAAAGAAGGAGTATGTCTGTTTAAAGAATCTTAATGACAAACTTCTTTTAAAAAACACTAAAAAAACAAGCTCAATTAAGATTATCAACTATCAGCTGTAGTTGATCTTCAGCCTGCCAAATATAAACTTACCATTAAGAACAGTGGAGGTTATGAGCTCATCATTTTGTTTTTGTCTGTGAATATGGAAGTCTTAAGTATCTTCCCCTCTGGACAACACTCACTAACATGGTAAATGGACTGTACTTCTGTTCCTGTTCTTCAGACCACTCAAAGCGCTTGTACACTACATGTCATTCACACCCATTCATACACACCGCAGGCACAGCCTACGGGAGTTATTTGGGGTTAAGTGTCTTGCCCAGGAACACATCGACATGGACTAGCAGAGCTGGTGATCGAACCACCGATCTTCTGACTGCCACAGTTGCCATCTGGCTTACCCTCATAGCAAATAAGTTAAATGTTAACTTATGTCTTCTCAAAACATTATCAGTTATATATGCAATGTCATGTAAAAATTAAAAAAAATACGATAAATATTTGAAGACAGTTACAGTTAAAGTTACAAGGGAGAACGTTTCAGTGGTTGAGTCTTAATGTAATATTGATGCCTCTATATGACTTATATCAGGTTCACCAGAAACTCCTCCAGCTCGGACTCTAGCGGGGCCTCCAGCAGAGACCCAGATCTGGCTGCACTTCGGCTTTGACCTGCAGTCTAAAGCTCCGTTTGGAGAACATGGAATAATGCACCTGTGATGACAACAAGTAAACTGCCAGGGTTTGTGAGGAGCCCCAGTTGGTAGGATAAATACTGTTTTAAATTACCATTTTCCCAGTTCATTTTAGCTGAGTGTTGATTGGAGGGTTGTTCAGATCAGCTGCTGTGCAGGCTGCAGGAACCGGCTGCTAACGAAGAACTGAGAGCAGCTTGGTTTCTCCTGTTGGCCAATCGGGGTGCGACAACGCTCTTTCTTTAGGCCTTAAGAGAGGTGAACTGCACACTCGGCACTTTCTGATCCTTCCTCCATTTAATGCAGACCTCAGTTTAGAAGATCCTATCCGTCACAAACTCTGGTCTTTAGGCCTCATTGGGACTTCTTTGCTGTCATGACTTTTCTGATTGAGGTGATTTTGAGAGTTGTGAAACCAGCTGGAGTGAATATTAAAGATCACCTGTCCACTAGGTGACCTGCATCAGACCTCAGTGCTGCTCCTGCTAGAGTTTGTGCTTGCCTAATGATAACCTAACGCTGCTTAAGTCAAATACATCTCCTCATTATCAAAGTATTTCTTTTTTATATTGAAAATACATTTTATTGTTCTTGAAATGAATTTTTTCATTGAGAAGGCACTTAATAATCTTATGTTTTGCATTATATCTTATGGAGTTGGAAATTGGTTCCCAGGCTTCTTTACGATCAGCTGAAATGAGGAGACTCCGTACTGCCACAGATTTACTATTCAGCCACCAAAATTATATTTCTGACACAGTAGAAAAGGTTTTAAACCACATTTAGACCTTGAGAAAACCAATTTACTAAATATATATGATTGAACAGATAACTAAAATGAAATGATGTATCTGTGCTGCCTTAGGATGGAAACAAAGCTCTACTGGAACTAAACCAATCCACACAACTGTTACACGATTGCATTTGTATTACCAGAGGATGTGAAGTGTATAATAGCGACATTTTCTAATTGTGTTGGGAATATGCAGATGCTCTCCTCTAAATACCTGAAAATCAAGTTGAGCTGAATGACAATTGGCAAAGCTCCTTGAGTGTAATACCCCCGGATCAGACTGAATTAAAAGAGGATTTTCCCACAACTCTCCGTGAAGGAATTCTTCACATCATCACTTTCATCTGCGTCTGTGTGTACAGTCTGCTCTGCCATGAAACCAAAGACATATCCTCAGACTGGAGGAGCACTTTTCCAGACTCGGGGACAGACGTTGCCAGCGGTGTCTCGCCTTAAAGCCAAGAATGCTAATTGGACTATTTAAAGGCTGTCCATCCCTGGCAAAAAAAAAAGAAATTTAAGCTTCTTCCTGGATCACTATATCATGAGTCTGAGGGAAACATACTACACATTTATCACGCACAGCTTGTGGGATGACTCTTCTAATTCAAAGGCGACGTGGGATGACAAGACATGTCATTTAGCAAATGTTAACTGTTTGTTACAGATGAAAATAAATGTGACTGATTGAATGTGATTTCTATGTTGATGCAGTCCTGCAATCATTTTATTTGATGGATGTCGTATAACATGAAATGATTTGTGTAATTGATTTTAGCTGAAACAACACAAGCAGCCACACACGACTCACGCCTTCCAAATCACATCAGGCTGTACGCAGTTAAAGACTGGGTGACATGATGAGAGAGGAAGCACACTCGCTGCGGGATCCATGGTACAATTAATGAAGTGATGACATTATATATTTATTTACAGGTCATTAGGATTCAGGGCCTGAGGAGTCACATCCTGTCTCTGCCAAGGCTCTCTAAGGAGCATTCATTTTGCTTGGTGTATATAACAAGGAGGGGTAAAAAATAATAGAAATTGGCATGGAAGCCCTCCAGCTTAAAGCACACAAAGCCTCAAGTTTGTACTGTTGACAGAAGCTTTAAGCACATAGAGGGAATTTTGTGTCTGAATGTTTATAGATTTAATTAAATTACAAGACGTGACGGAAAAAAAGCCCAAAGGCAAAGCACTTTAGTGTTTAACAGAAGCTGGCTATGGCTATTGTTTGCAATGAACAGCCAGCTGGAATTCCTTTGTATTCTGCATGATATGCTGACTAGTAATGGTATCAGTGGGTTTATTAAGTAATGGCTTCACTGAAGAACAATTCTCAATGGTGTGATCAGGGAAAAGAAATGGCAAGCGTAAGAGAAACAGAGGTTGTGTGTGTGCTTTATTCAAATTCATTTATTTTTCCTCTGAGCAGTAGGTGTGCACCCCCCCCCCTCCCCCACCCACACCTTCCTCATCTACACCCCCTCCTCCGTGCTCTTCTAGCCAGAGGTCATGAACTGGCATGGATGGCTGCCATCATTGCGTTGTGTCATCATTTAGTCTCATAAATTAATCTGGTGACATAACATGCCCTCCATCTATCAGTGCCCTCGCCCATGTGTGTTCCCCGTGACGAAAGACCAAAGTGTTGCCGAGCCCTGATATTGCCATACGGAAGGTCATGCTAAACGAAGGGGCTCGTCCTTGTTCTGACTCTTTTCACATCTTATGCCTTCTGTCGTTGCTATTTAGCCTTTCTGAGGCTACAGCCAAGATGCTGCTCCGGTGGTCCTGCAAATTTGGATAGTGCACCTTTTATCTACATGGTCATTTATTTACGGACAACAAGGAGATTGATTGAAAGCACATGAGTTGTTTTTACATTTTTTATGAACAGTAATATCTGATATTAATACCAGGCTATAGGTTATATACAGTAGGTCAGTTGTTCATTTTAACAGGAGGCATGTACCCGGTTGCTACTGTTTGACTGTTCCTCTCCTCAGATTAACTCATTGAATAGTAGACTATTCAGAGTCGGCCCTAGCTGTTGCGATAAACATGAAGATGGATATTTAGTTGCCCTGAATGGTTAAATAAGAGTTTCACATTTAAAATAGATTTTTATATTTTTATCCAGCACCTGGCTGAGCTGAACAGTCCTTTTGTAAAACGCACTCCAAGATCCAAACTTTCTGCATGAGCCAAACGCTACAAAGGAACAACACCAGAAGTGATATCATTTTGGTCAACAAATCCACTTGCTGCATGACATGCACACAATGAACGAAACTGCACAAAGCCTGAAACTGATTGGAAAAAAGACCAGAATCCTAATTTGATAATGAAAAGCACCAAGGCTGGAATATCCGACCGCTACAAATCCCTTCTGCTTCATACATATTTACCGTTTGAAGCATACACTTACAGAACTGCTGTTTTTACCTTTTATTATACAGAGATGAAAATACTACAAGTACATGATATTACTCAAATAAAGTAATAGCAGTACAAAGTAGGCCAGTTAAAATGTACTGTTTAATATCAGTAATAAGTTCAACAAAAAGGTAAACAGATAGGACGTGGTTGCAGTGATGAGTAAATGTAATTAGTTACTTCCACCTCTGGTAACATATCTTTGCAACATTGCTTAGGAACATCTTGTAACAGCATACTTTATGCTTTTCCACTTTTCTCAAAAGTAAAATGAAATTGAAGTAATAAAACCCATTTCCCATGTCACACCCCAAAGCTCAAGCCGTGTCCCGGCCTTCATTCAATCAGGCCTCGGGTGAGGTAGTTCTCATGCTGAAGGTGGAGATACTCACTTTGGGAGAGTGGGGACAGGGTGTGTTCTAAAGGGCATGCATGTGACATAGGAAGCGGAGCAGAATCACAATGGCTTGTTGAATCACATGATTTCTTGTCAAGGCAGCCCACAAGTAACTGGCTTCTTTCACAGTTTTCTGGGTTAGAAGGTGCTCCAGATACCCAAATGTATGCGCGCAAGCACTGGAAAAGTGAGTTTGCATGATATGTTTCCTTTAAACTGGGTGGATACTAAAATCCACCTTGGGAGTTATACCAATTGTTTTTGCCCTACTATTTTTTTTAATTTTTATCGAAGAACCAAAAATCATATTCCACAGTTGCTCATCTTTTGTACTGATTATCAAGCTCTGGAAGTTCTCCAACAGTGTAACTTAATATTGTCCAGAAAATGAAAGGACCTTTTACCACCGGAGCCTCGGCCGCCCGAAATAAGCCTAATAACTTTGCAACTCTACTCTAAGCCTGACATATGAGGCTTAATTCTTACATATAATACTTCCACAAAGGAGAAAATAATTAGTTATTTATCTTTCCATCTGTACTTTTGCCTTGTGTTCATAGTTAAGCAATAAATCACCAAGACAAATTCCCTCTATGTGCAAACGTACTTGGCATTACGATTCTGATTATCTGGTTCTACATGTATGGGCAGTATGCAGTGTGGGAGGTATGAACATGTATGTGAGAGAATGTAAAATGTCAAATACCCCAGCAAGATCTAAGTTGAAGGTTATTCGTTAAAACTACATTTTATTCTTCATTTGGCCCCCACCACTTAAGTAGTAAAAGTGAAAAGATAAGGTAGAGAAGAAATTACTGCAGAAGATGGAAAGAAAGACATCATAATAAAGACGGGGGGGGGGGGGGGACAGAGGGGGATGGTGCGAGTTTGATTAGACGAGCTCGGAGAGGGGCTTTGATCAGCGTGAGGGCCGTTAATTACCGCTACAGTTCAAAACAAGCTCTCTCTCCAGCTGAGTTCTTCCCTTCCCATACGCCATCAGCCACATGCTCTGTCACATGGCAGCCCCTTCATCGGGTCTGGGGGGCTCGTGTCACGCATCGCATCCTCATCACCCCAGATTGGTGCGGATCACCCTCTCACCCTGCAATTAGCACTCATAGTCTGCAGTAGCCACAATCAAAGCACTGTGCTCACTGTTGTAGGAAGTGTAGGAAGGAGTGTAGGAAGTTAACACTCTATTGAACCTTGTATGATTGCTGTTAAAATATAGCATAAAACATGGTAAAGGTACATATTTGCTAACCTCATTCCATTACTCTGGAGCTCGACATAACACAATATTTGACCCTGACTGTTGAACTGGATATAAAATGTCCACTTAAATCATTCAGTGTTTTCTTTGCAGTTTTGGACATGTCTTCTGACCTTAGGTGAAATGAGAATGTCAGCTCCATCATAAAGGATTCCATTTTTTTTTTCAAAAGGGAAAAAAGGGAATGTTCAAACTTTTTGACTCCAAGGTTTTCCATCACGTTCAAAATCGAACAATACTTTTCTGATAATGTGGACAAAATACAGGCTATACATAATAACTGTTGTTCAATTAGCAGAGAGAGGGTTTACTGAGTTGATAATGAAATATTATTTATTGACAGTGGAAGCCTGAGTGAAGCTTGTGGGAGGTTTTTTTGGGGTAGCGTCTAGGGTAATTTTCTGCACAAACAATATAAGGTGCACAGTTCAGGCTGTTCTCCTACCCTGTTTGTAGCAATACCTGCGTAAAGTATAAGGTGAGACAAAGTCCACGCAGCCAGGTGGTAAGGGTGGATGGTTAGTCCAAAACAAAGGACCGAGGAGTACGCTGTGACACCAACCAACTAAGTAGTTGTTTTGCTTAAACTTAAGCAAGAATTTCAAACCAACTTATTTTAACTCAACCATCTTTTCCTAAACCTCACCAAGAAGTTTTGTGTCATGAACAAGGTAAGGGCTTGTTTAGGTGCACTGATCACTCGCATAATTGGACATTTGTAGGAAAACACACAGAAAATAACAATGAACTTTGGTAAGATCTCATAGAAATTGTTGGATGTGTGGTACATGTGGTTTTGTGTTGCATGGTTCATTCATTAGATCCAGAGTAAATTTTGGATGAATTCAGCAATGACAGCAGTGTTTTCTCTTGTGAAGGAGGCTCATGGGTATTGTAGATTGCTATGACAGACATATGGAAATTTCTCAGGAAACAATGACTCAGCCCTAGATATACTGTAGATCAGGGGTCTTCAACTAAAATCCCAAAAGGTCCAGATTGAGAAAATCTCCTCGGGCAAGGTGTATATATATATATGTATGTATGTATGTATGTATGTATGTATGTATGTTGAAGAAGCCTAGTAGTAGTAACAATGTCTCTGTGTCGTCAACTGTCAAATCAAATAAAGAAAGTACACATCAATTATATTTTAACAATTATTATTCTCAGTTTTCAAATTTAACTGGATGGATTATAAATAATACATAGAAATACATAAATAAATGTTCTTTCAAGTACAAAAAGGGCTGGAATAAAGAATAACTGACATATCAGAAAGCTTTTGAAAAATGTGCATCTTAAAATAAAGTAATTCATTTCAGAAACATTAATTTCACTGAATTGTCCTGCAGCTTTAAATTCAGTTCATTCAGGTGTGAAGTGATGTCAATAAAAAAGTCACAATATAATATTTTTGTCTTCTAAAAAGATAAATCAGTGAGCATGGACTTTATCTGTGGTTATTAAACCACTTGTTTCAGCTCTATCCTCTCTGTTAACATCATTGTTGGACAGTGAATTCATGTGTTAGGATTCTGATCATATTGGGCTCTTAGGTTTATTTTCTGTGTCTTCATTTCAGATGTGAGTGGGTACGTTTGTTCAAAGGAGTTGTGCTTTGCCTCGTAGTGCGCTTCATTTGCCGCTTTTATCAATAGTTACGGTTTCTGAACATATGAGACATGCTGGATTTAACTGCCTGTGGGGAGAATTAACATAGAAGAGTCTGTTCAGTCATGCTTGTAAATTATATTCTCTCTGAACACGTTTCTCTTTTTGGAGAACATCATGTGAGATAACCTCTCTGAATTTTTCTGCTCTTGTTTCTATTTCCTCGTCTCTCCCCCGTCTGTCACGGTGTGTGTAAACCTCGCTCAGTCAGGAAACTTGTCAGAATACTCACATTTCATTGGCTGAGCTTTACAACGCATTGGTCGGTGTCTCCTGCACCGCTGAACAAGGACCGTAACGGCTGAATAAGATGCGCCGCTTAAAAGTAAAAACTCGCTGCCTAATATGTATGATTCCGAAATATCGATTTTAGGTCCTGGGTCCGGATGCAACTGCGTCTTGGTCCGGATCCGGACCGCGGTCCGCCAGTTAGAGACCCCTGCTGTAGATGTATGCTAGGGGCCCATCAATCCAAATGAGTAAAAAAATGATCTGCCACTTTTTCTTACTTATTCTGTTATTAATACTAGCCACACTTAAACTGACATGAGTGAGTGAGCATGTGAGTGACACGTGATACGATTAAAATATAATGTGTCGTGTCAAAAACACCAAAGCCCTTTGGGGCCCAGGGAAGCAAAAGGAGGGGCGCGGGCTTAGCCAAGGTTCTGGCCTTAGACACCGAATTGGTCAGTGCCGGTTCGGTCACAGCTCTACAGACCAATCTAATATTCCATGTGTACCTCACTTGACAAAACCCATCCTGCAAATCATAGAAACGCCTTCTAAATGTACGTACACATCCGTCACAACCCATGCATAAGGTCTATGTCACATGGATTCAAATCCCATTTAGCACATGGTCAAATTTGAATCAGCTTGAGATCACAACCTCCACAACCATTCTTGTATAGTCTGGGCTTATTCCACAGATTTGTGTCAGCTCATTGCGCGATTCTTTTACAGAATCAGTCTGTAATGACAACTTCCCGGTACACATGGCAGCAGAGCTCACACAGATGTTCCATATCTGTGTGATGGAGGAATTGCAACCATCTTATTGATCAGCATTCATCCCTCATCCACACTGGATTTACGGAGACACAGCCCATGGCTGCCATAGGGCTGCCAGACCTAAAGAGAAATTGCCGTGGGAGCTCTGCCATCCCCCATCCTCACTGGGAGGTTTCAGACGGCATCGCGACACAGGCTGTTTACTAATCAGGATTTACGCCATTTGTTTGTACATACCAATAAATCACGTCTGAGTGCATGTGGCTGACCATGAATCTAAAACAGAAGTAGATCTCTAATTGCCTCCCACAGGGCTGGAACAAATATATATAACATGGGTTTACCTCCCAGGGTTTAATATTAGACCACCAGGAATAAATGCTTTGTTTTTAATTGCTATGTAACCGTGACTTCTGGGGAGATTTCCATTTCTTGAGAGCAAGAAGTGAACTTCCTGAGTGCCAGAGGCAAGGCTGTGGATTCATCAACTACGTATTTAACTTCACGTTTGATGTCAATGTTTTGAAAACGCTAATTTCTTCAAAGTCCCTGCAGAGAGAAAAGAGGTGTGTTCTAACTTGGGGATATCTCCACCAGAGCAGCCTCTTGGACCTCAACCAGTTTGTGTTCAAGGTGGGTCACTCGACTGAGACAGCACTCCTTGCGGTGACAGAGTTGCTTCACGCCGTGAGAGCGAACTCTCTCTCCTCTGTCCTGATTCTCCTGGACCTGTCTGCAGCGTTTGACACGGTGAACCACCAGATCCTCCTCTCCAACCTCGAGGGAATGGGCGTCTCAGACTCTGCACTCTCCCTGTTTGCATCCTACCTGACGGGTCGATCCTACCAGGTGATAGTTCTGGGCCCCCTTCTCGTCTCGCTCTACACAACATCTCTGTGTTCTGTTATTCGCTCGCATGACTTCTCTTAACATTGTTATTCCAGCTGGTGTTGTCATTGCCCCCCGGTGACACTTAAGTGGAGGCACGCAGTGCTGCGTGCTTGGCGACACACCACCTGAAGCTCAACCTGGATAAAACCGAGCTACTGTTCCTCCGGGGAAGGGTTGCCCGCACCGAGACCTGTCCATCACCATTGATCAGTGGTGGGCCGTCAGGGCCTGCAAGGCCTTCTCTGCTGGCCGAAACAAAATCACAAAGTTGTAGCTATATTATAATTTAATAATTTTTCTTAAATACACTACATGTTTTATAATTTACAAAAATATTTTCCCCATCATCTTATTTTCTCATTGCACAGCTACTGTCTTCCTCAGTTGCTCTGCTTCCAGTGCAGCTTGTTTTAAGTAGAGTTTTTATCCAATCAGATTTCACCTCTCTGTCTCTAGGTAAGAAGAGAGGCCCGAGGCCTTCAGACTCACAAGTGACTCCCTTTGCAGTTTAAGTGAATGGGGACGATATTGTTGATGGTCATAGTGTTCAACCAATCAGATCTTTAGTTTGACATGTTGGGCGTATTCTTTAACGTGCCAGAGCCTGCTAGCTGGCCTACAAGTACGTGATTGGTCAGTGGGCTAGCCTGACATGTTGGGCGGTGACAATCCCAATATCTGCTGCCTGTGGAGCGGACATTTTCAGCCTCAAACACATTCAAACGTATTCAAGAAATACAACTGGGGAGGCTCGACTGTCTTCACTGGCGTCCATGAATCGAGAAGGACTTATTACTGGAACTACTTTGTCTTTAAATAGTGAACAGCAGCTTTGGTAAGTTAACTGCTTTTGTTTTTACATGTGCAGTAGCTTTAATATGATTGTTTGTATATTATTATTTGTACAACTTGTTTTTATGAAGATTTTTGTTTGGTTTTATATGTGATAGGAACCATTGTTACGTCCATTGTTGCTGTGGGGACATATTTAGCCGGTGCCAGTGTTGGCAACTTGGCGACTTTTTCACTTAATCTGGCGACTTTCCAAACCCTCATGGCGACTTTCTTTTGTCAAAAGCATAGAAACAAATCTAGCGACTTTTTCTGGTGTTATTGGAGAAGTTTCTGGTGTTTTGACGTTAAAGCACGTACCGTTCTGCACTGTCGTGAACGAGCAGCAGGTGCTGCCGTGAGCCCCTCCGCCGCCGCCCACAGAAGCCTCGCGCAGCAGTCCCAGCTGCAGTCAGAGCAGAGAGGAGACGCACTCTCTGCAGATAGTGTATCTACAGGTGTTGGCTTAATTTTTACACGAAACAAATAATAACTGTAGCTGTGTTTCAGCTGAAGGACAGCAGTGAAGGCCCAGGTATAAAATGCACCGCCCGCCACTGCCATTGATGATACTGTGAGGCCAACTCTGACTGCGAGGAATCTGGCTGTCACCCTAGATGACCAATTGTTGTTCTCAGCAAACATTGCATCGGTTACATACTCCTGCAGATTCCTGCTCTACAACATCAGGAGGATTCGCCCCTTCCTCACTGACGAGACGGCGCAGGTGCTCATCCAGGCTCTTGTCATCTCCCGCCTGGACCACTGCAACTCTCTACTTGCCAGAGCCCCAGCGTCGGCCATCAGACCTCTGGAGCTTGTCCAGAAAGCTGCAGCTCGCCTGGTGTTCAATCGCCCCAAGTTCTCCCACACGGGCTCCCTGTAAGAGCTTGCATCCAGTTCAAGACTCTGGTGCTAGCCTACAAGGCAGTGAAAGGAACAGCTCCTTCCTATCTCCAGGCCATGGTCAAGCCCTACACCCCCGCTCGGCCACTGGTCCCTGCGGCCCATCGACCTGGTCACGTTTTTTCTGTCCTGGCCCCACAGTGGTGGAATGAACTCCCAGCCTTCCACTTAGCACTTATTGTGTTCGTATTAGTTTGTTTCTGCACTGTATTTTTGCTCTGGTTTATGCTCTGGTTTATGCTCTTCGATGCTTGTTTAAAAAAGGAGATGCACTTATGACTTCTGGTGACTAGTAGTTCTCTTGAACACCTATGTTGGATACACTTATTGTCAGTCACTTTGGATAAAAGCGTCTGCTAAATGACTGTAATGTAATGTAATTTAATGGATGAAATGATCCAACAACTGAACTAAACGCGCCTCTAAAGACAGATCTGCCAAAGTGAAATGTCCCTCGGACGAGGGTTAAATGTCACATTCCCTGAGGGTAAGCTAGTGCCTTTTGAGGATGGATGGAAGGGAATATTATATGTGTCTAATGGAGAAATAGATATCGTCTCAAGGTCACAAAGTGAGACCACGGTATCTGTAATAGACAGAAGGACCCTTAGAGGAGGAGGAGGAGGTGGAGGAGCAGAGAAGATGGTTTAAATTCCTGTCCTCGGGGAAATCTCCATCCATCTGGGGAGTCGCTGAGAGTGCAGCCAATTCACATGCTCTCACAGGCCCTTAATTTCGGGAAACATATGCCGCCGCTTAGGCCTTTTGGAAACTGTGCATGTGACAGAAATTGGTGTTTTGGTGAACATAAACTGGTTGACCAGATGAGGGATTAATAATGGTATTTACAAGTGACACAAGTACATGTATTACTCTTTCCTGAATGTGCTCTCTCTTTTAAATCTCACTTTATGTATTTACACCTCATAATTGCCTCTGCAACACATAATAATGCAAGTTAGTCAGTGGCACCAACTAACAGCGTGTCAATATATTTTTTCAGCAATCTTTTGCCGTTTTGTGTGTGTGTGTGTGTGTGTGTTTATTTATATATATATATATATATATATATATGAAATGGATGCACTCACGTGAAGTACAAGCATCTTACAGTAAATCTATATTGAATGTAGAACTTAAAGGATGCTTTCGGCTATGTGTCTTTGGTTGTGGGAGTTATATTGTTCCCTTCAGGGATAGAAAGCCATTGCCCCTCAATACAAATATTCTCTCTTTGAATAAACATAATCCCCAGGGGTCCCGGCATGGTCACCACCTGCCCAAACTTCGTCTGCTGCTAACTGGCCTTAAAGTGATGACATCTTAACACACCCAGACTCTGCAGCGACAGCGCCACAGTGTCTAGTTTACAGTTAACTCTATACAGTTTCTCAGGCTTAACTCTATCCTACTGCAACACACTGCGGTTCCCCCCCTACTGTGGCAGCCCCAGAGGGGCGCAGAAAATTGTGGAGTGGGCTATTTCAGTCATTTCGGTCCCAGCCCCCACCATG
Organism: Melanostigma gelatinosum; assembly: GCF_949748355.1. NCBI lineage: Eukaryota > Metazoa > Chordata > Actinopteri > Perciformes > Zoarcidae > Melanostigma > Melanostigma gelatinosum. The sequence goes on along the minus strand of NC_136644.1, from coordinate 10,523,435 downwards.
TGCATCAGAGCCCGAGGAGCAGATATGGTCCGAATTGTGAATCCACCCACACTGCATGTCACTCTCTATAACACAGAAAATGTGAGCGTGCTATCTACGCCGTCCACACATACAGTACATGTGCACAACACACACCTACACATAGCCTTGCAGAAAATGTTGCACACGTATTACAGTGGAATGGAAAACTTCAAATAAAATTATGGAGTCACTTACAGAATCAATATACTGTGAATAACAACAGTTATTAGATATTCCTACGTTCCCTTTGCGCTTATTTCAGACTGCTTCCAGTCACGCTCCTGCTGTAATAATCTGTAATCTCATATCAATGTTGCATCTACGGTTTGAGTTTGAGTGGGAGCTCGGCATGTTGGCACACTCATTGTCTGCCTCCTGATGGAACACTTTCCACTCGGCTGAATTACCCACTCCATGATGACTCGATGCAGCAGAGCAAAAAATGATGCTCCCTGGGCTCCCATGTATTTAGATTCTTTCAAATGGATTCCTTTGGCCCCCCCTCATGCTGCAGACCCAAGCCGCGATAGGAATATAGCCTGTAACGGATCAAGGCTACTGGCCATCCAAATGATAAGAAAATAGAGATTTTTTTTTGTATTTGACAACGTGTGCGCATGTGTACTACGGTGACCAGACGCTCCGGTTTCAAGATGGGTGTTCTGCGTCCCAACAAATATCACGCTTGTCAACATTCTCCTTTTCCGTGCTGACATACACTGTAGACGTTTGTCATTTTTTTGTCCCACTCATTATTACCTAAACCGCCGTAAAAACCTAAAACAATGTACCACACATCTAAATTCAACAGTGATTTGTCTGTTTGTGTGTCAATGCATTGTTGTCAAGGCTGTTGATATGAAAGGTGCAACTCCTGTACGCCAACAGTATTTTCTGTTCTCCAGGAGGCTTTTGTAAAGCACCTGGTCTGGTGTCGAATACTATGACACCGGCACTACATTTGCACCTGCATTCATGCACAGGTGGGTAGATGCTCACTGAATTCGTACCAAATCCACCATTATCACAAAATGTCCCAGAGCTACTAACTAGATGCTCATTCGACTAAAGTGCTGAGATGGGTTCTTGCTTTGGCAGGGTGTCATTCCCATTCAGTCACTGAAATTGTTTATGGATGCGTTGCAGTAATTCAGTCCATTTGAGAATATTACCATTACTGGAAAGAATGAAATTACACATTAACTGCACTGAGAAATGAAATTGCTCTATTCCCAAACAGGGACGATTTCAATTTAAATGTCCACGCACAACTAGGTTGCAGTGCTTGCCTAAACTCACAGAATCATTAATCATGAAGCAGTTTTACTGTGTCATTGATCGGTTTGATCCGTCACCAGTCTCCCCTCCTATATCAACCCTTGCTCTGGGGGCCCATCAGTCTGTGTGCAGGCAGGAGGGAGGCGACCGCGCTTCCTATGACCTTTTGACCTTGTGTTGACAACTCAGCCGCCTCAAGTTGCAGGAATGACTCATGCGTGTCGAGGTTGGCATGGCGATGACATAAGAAGTTATACCACAGGGATTATATTGGAAGGCTTCTCCCACTTCTGTATAAGCATTCTATGGACAGGAGGTTAAGACATGGCAGACCGGATGCAAAATATGCCAATATTATTCTGCTATGACCCCACACCCACGTTATTGAACAACACATCTGCATTGAAATTGGCAGGAAGAGTGCGAGGTAACGTTAGCTGTTAGCAGCCAGTTTGCAGCACAGTCCTGCTTGACTAAATAAGGGAGCGAACGGTTAACATTGACAGAGGTCCCGTTGAGTGACATTGTGATGTATGCAAGCTCTGTTCAGTAAAAATGACTTTTTGGTGACGATAACATTGTGTTCAAATGTAATCTTAAATTATTTTATGGTGAGAAAGTTAAATACATCCAGTTTTCATAGCCACATAAATAGATATTAGAGATTAATTATAATCTGTTTAACTTCTTAATATTAGCTCTAAACCGATTATAATAGATAATTAAGTTAACTTGTGTCTGACAATAATATGATAACATTTTGAATTTTTGACAGTTTAAATGGTTGTTCTTAACATTCTCTTCTTGGTATTGGTTTTGTCGGATTAATGGATGGAATGATAAATGATCTATAGCTGCAGTCATAGCTATGATACATTTGGAACGACGGATCAAATTATCACATTCTATACAAAAAGCAGCACTGTTGCATGTTGAGATAACTAATGATTCTGCACACTGTTACCTTCTCACAGAAATATAACTTCAATCCATATGATGATCGCACTGCTGCAATGAAAACAGGCAATCATCATTTCATGTGTTTAAAAGTCCGATGCAACCTTCACCACATCATCCCCTCTCTCTTTCTCCTTTCCTGTCACGCATGTGTCAGGAGGCAAAGCACGGAGATCCTAAAAATAAAAATGCCCACAGATAGTCAAGTGGTAAATTCCACATCTGGGGCCCCACTGGCCAAGGACGGAATCCCACCACAACTTCTTCTCTTGTTTGACTGCTGTGTCTGCCTGTATCTAGTCACTCATGTGCCTACTAAAATACTATTAATTGACTGATCATTTTGTCTCTGCTTCTTCTTCTCTGGAACATGATTATCATTAGCATTTTCAAGGTGGGTCAAAACTGAAAAGTTTATCCTCTGGGAAGTATGAAAGTTCTCTCTAGGTTCTCTATCGACAGTCTCTGCTCGTTGCATGCATGCTATGTATATTACAAAAACACTTCCAACCTTGCTTTACTTAGTCTTTATGTTTACTTGCATAACAAAAATACTTTTTACGTTTTAGGAAACGGTTGTGGTTTGGGTGAAAATAATTACATTTGTTACATAATTGGCGTTAGTGAAGTAGGTAAGTCACAGGACAAAACACAGGTACAATGAGTCCACATCGATTTTGTTTCACACGGGAAACAGACAGCGGTCTCCTGGGGGAAAGTCCTAAGTTTATTTGATCCATCCGACTTCCGCTCCCAGTTGTTCTACTCAGACTTTTCACTCTGTACTATCTCAGTTGCTCTGAGCGTCTAATAATCACGTGGATGTTTTTAGTATGAGCAGTTTGTGCGTCTCATACAGATGCTAAAGTCTGCATCGGTGTCAGAGGGGCAAGGACCAAGCGTCTCTTTGACGAGTTGGGAGTGAGAACGGGTCGCTCTGGGAGTCATTAATAGCTGCCCTGGACCACAGGATTGGACGGACAAATGGACAGACGGACAGACTAACCAACACCTCAAAGCATCTTTTTCGGGAAAATGAATGAAATGACTGAGACCTGTGACCACAGCTTCTCGAGGCACACAGCTGCTGAGATTTGGCTCCAACTAAATTCCCTCTCCAAGTGATGGCTAAAACTAAAGCTCCTTAAAAGCAGAGCGAGGCAAGTGAGAAATATCTACTAGCCGGATTATCTCCCTTGTCTTCTCGCCTGCTCGACAAATGCTTTTCTATCTAGTAAACCATGTAGCTTCAAATTCAATTAGGGCCACATAAACATTTTCATGTGTGGCAAGTGAGCTGTGAAAGGGCAGCAAACAGGCTCAGGCTGCAGCTGGGAGAGACGAGCTGGGCCCGATCTACTTCTGAGCAGCAGAGGGAAGAGATTTGAGATGCACTGGAATATTTAGCATGCGCCGAACTAGCTGCTGTGCGTGAGTCTATGGGAACGGCCGTGTCTCTCCATCATTCAGCGATCCATCTATCTGACTATGTACGCCAACCCCATCACATGCCCCCTCTCATCACACACAAAGACAGACACAGCGTAAACACCGTATCACTTACTTTTAGTCACAATCACAGAATCGTTTTATCTGCCGAATAGCGTGACATTTGTCTTTGCAGGATTTGTCCAGTGGCATCAATCCAGCTACACTCTACATACCGGTATACAGCGTGCAGCCTATTTATCATTTTGCATCCATGTGCAGGGCACAATGTGGCTAAAGCTCGAAAGTAAGGGTAATGAATAATCAGTGGTCTCTCGCTCTACTTCTCCCTCTGTCCTCCTGTCCTGCAGCTTATATTACTTCATTATTCTTTAGGCTACCCACTCCCTCTAGTGATGGACAAAGGCACTGCCTGAGGAGCAGCCAGCAGGCAGGCAGGCAGGTAGGCAGGCGGCAAACGTGGGACCACAGGAACGATGGGAAGAGTCGGCTTCCTTTCGCTACAGCCTGGCTGCCGGTGGAAAACACACTGATGAGCTGAGAGGAACAGTTGTTTGACGAGAACACACAAAACGGTCACTTGTGCATGAAAATGACCAACTGAGTGCGAGTGCTATGCTGTGTTGCAGGAAAAGTGTAAAGAGCCACCAAAAAACAACAACCAGGAGACGCCTACAGGAACAGGCAGAAGACAAACACAAAAACACTTGATTAAACGGCTCTCCGCTGTGAGAAAGCATTTGTATTTAAGTGGTGCAACATGATAATTACCTGGGCTGGGTTTCTTCAGAGCTGCATGCTACTCTGTGTGTTTCCAACAAGGCCTAGTTTTCCTCGGGCCCCCTCACCCCTCATCCATCTCACTGGTCTGGATAATGTGGCGACGCCTTCACTGGTGGCCCCACCTCGGCGAATGTTAATAATCATACACAGCCTCCACTTTCCTATCTGCATTCCCAGCACTTATCAGCGTGATATCGGCTTTGAATGATAAACGCTGTGAGCAGGAAAACAACCAGGTCAGTTGTTTCAATAACCCCTCAGTTATTATATCAGATGCTGAATCCATGTGCTCCATGCTGAATGTATAGATACATAATGAGTAGGGAGCTACATGCACAGAACAAATAGTCAGAATTCAATGCACTGAACTAAACATGAATCACACACTGAAGTTGGTAGAGAGCACTCTCTGTGCAACAAATTTAAATGTCAAATTTAAATGTCAAATTTAAATGTCGTGATGTCTTTACACTGACATGTTCAAAATTAGGCACTGGAATGAGATCCATCCCTTTCAAGATAATTGATATTGTCTGGGCAGACCACACAATGAAAATGGGCCATTATTCATCATTCAGAAAAAATTAGATAACTGACTTACTTTTGAAGATTACACAATGACGTATTCATTGTTAAAGGGACAGCGATGGTCAACCCAGACTACGCGGGCATTGATGTAATGTTGGCCCAGACATGATGAACCCCGTCGTGTGTTTTGTCTGACACACGTTATGTCATCGGTTGCGAAATGACTAGATCACCACCGAGCGTGTTGAGTGGTGGATCCAGGTGTTTCTAGAATCAAGATGTGCGCATCGATGTTGGCATTTTACAGCTTTCCTCTATTTTTTCTGTCATGATTGTGAAAAGGTCAAGCCTATCGGCCCATGCTCCTGCTATTATATTGTGACAATGTGATAATGGGTCATAATTAAAAGGGCTTTGGCACATGGCTACCGTCGCTAACGTGCTGTGTGAGTCAAGAGGAGCCATTTGCGCCATGTGTGTGTGTGTGGGTCTAAATGTTAGCAAACCATTGCATACTTAGGCATCCAGTGAACACTACATTAAACCATTCAATTAGCTTAATAGGCATGACATGTGTTAACGAATCAAAATTATAATTCTGAAAGACAGTAGCATCGAGTTGGAGTCATGTTTCTATCTGACTGAATGCAAATCTAATATGCACTTAACTTTTAGTTCTGTTTTTATTTATATCAAATACTGCTGTAGATGGGTCCAATGCGATCTCATCCCCACTCGTCATATTTTGCGTACCTTATTGTGTAGCATCTTGATGCTGAAGGTTTGAGTGTGGTTATTTAACCCAGAGTTGATGTTGTGAAACCAGGGCGGTCAGGTTTAGGCAACAAAGCTATTGCTCAGGGTTTGGACAACGTCATGGTTTGGCTGAAATAACTAAGATTGTGATGCAACGTCAACTGGCCACTGCCACTTTATCGTCATCTGTTTTATCGTTAATGTCATAAAAGTCCCTAAACCACAAGGAAATACGGCACCAAGAAAAAGTCTCACTGTGTCTGAACTGGTACCTGCCTTATTTTCACTGTAGCCTGAAGGCATGTGACACACTAGGAATAATACTGAGCACCATTGATTGTAAAGGCCCACTATCAGTCTCTCTATGACAGGACTGGGGCAGCACTGTGGCTAGCTTCACTGAGAATTACTGGGATTTAGAAGGTTCAAGGTTCTACTTCGGGGCGAGAAGTAGCCTGCAGTGTGATGAGCCCGGTTCCGGAAGACTAAATGCACTTTTTGATCAACAAAATACACAGCAATGTGGGCGAATATTCAAGAGGCTTCATTACAACTATGACAAGAAAAGGTGATGGAAGTGTTACATTAAAAAAAGAACAAGCCCTCATCGATGCTGCCTTCTTATGTGCTGCTCTCAGCACGACGAGCCACACTGCAGAAAAACCACCGGGCTGTTGACGCAGGCAAAAAGAGGCTCACAAGCTGGAGCACGTAAAAAGTGTCCGACTAAGGGTGTTTATTTAGTTACACGCCTGTTACCACTCATTACTCAACATTACTGCTTGTATTCAGTACAAACCTCCTACGTCATGAATAAAAATGTGGGAACAGAAGAAGAGGGAAAACAAGCGGTGAGGGTCGAAGTGGGGCCGCTCGGGGATGACTTTATTACAGCTAGAGGAAAAGCCTTTGAGGTTTATGTAAAGGAGGGGGGACGTCATCTCTTACTTTTCATTATTGGTTAACTGTTTATGATTACATATCTACTTGCAGCAGGTTTTGTTGCTGAGGTGTTTATATTTTGACCTGTTTACTTACTACAAACAAATTCCGCCTGAGGAAATGAATAAAGGTGTGTGTGTGTGTGTGTGTGACTGTCTGTCCTGGTTAATCTCTCATACTACTGGACCCTGATAGTTTTGTGTTTTATGATATCATTTTTTTTTATTAAACTATTTTATTGACTGTTTTCTACCATCATTGACTGCTGACTCATCACGCGTCACTCCTCACAGCAATTGACCAGTCTAACAACGAGCCTCACCAGTCTGTTGCTTGCTCTCGGTTTAAAGTGGAGCATCTGCAACTGCAGTCTAGTTTCTAGAAATGCAGTCATACCTCTCAGCAAATAGAGGCAAGTGGATTTGAATGCAGTGTCTTCCCATCATCTCGGCACTGGAAACAGACTGGCGCTGACTAGCAGCTACCTCATTCGTCTGTGCAATGGCAAAACAAACTAGGTTACAGGTGGCCAACGTTTGTTGTCAGATCCTGGTGACAAATCTCAAAGATCCTTGAAAGCAATTCTCGGCTGAAACAACAGAATACAAGCAGAAAAATAGAAACAGCTGTCATGCAATCAGCAGAAACAGTGATGTAATAAATGCTACTTTTGTCATTTTCTTTTTTTGAATTTTAGACAAAGCAATCTCCACTCAAGGTCAAGTAAGACCAGTTTTCATGGATCCTTCATTGAAACTTTCTACAATTCTGACCAATTTAAGGACTTCTCGTCCATCTTGGCTTGAAGCGACAATGTGGAGATACTAAACACAGAGCAAAGTAGCAAACGTAGAGAAGGGTCGTCAAATGAGCAAACTGAAAGTAATATCAGTTACATAGCATAATATATCTTTAGGTTGATAATATCAATATAGCATCAGGTCATATTTGTTTTTCATTGAAGTTGAGGTTGTGTCAGAATGATGTGAATTACTTTCAAGTGCCGGACAAGTTTGATCATTTTAATCAGGGTGGGATTTGTGAAAAAAATGTTCACAAATCGCAGTGGTCCTATTAAGTGGCTGTTAAGGTATAATTCTTTTAAATCCATTTTTAAATTGTTCGTTATTGCCTTAGCCCTTCCTCATGCGGACATATAGGGGATGTGATCACAAACAACAAAACAAAAGGTTGAATGCTAATTTAACAAAACTAAATGACTCCTTCAGTACCATGGATAGCGCCACTCACCTAGGCATGCCAGAGGACTTATTTATAAACTTCAATACAAAAATAAAATGTGTCAACACAAGTCTGAACTAGAAGCATTTAGCATGAGTGCATATCTTTATATCCCGAGTGTCACCTCTCTTCATTGAGTAACTAAATGGATCGTTAGCGATACCTTTTTACCTCGGCCTATCTTACGCCGCACAGTATTTTCCTCTGCAGGATTATGTGAGAGTACTGTGCTTTCTGTTCCAGGGAAAGCTCCACCCTCAGAAAACACCTGTACAAGAGGATTAATAACTCATTGATATCCATGACCACTTACAATCTCCTTCATATAGCAGGCTTATGTTAGTACCGTACCCGTCAAGCAATTCAAACAACTCTCAACGGCGTCATTACAATTGTAAAAGTAGCTCAGCATGGAGGATGAGTAAATGAGGGACAATAACTATGTTTGATGGAAATGAAATGCAATTCCCATTCTAAGGAAGTAAGCACAAACCTTGGGGGGGAGGCAAAATTACTTTGAACTGTATATACGGTTGAGGGATGATTTATTTAAAAGGGCACTTTTCAAACTGAGTTTCACGCCATAAACTATGGACAGTCAAATGTTCAGTCACGTACGGCCACTGCTGGAGTGTTTTGTGCAGCTTGAGAGAGGTATTAACAGGAAATAGAAATCCAAAAATCATGAGCATCTACCTCCCGCCGCCATCAATGACAGATGCTCACACAATCCGTTTGGTAATGTGGGGGTGTTTAGGCAGGTGATCTCCATTAAAATCCAAATCGAAATAAAGCAGCAGTTCTGATGGTAAAGGTAATGCGGCGTGGACCCATTTTACAGCCACTTTCAATCTCTCATGATAAACCAGTAGATCACTTTAATTAGACAATGTGTTAATTGAGTGCAGGTTCCCGGGGTGTTATGTGTCAACATTAGTCTCCATCAGTGGCAACATCCTCCAGGCACGACACCATTCGCTCCGACCGAGAGTGAGACGTGATACTGAGAATGATTGAGGGCGGGTGTGTTGTGCGACTTTGTGTCTGTGCCTGTTCAAGTATGTCTCTGGGTGCCTGTGATTTTGTGACCTAGTATAAGACGTATCAATGCATGGGAGGGACAGTGTCTGCTGAAGGAGGGCAGAGAGAGAGAGAGAGAGAGAGAGAGAGAGAGAGAGAGAGAGACGTGCGGCCTATCGCTTCTCTGTGGTCTGACATTATTATTACGTGCTCATCGCCGGCTAGTTCATGTTTGGGAAATGGTAAGCGACATCAACATTACAAAGTATCGCACTTGGCTCAGAAAAATAATAATAACAATAAAACAAAATGTGGATAAGGTCAAGATGCACTTTGCCTCAGGGACTTTGAACTCTCAGACTGAAATCTCAGTCTTCCTTGAATCCGTCCACATGTGTTGTGCATCATGAGGAAGGCAGTGAACAGAAGACATGCTGCCGGGAAAGGTGGTCTCCTGCATTCTCTGAGTACCCCAGATGGGGAAAAAGGCATTTAACAGAATGGAAATGAAACTAAATAAAATTTGACACTGGGATGTACTCATGTAATTAACACACACACTTCTCTCTACCTCACACTCACAGATAATGTCAGCACCCTTGCACTGGAGAACAGGATCAGTGGCCAGGCATATGATTATACTCAGCTCTCTGAAGTCATAGCGAGGTGGCTTCCATCAGTGCCTCTGCCACCGTGGCAATCATACAGGGAACATAACGAGGCCATTAGGTTTGGCGAACGCAGCCTTAAAGCCTCTTGTCCGACCGGCTGGGTTCCCACTATGCACATGCTCATAGCTTCAAAGCTTTTAGCAGCTTGATGTGATCCAAGATCCGCGTTGTGCTGCAGCAACAGGTGCAATGCATCCTGATTGGATGGCTTCCTGAATGGCTTCCTTAATGCGGTGGCGTTTCTGTGCCGAGTACAGTTTTAACATTATGTGCAAACGCGGCATTTTATTCTGGAAGGCAGAGATCAGCACTACATGTTACGGTATCAGAGATGAAATGGCCTACCATACATCATCTTACTCATCCTACACATGGAATTTGAAAGCATAGGCATTACAAAGCATTAAGGGACATATCATGCTTTTAAAAGCGCACTGCATGAAATCAGGAGGTCAAGAGCGAGCCTCAGCCCAACCCCTCACTGCAGCCAAGGGTTTAGCTCTCAAGGCCAGTTCAAGACAGATTGTCCATTCATGTTTTGAGGCACATGGGTTCTTGCCATCAAATCATTCTCCCAGTGCAAAAAAAAACAAAACAAAGGATAGGGAAAAAATCTGGAGACACTAATTGGAGGAGGGAGGAGAGATCGAGGGATAAGAGGGAAACGGCCTGCTGGAAGGCTTTCTGTATTGATGATAGACTCTTTTTTCCCTCTTTCTTTTTGCTCCAGAGCAGAGGAGAGAGAGAGAAGAAAAGAAACAACTTCATAATGTATTACCATCAGTAATTTAGGCTGAGGAGTGAGATGGGTTGATGGAAAGTGAGTGGGAACAAGACCTGGCCCTACATCCTAAATCATGTCCCCAGGCTGCAGACACCATGGATGGAAGTACTACACAGGGCTCTGTCCTTGTTGGCGAGTCTCTGGGCTCTTTCTATACTATGTACTGATGACCATGACATGCACATAGCAGCCAGCGGGGTTGGTAAAGTATTCAAAAACATCCTCTTTGCAAGATATCAGATTCTTTCAAAATGTGTTGACTGTGTTTCTAAAGACATCCTGTAAAAAAATGTGAGAATGGCATTTTTACTGGTCTTCAGCTTTAAAGGACTTACATATTCCCGGAACATCTGTGTTTTTGCTGCAAGGCATTTTTTCCCATCAGAAACCGCAACTACTGAGAGTCTGCGTGTGTTCCTCCGGTCCTCAAAAGGGATTTCAAACACACACAGCTCTATTGATGACTTGCCAGATATGACTGACCTGTGCCTGCATGAGTTCTCATGAATATAAAAGACCACTCAAGTCGAGCTCATGCAGGCACCGTCTTAATTTTCCTCACCCACCCTCCAAAGAGACTGCCACGTGGATGTAGTCACCATGACGTCACCCATTGTTTTGTGGACTGCTGGTTTGATGGCTCGAGTTCAGATTGTTGACCAGCGCCATCTTGTTTTTTTTGGAACCAGAAGTGACAACGCCGTGGTATTGACCCGTATAATCAGAAGGTAGCCCCGCCCTAAAGCATACCCTGCGTTATGGACTATTTCACTCTAAATGGACCATAATTTACTAAATGAACATCATGCTGTATTGAAGAATAGTCAACAGTCCTGAACTATCAACAAAACATGGCGATATTTTGGGTCACTGTTTTTAGATAGAAACATCATTCATTGTAGAAGCTGTTGGGAGAAGTTGTCATGGTCCCGTTTAGAGGAGATGAATGTTTCAAGATCACACTTGAAGAGGCACTGCTAGTGCTATCCATTTTGTATTCAAGCTGCCAGTCACAGAGCCCTTATGCTCATGACTGCAAAGGGTTGGAGGGGGGGGGGGGTCACTTCATAATTTATTATATTCATGGACATAGTTTCACTGAAGTATCCCGACACTGGTTAGTCTCAACATTGCAACATCTACATTCTCAGTTGATCTAAGGTTAAGGCATTGGACCTGCGTATGCCCGAGGCAGAGACATGAAGACACGATGACAGGCACAGAGATAGAGAGAGGCAGGGGGCGTTGGGTAGACAGCTCGTTGGACAGGTACAGAGAGACTTTGAGAGTGCATTAGCCTCCTTGTGTACACGCCTCAGAGGACACACCATTCCCCCCCAGGGAACCCACCGCACCATCAAGTCCTCCCAGAGGTAGTCACAGTACAATACAGAACAGTACAGTATCTGACTGAAATAAGGGTGGCAGATAGACCCAAGAGGTTGTGAATGTATGGCCGATTTAGTGGCAGTCAACCGATAGCAAACCAGTCGGCCCACATCTGAGATTCATTTACATTTAGTCCAGAGGAATGCAATGGTTGAGCAGCTCGGAGTATGGTATCTTGGCTAAAGGTCGGTGGAATAGGGCACATGACTAACACCTATCCAATGACTGTCGTTTTCTAGCAAAATGAAAAGTGCAAATAACATCAAGTTGAACTAAAGCTGTATGTCATTGTCTTACAAGAGCAGCCCATCTGAGCCATTTCTGATCTGGTTTCTACTTGGCTTAGGATAGAAACTGTCAAAACTGGTCAAAAAGGATGTTTGATGATACTATTGTTTATTATTCACGATTTTTATTATTATTTGAAGGGAAAATATATTGTTACTTTGACAGGCCTAATTCTCAGATGCTTTGTACACCCAACCAACCTCACTTAGCAAAACCTAACTAAAGTTATTTTTAAAGGAATTTATATGATGATTATTTTTGGGGCATTTTTAGCGTATGTCTTGTAACAAATGTCCCCCGCTGGAATAGAACCAGTGGTATTTATGTCCAAACGTTGGCTGTTTGGTAAGACACTTTAAACCACCTGAGGCATTGTGTTGGTCGCGTGGTTGTCATTTTGGTGAGGATGGTTTCTATAGTACAGTCACGGGAAAAATGAAAGGACACACAAAGCCTGCAATGGAAGGTGAACAGACAGTGAAGGTTACGGCCGCTGAACCAAGCTGGTCATCCTTCTAACCAGCTAGTCATCCCGTTAGTCAGCCACTCACTCTTATGCCAACTTGACACCTGCTGCAGTTAAGTTAGAGGACTTCAAGCTCAATCTCCCTCTACTCCATTCATCACCCGGACAAGTGCCAACAGCCAATGAAGATGAAGTAGCAGATCTCCTCTCTTGAGGATGCTCTCGAGGCCCGCCCTGACTTCCCTTGCTTTGCCACGACAGAAGAAAAGACTTTGAAACAAAGCCCTCAGTCTTCAAGATAATTATTAAAGATTTGAAGCTGAGGGGGCAGTGGCACAAAATAACCTCTTCACCCTTTCCATCCAACACACATTCATGCAGTCACACACACACACACACGAATGTGAGCACACACCAACATGTTCCCCTCACATTGCCTCAGTCTTCACTGCAGGATAAAAAAACAAGTTCATGCACCGTGTCATAATCAGCTCAGACAAGACTGAATATGTGGGATTTCTTTTTTTTCAGATGGAATAAAGCGAGAGGAGCAGCCACAACAACAAATTAAGCTTGTGAAGAGCCCATCGGCTCCCTGTGAGCTTGGTTGTGTAAATGACTTTGATTAATTTTGTCTCATTATTATCTTCCTAGGACCCCCTTCTGTAAGAGGGGAAAGATTTTCATCGATTTAATTTGCAAAAGGGGCCAGAATGTGGTCAGTGTCATTTTAGAGAGGAGGAAGTGCTATTTAGTGCTGCAAGGATTTACACGTCTTTGACCTGAACAGTTAGCTTGTGTCACACAAAGGACTGCATGATGCCCTTCTGTACACACACACACACACACACACACATATATATATATATATATATATATATATATATATATATATATATATATATATATATATATATATATATATATATATATGATAAATGCAACATCTTTAGAATTAAAGGAATTGGTCAATGGAGAGCAATCATTTCTGACTGCCTCTTTCGCCAATCAATTAATTCGATGAAAACCCTCGCATCATTAGGGCGGTATGAATCATGGATTGGCATATCTCTAATTCGGTGCAATTATTTCTGAAATATTTTCGCACTGAAGCTATAATTTACTACAAACTAAATATAATAGACAAAATGCACGGCTTTGAGATCACGCACGGATATAAACAGGTGTGGGTGCACAGTGTGATTAAATAGGAAAAGAAAGGACATAACAAAGTGCGAGTTCGTGCGTAATTTCTACGAGAGTCAAAGGTCGCGACCATACAGTTCACAGTCGCTGCTAAAGTCTGGCATTTAGGGAACAGTGTGCGTCAGAGCGCATCTGTAGCTTCGAGTGCACCTGTTAACAGTGAACCGCAACTCTGTGCGTCACGGAGTTTTTGTTCACCCACCTGCTCAAATCACTTTGTTCATTCGGAATTTAGATTCGTAAAAAAGCAGCGGAATATTTAGATGAAGAAAAAAAAAACATGGTTACTTACGCTGCTGTTTTGTCCAGACCAGTAAACCACCGCGTGGTTATGCGCAGAGTCCCCACTCAGAGAGAAAGTGCTGCTGGTGAGCTTGGGCTCATCTTGCCGGTTATTTCCTCTCGCTTCATCCCTGTTCCATCTGACCTCGGACCTGCCGTGCTTTTTTCCGTCAAACAATGAACCCCGATCCTCCGGAGCGCCTGCATCCATGTCAGTCCGGCCGGTCCGCCCGTTCTCACTGAACTCTGACAACTCAGGACCGCTTCTCTTCGCTCTTCGAAGGGCAGCATCCTCACTCTTCTCGGGCTCCGCTGCCCTATCACTGCCACGGTGACTTAATTCACTGGACCCCGATGCGTCTTCCTTTGAGCCTACTCCATCCAAACTGACATGTTGATGGAACTGGGGAAGATCCTCGAGAGAAACACCTGCATCATGGTCGGCGTCCACTCCAGTATTTTGGTCGGTAACCGCGAGTTCCCTAAACTCTATTCGGATGTTTTTTAGGGTGTCCAGATCCCCTGTCGGGTCAGTGCTCATACCCAGCTTTAATTCTTCCACGTGAAGTTGAATTGGAGACGCACAAGATGCGCAAGTTATCTCCGCTTTGGTATTTTGTAGGGTTTGAGCGGCTATCACCACCCAGATACCCAGAGATAAGTGCAAGCCTGGGCAGAAGCCAGCCCAAGTCTCCATCGCTGACAGATATTTGGGGGAATGAAAGACCGTAGGAGACCTTATCCGACGCCTTAAGTCCCTTCTCTCAGGTCGATAACTGACGCCTCGTTTGTCCGTCCGGTTGTTTGGAGGGGAGAAAGTGCTCTTCAGCGAAACTGTTCACGTCCAAGGATCTTTAGTCGGGAAAGCCACCACACAGGAGGGAGGAGCTGTATCGAAGCCAGCTGCCGAGTGTGCGCCCGGAAGAAAGGCAGAGAGAGAGAGGAGGGGGGGAGAGGGAGGGAGAGAGAGAGAGAGAGGAGCTGTCCGTGGTGCTGATTATTCCCCTATCCTTGAGTAAGTTTTGATATTACCAACGAAAATGATCTGTATCATGGCACATATCATGCCATGATCTAAAACAAAAAATAAATATAGGATATAATTCATTTGTATTCAACAATTGTATATTATGTTCTTTTTTCTCTGCAGTTTTCTAATATTATATTACCATTTAAGTTGACAGTAAGAGCAGCATTACCCTGGATTGACGCAACATAAATTACTCAATGAACGTATCAAATGCAGTTAAGTCATAATATGCAGTGGAATCTTTTTTATTTGTAGAACTCGATCTGATTTTTATGTTTAGTGGTATTCTACAAACCATTGCCAACGCATTCCCTGTACAAATCAATTCGTTTTGTTATTTGTTTTTTCTCTGTAGTTACATCATTTTGTTTGGTAAGCTCTCTAATAGCCTATAGCTGCACCATATTTAAGAATCGGCTTACAGTTGTTTTCTTTTCGATAGCTAACATGCATTCATTCCTGCAGTTAAAAGCCACATTGTCTGAACTCTTGTCACAGTCTATGTGGACCAAATCCTTTTTCATTGCTTTCAAACTAATGTATTCAAAGAGCACAATTTATAAACTCCATGAACGCATTTCTCATTCATACTTTACTATGTATTGGCAACACAATGTTTTCGAAACTCTTAAAAACATATTCAAAACAGAATACTGGCAAATTTCTTGAATTTTTGAAGTAACCTATATGAAATATTTAAAAAAGACAAAAGACGACGGCTACACAATGATTTAGTCTGAATACATGGATGAAGAAGACCAGTTGGTGGGGACAGAAGAGTGGCAGGGAGACGAAGAATGTGTGGAGGACAAAGGAGAGGAAGACCAAAGACCAAGAGTTGTGATCTATGATGAGATAAGGGCCACAATTATTGAGCATGTTGTAAACCACGGCCTCTTTTTGAGAGATATGGAATTTGTTTTTAATTTTGTTTCAAATCTTAATTTTGCACAAGTAAATTACTTTACGCTTGGATATATAAAAAATAAAGGATATTGAAGCAAATTGCTGCATTTGTGATTCATTATTGTTACATATATTTCAGTACAGTCAATAAAGTGAAAAGGTGTTATTCCTCTTTGATAGTAATACTGATGTAAAAAGTCATTAAAACTTCAAAGATAAAAGTCCATCATGTGATGCTCCCTGTTGTCAGTGTGTTTTAAGTCAGTGTGTTTTGAGTGACATTGTTTCCTTCCTTTTTGAGTGTTTTGGTTGAATGAGCTAATTTTGAGACATGTATGAAGTGTTTTGGTGGTTTGACTGAGTTTTGGAGCTGAGATTAACTGATTGGCCAAGATGCATGTTGGTAATGCAGACTGTATGATTGAAAAAGCTGCTTCAGTATTAACCGATGCTTGTTAGCAATAGAAAACAACTGTAAGACCTTCCTCTTTGAGCTTATAGTTAGGGCGGGGTCAGGTTTATAGTTAGAGCTGGCTCAGGTTTATAGGGCTGGCTCAGGTTTTCCTCGGACCAGGTCTAGATATGCTACTACAGGCCTAGACTGCTGGAGGACTTCATATGATACATTGAGTACACTGAGCTCCTCTCCCTCTCCCTCTGTATACATTCATGTCACATTAATGCGCATTACTAACTTGTTGTCTTCACCAATTTGTCATTGCTGTATTTCAGACGCACCCTAAGTTTTATGGAACTGGGCCTGTTCTCAAGGACAGAGAACTTCCAAGGGAAAAGAAAGGGACTGGAGGACACTGATGGATTTGAAGGCCTCTAATTGTGCAAACAGACGTTTCACAATCCACTGTGTATTCATCAGAGTCAGAATTGATGATAGGATGAGCATTTATATGTGTTGCTTCTGTCATTGTGGTTTGCTCCTTCGCTGTAAGAGTCCGTCTGACAGTAGGAGTGAGAAAAAAACTGGTGCTGGCACACGTTGAGCCCCGGGGGTTGGGGGTGGGGGGTGGTTTGGAGAACACTCACTGATGGATTGGCAAGAATTGGCAAGGAGTTGCACCACTCCTCGGGGGGAAATGAGGCAGCGCCGAGAGGCATACGAGAGAGAGGGGAGGGACGGAGGAAGTGCTGGGATACGGTGCTGCCGCGCTCTGCGCATCAAGGACTGAGAAGTGCGGATGGCATGGTGATATCAAAGCAGGATGTGTGTGTGTGTGTGTGTTTATTAGTGCATGCAGCCAAGTTACATCTGATTTGCAGGTAACATTAATTGTTCTCAATTAAAGTGGCCATGAGTATATTCTATTATTTGTATCACAGTAAAATGTTTATGTATTGATAATATTAAAGTTAAATTGTCAAATTTTGAAAGATAGGATGCAAGTCCCCTCTTGGCAAATACAATTACGGAACAAAACATATGTGCAGTAATATTCTGGGAAAGACCTTGAAAGTACATTTTGTATTCAATTTTTTCAAGATTACCAGAAGCAGAGGTCCACACTAGTGCGATAATCAACTGTTGGTAACGTGTGAATGTTTTTCTGTGTGTGAGAGGAAGCAAATAAAAAGTAAAAATGTAAAATATTCAATGAAATAAGGAACATTTATTTGAACAAATTCAAGTCTGTAATCCCAGTTTTCAAAGAGTTTAATGAGCTCTCAAAATCAAAAATACTCCTACAAACAAGGAAGATAAAACCTCAAAAAATGTATCAACATGCCACAACCTGAGGGACAGTGAATGACCTACACACACACACACACACTTGTGAAATGTACATGACAAATGAAATGAGTCTGTATATATGTGAGCTATGCCTCAGTGCAGCGAGGCTATTCATTAGTGACTTAGCATGGTGTGCCCTTGCCTATCAAACTGACTGCCCACAAATCGCCCATCAGGGGATACTCAGGGGACCGTGTCTGAATTCCAAGACACAGATACTGTCCCCATGTCATCTTATATAGAGTCGATACATAATTTGTATTTTTATAGAAATGATGTATGCAATGACAGCGTGAAAACAATCCATTAATGAATCAGCAGCTCCCCTCGATATTATGGAGCTTCACAGTGAGCTTCACTTCACTCGTACCGTCCTCATGCCATTTTCAGACTAAAAACTCTAAAAACACAAACAGCAAAGTGGAACATTTTCTCGGCTTTATTTCGAGCATTGGGGGGATAGTAGTGGGGAATAAATACAGGATCCTCTGCCATGGACAGAAGAATAGAGCAGATCTTCATCATTGCCCTGCTGTACCTACTGACACGCAAACGATTCCTGGCTGCACCTGATTCGATGAACGCTTTCACTCATGGACTGTCAGCCCCCCGGACTGTAAACTGAACCAACATACTAAGACTCGTTTGGAAACTTTACAAAAATGGATTTCTGATTACCATTGGTTAGTTTAAGTCGAGTCACAATGGATGCCCCTGATTTGCATAAAGTAGCCTGGACTTCAACTTTGTCCTGTATATCAAAAGGCCCACAGCGCTACCAGAATGCATTGCACGGCTGTGCACGGCTGCTTACATAGCCAATGAATAGTGAGCGTGGAAATGATATCCTGTGGACTCATACCATTCGTGATCAGCTGGTGTACACAGTTAAGAAGTTAGCAGCTAAAGAGCCAGACACGAGAGTGAATATTGGATTTACATTCATCAGGTGGAAACAAACCTGTCTCCAAATGAATGATAATATTTTATCACTGCAGGATGGACACAAAACTATTACATTGTTAATTACAAAGTTTGTATTTTAGACTTATCTTGTGAATAACTGATAATTTAGCTCTATTGGCATGTAAATGTATTCAACTAAACAAATCTGTGAAGGAATAATCCCTCTTTGGTTGACTAGGTCTTAATGTAAGATGGCCACCAGCAGCTGAATTTAAAAGAATTACACTTATTTGCTTCTGTGCTGAGAAACAGATGAGGAGTGAGACCACTCTGACATGTGTGCAGTAAATATAAAGCTGGATCCAGCAATTAATTAGTCTGCTTGTCTTAGCATAAAGCTGGTGTTCATGGAAATGTTAAACATTGTCATTTCTACACTGACATTATTGTACAGATTATACAAAAGTGGAGTGATATTATTCTTTTCATCTAACTCTCAGCAATAACGTGAATGGACGTATTTCCTCAAAGGACTATGAACAAGAGGGCCGTCACCCAAGAAAAACTCCAAGCAACTCGGATCAACACAGAGACAGGGACTGTGGACTGAATTATTTCAGGGAGAGACATGTAATGAGCTTTTAATGAAAGTGAATGAAAGTTCTCATCTCTTGTGATGATGCCATTCATCAATTACTGTAGTTTACTAATGGAGTGGAAATTACGAATCCCTTTTAACGATAAAACAGATGGGATTTTTCAAATCAATCCAAGTGAGATGTAAGATGTGTTTTGTAAGTTGGAGAAGCACTGTACCAAATCCAAGGATCTGGTACATTTACAGCTTGTGAGATACACGTGTGTGAAATACCTAAGTGTACAGTGCAGCTATATCACATTTACATAAAAGAACATAGTTTTTATTTGAAGCACTTCTATGAAGCTCTGAGTGTAATATTTTCCAATAGCATGAAGTGATAGAAGGGTTTGTGGGTGTTGATTTTAAAACCAAGGAGTCATTGGAGATGTACAAAATGAATCAAGAGAGCTTCAGACAATCTTGTTGAAAAGTCAGTCACTTTCTGACAGTAGACTGTAGACACATCATTTAGATTTTTCATATTTCATTTATTCTTGAATTCACTGTAAATCTTACTTCGCACAAGAAGGTCTAATAGCTATTTCAAAGCTGTTTTCAAACTGACACCGGCATTCTAGTAAGATGAATAATTTGCTTACGTACTTATTGGAGGTCTAAAAGTTGTCCAAACTAAATACATGGAGTCGAACAATGCTGAAATCAGCCAAAAAAATACCCACCATGTGTTAGTTTGTTTTTAATTGTATGATGGAAAAAAAATGAAGAAAAAAAGTACAGTAACGTTCGGTCACTTTCACACTTGCAGTTCATGGTTCATGTGTTGCAAATCAAAGATTGTTTTCCTTGTTAGTTCTGGCCCATTTCCTGTTCTGAGGGTCACTTATGTATATGATATAGATACGGCAGCCATTATCCTGTAGACATGCATACATTTTTTTAAGATGATTTCGTCAGGATCAGCAGATCCTCACTTTGGATTCTTTAATTATTCTTTCTTTCACAAGCTTAGGCCCCCACCTCGGCCGGAGCGAGCGTTCGTCAGTTGTTTGGAGGGTTGAGGAATGGTTGATGGAGATCTGGCCTGATGCGGTTTGGGAGAGGCTTAGCTGAGGATCCACTGTGGCTCCCGGGCCTTGCAGACCCCCAAAATAAGCCTGTGCGCTGGTCGGCAAGATCGAGTGAGGATTTGTGGGTTTAAAGACGGCGTTGGATGTGGCCGAACGGATGTTGGACGGGTGTCTGCAGGAGGGCTGAACTCCGGGAATGGGAAACGAGAAAGCCATGGCATTGCGGTGGCCCAGACGTGAGCTGCATCGAGGACGCGCCCTTGGCGGACGGGTGTCGCAGCGTCATTTTATGATTGGGTAACCGACTGCTAGGTTGTCAGGAGTTTAAGGGATGGACTTGCTGGGCCATCCACGGCCCCACGTGATGGCTGTGTCTACTATTGGTCAGATTTCATAGCATGAGGGGAAACGACTTGGCATCTGCTTGCAAGATCCGAGGCTGGTCTACGCAAACGTCGTCCGTCGTGGAAAACCCCCCAAAAGACGGCAGAGGGAGCGGCATCGTTGTTGGCCAATTGTGTGGGTCCATCGCTGGAAGTGGGCGGGGTGGGGCACTGGCATCCTGGTGCCAGGTGTCCCGGCTACGGCAAGTTGCTGTGGTTGCTGGAAGTAGGAGGTGGTAGCACTGGCATCCCGGTGCCAGATGTCCCGGTTATGGTCACTTGCTGTGTTTTCTGAAAGTAGGCGGCGGGGGGCACTGGCATCTCGGTGCCGGGTGCCTCGCTTTAAGGTGGCATGCTGCTTTAGGGTGGCATGCTGTGGCTGCTGGAAGTAGGTGGCCGGGGGGCGCTGGCGTCCTACGTTCCGTTGTTGCTTGCTGCATTGCTGCGTCGTTGCTTGCTGCGTCGTTACGTTGCTGCGGTCCGTTGCACTGCGTTGCTGCATCCCGTTGTTGCTTGCTGCGGTCTGTTGTTGCTTGCTGCGTCGTTTCGTTGCTGCGATACGTTGTTGCTGGGGTACGGTGTTGCGCTGCATTGCTGCGTTCCGTAGTTGCGTGACTGCGTGGTTGCTTGCTGCGATGTGTGGCTGCGATTCTTTACCTCTTTTCTCCCTTTTCTCTTCTCTTTCTCTCTCTCTCTTTCTTTCTCTTGTTCTCTCTTTTTTCTATATTTTCTCTCTTTCTCTCTTTTCTTCTTTTTCTTCTCTCCTTTTTTTCTCTCTTCTTCCTTTTCCTTTTTCTTCTTTCTTTCTCGTCTCTCTTTCTTCTCTTTTTTTCTTTCTGTTTCTCTCTTTCTCTCTCTCTCTCTTCTCTTTCTTCTGCATAGTGGGAAGAGCATGCATAGTAGGAAAAGTGGGATAGGGGAGGGGGACGGAGGAGAGGGAACCTGGCAACCCGGTGCCGGGAATCTGCATAGTGGGAAGAGTATGCGTAGTAGGAAAAGCGGGATAGGGGAGGGGGACGGAGGAGAGGGAACCTGGCAACCCGGTGCCAGGAATCTGCAAAGGCGGAAGAGCGTGCATAGTAGGAAAAGCGGGATGGCCCCAGAGGAGATGGAACCTGGCAACCCGGTGCCAGGAATCTGCATAGTGGGAAGAGCATGCGTAGTAGGAAAAGCAGGATGGGGGAGGGGAAGAGGGGAGAGGGAACCTGGCAACCCGGTGCCTGGGTACGGGCAGAAGAAAGGTGGTGTAAGAGAACAGTGAAGGGACAGCTTAGAGGGGGGGCCAGCTTAGAAAGGGGGATGGAGGAAAGAAGACCTGGCAATCCGGTGCCTAGGTATGGGCAGAAGAAAGGTGGTGTAAGAGAACAGTGACAGGACAGCTTAGAGGGGGGGGGGGCAGCTTAGAAAGGGGGACAGATGAAAGAAGACCTGGCAACCCGGTGCCTGGGTATAGGCAGAAGAAGGGTGGTGTAAGGGAACGGTGAAGGGACAGACAGGTGAATCCGGCCAAAAGGTGGGATGGAATGCTGAGGAAATGGAAGGGAGGAAGATAGAGTCGGCATCTCTTTGCCGCTTTGGAGAGTTGAGTTTGCCTGAGGTGGTGGAGGGGGATGAGAGGTGAGGCGCAGCGACCTGGCAACCCGGAACTTTGTGGGTTGGGGTGCGGAGCTTCGGGGTGCGTGGTGGCGTCACGGTCGTTGGCGTCACGCCGGTGTGTTTGGATGTAGGTACGTTTGTGTTTGTCTGTTTTTAGTTTTTTTTTCTTTTTTTTTTCCCTAACCTGACTTTGGGAAAGTTGTGAGGAGTTGGCACGGTTTGCTTTGTTGCTTCGATGCTCTTAGCAGGCGGACTGTGGTCCAGTTGGAAATATCAGATGGTGCGTCTTCGATGGGGGACCTGGCTGGAGCGCAGAGGGGTGGCGGTGTCTTTGAGCGCTGCGTGCCGGGTAGCGCACGCACGTAGCGAACAGTAGTATGGACTTCATCAACTGGCCCGGTCTGAACTTCTTTTCCATCACAAATCATGAAAATCTCTGTTTCCACGACACACAACAACACTCAAGTCTGTTCAGCATGCCTCACACATTTTAAACATGCACACCGCAAGTCAAGGTAATATTATTACAGGACCATTTGGTCATAATAACTTTCATGCTTGATGTTATTTAAAGAGCAATCCAGTTATTCAAGAGTCAATTAAATCAGTGAGTCTGGAAAAGTAGTGACAAGTTCCGTAGAAACACTGGCCATCATCTCTGCTGCTTTGGGCATGTAAAGCAATATAAGGCTGAGACATGCGGTTGCTAATTATACTCCATAATTCATATTATTACACAAACCAATCACTAGCAAAAGAGTACGCCATCCCCATGTCACTGCACATATTGAGAAATGAGTTCATGGCTAATCAATCCTTATGTATGTACAGTAGCTACACTACACAATGTCTTCTTGATTAAACAAAGCAAATACAAGTCACACTTACTCTGATCTGGGCAACCAACAGTGCAAAAAGTTTAATTTCATTCTTTTTTCTTCCTGACTGCCACAAATTATGCAATTTGAACTCATGAATACCGTCACTGGTGGTCATCTGTAATTTGTTGGGGCGTAGTTAAATACACAACTTGTTTGGGGATGTGTTTTCCCCAGAGACAGTGGATGGGTTGCTGTTATGACTGAATGCAATTTGAGCCGTTGTGCCCCCCAGCTAACAGCAACAGACATTTTGATAATATGGCTGAAATGTGTAAATGTGGTGCAGTGAGGGAGGGGCTGCAGCCACCACCACCATCTTTCACTCCGCAATAACTATTAAGTTAAGATAAATTCAAAGAATTAGAAAACAAACTGTTGGATTATTGGTAGAATGTGTTAAACAGAGGAATATGGTTGGGTGCCAAGGACAGTGCTGACACTTTTGCTTTTGCTTTTTCCCTTGGAATGCTTTGTAACAGGCTGTGAAAGGAGCATCAAATGTACACCATTATCCTGCAATGAGTTTGAGATATATATATATATATCCAAAATGTGTGTGTGTGTGTATATATATATATATATATATATATATATATATATATATATATATATATATATATATATATATATATATATATATATATATATATATCGATATATATATATCGATATATATATATCGATATCCAAAATGTATATATATATGTATGTATGTATGAACATAAACCTTTACAACGACAGTGGAGTTGTCATTCAAATAGTTTGAAGCTTTAATCATAATATTAAGTACTTCTGAACAGTTGCAGATGAAGATTAGGATAATATTCTATTTCAATCAGGAGAAACAAGTCATGTAATTAAAAGATATGTGATGATAAAGTCTTTACAGTCTTTGACGCTTGGACTCTACAGGGAGATTTGTAATGGAGGCGTCTGTCCTGAGCACCAGCAAGATAAATCCTCCGCGGAGTCCAGACACTGGTGGTGGAGGTGGCTGATAGAATGATGAATCTATGAAGACTGGGCGGTGATGTAGAGGTGGAGGGGTGTGTAACAGCAGGATAAACCTACTGAAGTTAGAGAGACAATCATATGTAAGAGAGACAGCAGCAAGATGATAGGCTAAAGATGTAATTGTTTCGTTGTGCTGTTGGATAGAAGAGACCAGCTGATCTAGAGAGCTGATATCATGATTGACAGCCCCAAACAATAACAGCAAGGACATAATGAGTGTGCACGCGTGAGGAGTGATTGGCAGATGTATGAGAAATGAAATACGGGTTTAGTCATGCAAGAGGATAGTCTTCCTGACTGAACTTGTGCTAGAGCTTCATTTCAATCAGGAGAGACATGACAGATAAAGAAAAGAGAATTGTTTATTACAAACAAATGATATGTGATGATAAAGTCTTCACAGTCTTTGGCGCTTGGACTCTACAGGGAGATTTGTAACCGAGGGGCTTTTGCCAGAGCAGCAGCAAGATAAATCCCCCAAAAGGAAAAAAAAATGAATTACAGCCTAATATTCTCCCCAAAAGAATGTTTACTTACCAGCGGGAATGAAACGGGTCACAAATGCTTGATGATGGCATAAGCTGCTGAGAGATGAGGCATAACAAGGAGCATGAAAGAAATTTGAGTTTAATAGAACCACCGATTTACCATGAATGAGTAGACATGAAGAAAAGTGCTGCAAGGACTATAGGTCAGCAGTGACCAGAGCAAATCAAATCATATCACAGAGACTTTCAATCTCACATTATGATTAGCTGACAGGTATTCTAATATCCAGTATCTCATGATCTTACACTCATACAAAATCATTTCATGGGATATCTACAAATGACGGCGCATTATTTTTGCAGTTCATCCACGTAGTCATCAACGACGAAGGACACAAATCACAAAATCACACACAGGGTGGGCAGGGGAGGAGTTTGAGCCAAAACGACAAACACGTTTGTCAGCGTTGATTTATTTATCATGTAATTTGCGTACTTCAGTAATGGCCTTTCCATATTTATTTTAACCCAAACAACAAACTTAACCAAAGCCTAACTAAGTAGTTGTATTGCTTAAACCTGACTAAGTATTCTATTATCTATTCCTAAACCTAATCAGTTAGTTTTATTGCCAAAAGACATTCCAAGATCTCTTTATAAATTAGCTTCCCCACCCTGGCCTCTAAATTCTTGTTTTCTACATCCCATCTTTTCAGTTACTTTCAGAGAAAGGCATTATTCCTCTTCCAATTTTCCTGCTCTACCTCCCAATCAACTCTGGAATGATCTACTGCCCAGAAAAAGAGAGGCCACTTCCCACATTCATTTAGTTATTATGTCGCTGGATGCATACATAAATAATATGCATCTATAAACAAGATGAAAACTGCTTGGGCGCAGGAAGGGTGGGATAGAGCCTTTGACAGCATTCACACTTCAAATGTAAATGATGTGTAACAGGTGTCATGCCTTTACCTGTGACCTCCCTCATATGTTTGTTCACTTCCCTAAATTGCAAAAACTAATGGCATTCAATCTTGAAAGTCCCATTTCTGTACTGTGACATATTTCTCAATGAAATTTGAGAGCTAAACAGTTACAAGAGGGATTTCAATCAAATCCTTCATATTTGATTGGACAGCTAACGTGGGCGGGCTTATAGTTCAGCACAATATGGAGCTACAGGACTGTTGGCTCCACACACGCCTCCCTCACCTGTTGTCAGATTGGGAGGAGGAGGGAGAGATGAGAGATGCTCTGTCTCACTGCAGAGCGACCACTTCATGCAGATGACCGGCGCCCAGCCTCCCTTCATGCCGCCAGCGTC
Source organism: Melanostigma gelatinosum (assembly GCF_949748355.1). Classification (NCBI taxonomy): domain Eukaryota; kingdom Metazoa; phylum Chordata; class Actinopteri; order Perciformes; family Zoarcidae; genus Melanostigma; species Melanostigma gelatinosum. Next base: position 10,497,427 of record NC_136644.1, on the reverse strand, counting down.
CCCGCTCACCGCTCAACCGCCGGCAGAACTTAGCTGGTCATTTGGTGTCGTCCGGTGGAAAATATTGCAGAGACAGAGCCGGCTGAAAGTCGGCAATGTTTCTCTGGAATGAATTAGACCTCAGCCACATTGTTTTGGAAATGGAAACAACATTTTTGTCCACTGATATCCAAACACACATCTCTCCCTGTCTCTTCATAGTGCTCTGTTAGCTGCTACCATCCACAAACAGTTTTATGTGACCGCTGAGTTATAAATAATTCTATATATATAATTATCTGTGTGTTTTATATTATAGTGAATAATATTATATGATATATATATTATAATATTATACAGAATAGTATTATTATGATATATATTATTATATTACACTGATTATTATATGATATATATTATTATATTACACTGATTATTATAGGATATATATTATTATATTATACTGATTTGTCAGGATCCAGGATCCCTGTCTGACCTGACGCCTCCCATGGCCACACCCTTGAGTGTGCACAGCTGAGGACACTCCAGCCGATCGCCTCCTGCTGCCTGACACACCAGACTCAGGGCCCACTAATGAGTCACCTAGCACTACATAAGCTCTGGCCCTGCAGTCTGGGGTTGTCAGGTCGTACCATCTTTCACCCGCGTCAACCCCGTGGCGTCCTCTGCCCTCCTTGTGTTTACGGATTACACGCTGCCCTCCTTGTGTGACACGGACTACTCTCGCCGTCAAGCTGCCAGCCCTCCGGTGTCGAGCCACGGGCCTCACACCGTCGCTCTGCCACTCGGGTGTCGGACCACGGGCTCCACACCTTCACACATTCGAAATAAAACCTGTTAATAGTAACTTCTGTCTCCTGTGGTCTTGCGTTTGGGTCCTACATAACACTGATTATTATAGGATATATATATATATATATATATATATATATATATATATATATATATATATACTGAATTGCTTGACAAAAATATGATGTCCTGACATGTTTGTCAAAGTGTTAGTTACTGGTTTTTTTCATGTTGGAATGAATGTTAAATATTTAACTGCAAAGTAGTAATGCGTTTTTGATACGTTCATTTTTTTGCAGTTTGCTGAAATTGATTGGATGTGGCACAGCCCTACCTAGAAAATGTTCCACCAGCCGCCACTGTAACTTACTCAAGTTTTTTTTACTCCTCTGTGTGATTTTGTCCTAAATTGAGGGTTTTTCACTCATTATTATCATTGTTTTAGTCCTCCACAACAATAAGGTGTATCCATGCTAAAGTTCATGACAAACTGAGGAGGTAGGATGTCTTGCTCTGGGTGAAAGTGATGGACAGAACCAACAATGTAAAAAATTAAGACGAAATAATTTTATTGGACAGTTTTTGTTCATTTAAAACATGAAATTGAATAAAGAATAAACTTAATACTGGTGAATATGAACCGTTTATTAAGTGCTCATTGTGATATACTAAATATGCTTTTACATGCACTTTTATTTCAGCTTTGGAAAAGAAAACGTTGATTCATGACCACTAACAACAGTACTATTATTTCCAATACTAGAAGTACAAGTTCATCAATCAATAGAATACAAATACATGTACAAATACAATGGTAATTGTGATTTCACTCAGTGTTTGATTAGAAGAGGCATGATTGACTGGCCATTCATTTCACACGGCACGCTTGTTGGAACCTGCACTGCACTACAGCATACAAATGTTATTTCTTTTTCAAATTGATTGAGGAAAACTAAAGTAAATTAATAATTCAATGTACTGAACAGCTTAAGAGAACACTATCTGCAGCACCAAGATCGACAAAAAAAGTTAATGAGTTTAGCCGCTACCACTGTAGTGGCTGTGTGTTTGTTTAACAGAGCTCAAACATTTCTATGAGGATTTGCTGGCAATTGTTACACATTGGTCTTAGATAGATATGCAACATATTATCATGAGATTTATAATGAGAGACTGAAATGGTCACTTCATGCACTTTAAAGGAGACATATAATGCTCATTTCGGCTTGTTTATATAGACAGTTTGAGAATACGGGCTACTTTCACATTATTTATTCAGCACCTAAGCCTGCTTTATAATAAAATGTTTGTATTTGAAATGGAAGTATTATAATGCAGCTCTGATCTTCGAACATCCAGCCTAGCATGCAGAGCTTTTTGTTGTGATTCTTAAACAAGACTTAAATCCATCACATTGTGTCTCCCCCTTGTTTACTTATCACTTGATCAGTTGACCACTAATTGCTTGTTCTTTACACATCTGGCAGCCTAATTACTTGTATTGCTTTTGTGAGTTATTATTCTTCAAGAGGAGCACAGGTGATAAATCTACCCCTGAACAGCGCTTTTGTGTGTGACTAATTGTAGCCTTGAGGCATCATTGTAGTGAATGCCATTTGCTGATGAGTAAGGATGTAATAACTTAACAAAGAAGTTTTTTAACATCATAATTTAAGTTTTTGTAGATCTTACGCCTTCAATTTAGTTGCAGACAGCATCAGGGCAGGGTGAATATTTGCTGTATCGATTACTGCTTTAATTCTAAATAGAGACTGACAGCTCAGGCAGCTGCTGGATGCTCCAATGGCTGAGTCAGTGCCTTGTCGCTGTCACAGCTGTGCTTGCCGCTGGCAGGTTTGTTCCCCTATCAGTGGATAAAGATATCCATCTTCACACCTCAGGGTTCTCAGTAGGCAGCCGCTCTCTCAAATGGCCAACTTTGCTGAATCTAAGTAGGGCATTTTAGGCAACCAGCCCTTTTCTGGATGCATTATTTAGCCATACTTTGGGGACGTTTTTGGTGTGTGGGGGGGGGGGGGGGGGGGGGGCAGGAAACTCTGGGGCAATGCTTTATTCTAACAATTGTTTTGTATGTGATACATTTTATGAGTAAGCCACCATGTCTAGAATCATGCCCTGCCAATAGTGAGTCCAATATGTTTAAGGAAGAAAGAAGAGGTATGTGGTGACAGAGCTGACAGCATGGTATCAGGAAATCCCTGCTGGTTATCCTTGAGCAAGTCACTGTTGCATTGATATGCTGAAGCACACCTCAGATCATTTGGAAAAAGAAGACGGGGAAGTTCTCAAAGTTTTGTTCATGGACCTTAGCAACAGTAAATCACGAAATCAACAAAACGTCAATCGTTCTTCATCACTTACTTATTCATTACAGCTGCTGAGCCAGATCTCTTGGCTTGCATGTTATTATCACGCAATATAACTCCTTCCTGTTTAACTTTGTCCAATCACGTAATCTAACGGTACCAATTATTTCACTTCGTCAAATGAGAGCAAATCACTAATCACACCTGTTTATCAATCAAATTAAGAGCACACATAGCATATTACCTGCATCTTCTGATCAGGTATTGACACCGGATCCAAGGTTCATTCACTCATTGTTCAACACAGGGTTGCACAATGAAAATACAGTTGAAGTCCATTTACAATACACAAGAAAAACAAAAATACAAAACATAGTAATGTATTCCAAAAACACTGGTGAATTCTCAATGCACATAGTATGTCATATATTGTTGTCACAAAACATATTTTGCATCAACTTAGACTAGGTTTGAGTACCAAGCATCAACAACACAAACAGGATCAGGGTAGTTTCATCCATTCCACTTTCCTGCGACTAGGAGCAGGTTGGGTAGTGGAACAGCCCGAGATCCAAGCTGGGCCAACATCGCTCTTATCCCACCTCTCTTCCCTCTCTTCACACAGCAATCAGACCGCCCTCGGTGGGGCTGGGTAGGATTATGCCTTCGGTGGTACTCGTCTCAAAGTACGCTGCACTCCAATCCCCATGCTTCCTGCTTGGATGTTGGGGAGTGTTTGTCATATGCCGTATGCGCGACAGCAGTGGTGCCTAAACGTTTTCTGTCAAGCCCCCCTTTGATGATATAGGAACATTGTAAGCCCCCCCACTGCACCCGACCCCACCCACCCCAAATGGGTCGTACCTTCTTTGTTTTGAATTAATTGCATCGTAATATATAAACTCTATAAAACATTTGTGTTTCTTTCTAAAATAAGTACAAGTAACTTCACTTCTCCACTTTACAGTTTATTGTTCAGTTTGTTTAACTGAAAAAAAATAGGAATAATAAAATCAATTTCCAGAAAGATTGGACTTTTGGACAACTTTCCCCCATTTAACAGGCTTTTCAAACTGAATTAGTGTGCAGGAAAATAAAGAATCCTACATATAGAATAATGACCAAAGACACGACGTTACTCAGTGCTTTCTCTGCATAGATCATTCTTATGCATAGGCACATTCCTATTACTACATGCAAATTGCTTTCTGACATATTCATTTGTAAATAAAATTAATTTAACGTATATTTCCCCACATTTAGCAGCAGGTTCTCTCAAACAAGAAAATAACACATCCAGCAATGATTGATGTGGATTTAATTTGTTCTGATTGCTTTCAATAAAAGCTTTTTTTGACATACAAGAGTGCCACAATTTAGTTTACCCAACTATCTTTAAAACTCAATTATAAACAAGATGTGCAAGCTACTCAAGTTTTCTCTGCATGGATCATATCATAATCATATTCCTATTCATAGGTACATTCCTATTCCTACATGTCAATCAGTGACTGGTGTGAATGATCGGGGGTGGTGGGTTTCCAAGTGTCTTTTCAATGGAGTGGGCTTCATACTGTCTGCCACCAGTATTTTAGGACACACAACACACCGGGGTCTCTCTTCTTGGCCGACCATAGTGCTTGTAAAGCACAGGGACAGATAGGCCTCCTTATCTTTTGTTGTGCCGTTGTTGTGGTGGTCGCGTCCCCTGTTACAGCTGTAACAGACTTACCATCTGATTTGCGCTTTACACCATTCACACATCTGTCCATCTTGGTACATCGCTTCCTTCCTATCTCTTATCGTTCTGTGTCGCTCTGTCTTTCTCGCTCTCTTTGTGTCGCTGTCTCTCTCTCTCTCTCACTCTCACTCTCTCTCTCTGTTTCCGTTTCCGGTTGCATGTGAGTGGTGGACGTGAGTGTGAGTGGCGTGGAGGTTTGATTGTTTTTTCACTGCTTTGGGTTTTGTTCCTCTGCTCTTCTGTCTCTGCACATGATCAGGTAAGATACTAAGCGGTGTATTTATCGGTAGAACGTGTGATTAGTGGTGTTGTTTGGCGTTGTTCGGGAGGATGGCGTCCTCCGAGACGCCGCGCCCGTCAATCCGGCAGGGAGTCCGGGTAGTTCCACCGGACAGCAGCGTGTCAGTTGAGGAGGTGCTGCTGGCTGTGGGAGAACAGGTGGGACGTGACAAACTTTCCTTCGCATCCCGGATGAATAAAGCTGTGGTTGTGTTCGTGGCGAGCGAGGTTTATGTCCACAAGCTGATAGAGAGCGGCGTGGTTATCAGGGACAGCTTCGTGCAGGTCTCTCCGCTCTCGGTGCCCTCTACGCAGATCACCGTGTCCGGGGTTCCGCCGTTTATACCGGACGAGCTGTTAGGAAATGAGCTGCGCAGGTTTGGAAAGTTTGCCAGCGGATTTAGAACAGTCAGTTTGGGGTGTAAGGATCCCAAACTTAAGCATGTGCTGTCTCTTAGGCGGCAGGTCTTCATGTTCCTGGAGTCACCGACACAAACACTGGAGGTGTCTTTCAGGGTTAAACACGGGGAGGGTTCATACATGGTGTATGCGAGCTTGGGACAGATCAAATGCTTTGAGTGTGGAGATGTAGGACACAAACGCTTCGCGTGTCCGCACAAGCAGCGGAGAGGCACGGAGGCTGCTCCTGCGGCTGCTCCTGCGGCGGCCGCTTCGGCGGCCGCTTCTGCGGCGGCCGCGGAGCCTCCGGCCGCGGAGCCTCGGGCCGCGGAGCCTCGGGCCGCGGAGCCTCCGGCCGCGGAGCCTCCGGCCGCGGAGCCTCCGGCCGCGGAGCCTCCGGCCGCTCCTGCGTCCGCGCCGGGTCCCGCTGGTGTGGCCGCGGCTGCCGCCGGTGCGGTCGGCGGCGCTCCTTCATCTTCTGCTGACAACAATAATGTCGATAAGGAGGATCAGGGCCAGTCTTACAACCAGCAGGCTTCTGTGGTGGCGCAGACCCTCACTACATCTGGTACCGAAGCACCACCACAGTCTGTAGAAGTTTGTGAAGAGGCAGCTACAGGTTCTGTAGGTGGAGATCTCACCATAGCCTTAGATAATGCACAGAGTGTAGGGTCTGTGTCCAACAGCCAGTTGTCTTGTGAAGGAGATGACATGGACTATGAGAGTGAATCAGATGTTTCATCTAATTCTGAAACGTGCATTAAAAGCACTGATCTGTATTCACTAGAGGAAATAAACTCGTTTTTGGATGTAACTTTTAATAGACCTGCAAAAGTGAGTGATTATTTCCCTGACATTGAGAAGTTCATACGATCTGTTGGGGTGGCGCAGAGAAAGGTGGGTTTGGACCGTAGAGATGGGAGAAAGCGCTTCCGCCTAAAGAAACACGTCACAACCCTGAGGAAAGTGAGGAAAAGTAAAAGGGTTCAAACTAAGACAGTTTAACATGATCATGTGTCACACGGGTTTTTCCACTTTCCACTGCTTACTTCTTATCTTGTCTTACCTCCTTCCATCCTCTGACCTTTCCATGCAGAGCTTCAATTTAGGGTCTTTAAACATCAATGGTGGGAGGGACGGGCATAAAAGAGATTTTTCAATGCACAAGGTGAGGGTTGGCTCTTTAAATATTAATGGTGGGAGGGACCGACAGAAGAGGGCGGTCACTGCAGACATGATCACACAGAAACAATTAGACATCGTTTTCCTGCAGGAAACGCACAGCGACCCACATAATGAGGTAGACTGGGGTTTGTGGTGGAAGGGCCAGTATGTCCTGTCTCATGGGACCAACCTGTCTGCAGGTGTAGCTGTTCTGTTCTCACCTGGGCTGGATGTTAACATCATCTCCTCCACAGAGATAGTGACAGGCAGGGCTTTAGTGGTCAGAGAATCTATACAAAACATTATTTTTGTTTTTATCAACATTTATGCTCCAAACCAGGGCTCACACAGAACAGACATCTTCCACAAACTCAGAGATGTCCTGCAGCAGTGTGATCACAACGACTTTGTAGTGATGGGGGGGGGGACTGGAATTGCACCATGAACTCCTTATTGGATAGAACAGGAGAGGAACCTCATTTACAGTCATCCGCCATCTTATCGCAGGTGATTGCAGAGTCAGGTGTGGTGGATGTATGGAGGGTGAAACATCCCCGGGCTAGACAGTACACATGGGTGAAGGTGTTGGATGGGAACATTAGGGCAGCCAGGCTGGACAGGGTTTATATATCTCATAGTTTTAGTAACCAGTTATTGAACAGTCACATTTACCCAGTAGGCTTCACCGATCATCACCTAGTCACTTTAGATGTTCACACCTCACCAACCACCAAATGCAGCTCTTACTGGCACTTTAACATTAAGTTGCTTCAGGACAGTGATTTCTGTGAAAAGTTTCAGACTTTCTGGGGATTCTGGAGAGAAAAGAAGAGCGACTTTGAGTCCCTGAGTCAGTGGTGGGATGTAGGAAAGACGCATATATGTGTCTTTGTTCAACAATATACAAGTCACTCCACAGTAAAAGTCAAAAGGGTCATTGAAGATCTAGAAAATGAAATCAGGGATTTGGAGCACAGTCTATTCACTCACACCAGCACAGACACTCACAGGCTTCAACAGAAGAAGCAGCAACTAGGTTCCTTTCTCCAGGAGTGAGCGAAGGGAGCTTTGGTCAGGTCAAGGTTCACCAGCGTTAGGGACATGGATGCTCCTACCTCCTACTTCTTCAATCTGGAGAAGTCAGTCTCTCGAACCAAACAGATGGTGTGTCTCCGCCTCCCTGATGGTAAGATGACGACTGACCCGATTGAAATGAGACAACATGCTGTAAGCTTCTACAGCGCCCTCTTCAGGAAGGAGGACAACCACAAAGAGAGTGTGGACGAGCTGCTTCAGGGCCTTCCTCAGCTGGGCCCCGAGGACAGAGTTGTCCTGGACGCCAACATCTCCCTGGAGGAGCTGACCGCTGCTGTGGGTCAGATGGCTGCTGGGAGAGCTCCTGGACTGGACGGACTGCCTGCGGACTTCTATAAACATTTCTGGAAGTGTTTGGGAGCCGACCTGTGGCAGGTGCTGCAGGAGTGTTCACAGGCAGGCCTATTACCGACGACATGTCGGCATGCAGTGCTATCACTGTTACCCAAAAAAGGAGATTTGGCCTTACTGAAGAACTGGAGACCGGTGGCGTTGTTATGCACAGACTATAAACTTCTTTCCAAGGTGCTCGCCAACCGGCTTAAGAACTTTCTGGAGTCTATAATCCACAGAGACCAGTCTTACTGCGTACCGGACAGATCCATCATGGATAACATTTTTCTCATGAGGGACTTGTTGGATCTCTGTAAACTGTATACTATTGATGTTTGGGTTATATCATTAGACCAGGAGAAGGCTTTTGATAGGGTTGATCATAGTTTTCTTTTTTCCACTTTAAGAGCTTTTGGTTTTGGGGAAGGGTTTGTGTCACTGTTGGGTTTGATGTACAAGGAGGCTGCTTGTCTGGTGAAGGTGGGGGACGGTTTGAGCTGTCCAGTTCAGGTCCAGAGAGGCATCAGACAGGGATGTCCTATCTCTAGACAGCTATATTCCATTGCCATTGAGCCTCTTTTGAATAGGTTGAGATCCCATCTATCAGGACTAATGTTACCTGGGCTGCCTCAGCAGCCCTCGCTGGTGGTGTCAACATATACTGATGATGTTTATGTGTTCGTCAAAGACCAGAGGGATGTCCAGGTCCTAGGTAACAGTTTAGATTTGTTTGAGGGGGCATTTTCAGCGAAGGTAAACTGGGGAAAAAGTGAAGCTTTGCAGGTTGGGCAGTGGGCAGACAAAGAAATACCAAAGCTACCAGGAAGCATCAGATGGGGAAGGCAGGGCTTGAAGGTTTTGGGTGGTTTTTTTTGGGAACAGAAGAGTTTCAAAAACAGAACTGGGAGGGTGCTATGGAGAGAATGTGTACCAGATTGTCTAAATGGAAGTGGCTGCTACCTCAGCTCTCTTACAGGGGGAGGGTCCTAATTGTCAATAACTTGGTTGCCTCGACCCTTTGGCACAGGCTGGTAGTCCTGCCTCCACCACAGTGCCTGATTAAAGACATCCAGAGGGCAGTTGTGGACTTCTTCTGGTCAGGGCTTCACTGGCTGAGATCTGCGGTGCTGTACCTGCCGGTCCAGGAGGGAGGGCAGGGCCTGGTGGAGATCGCATCACGAATCACAGCCTTCAGACTGCAGACGGCTCAGAGACTGCTGTACAGTTTCGGCCTGCCATGGACGGATACTGCCTGTGTGCTACTGAGGAGGGCCGGACGCTTAGGTTATGACAAACACCTGTTCCTGCTCCAACCCCAGTCAGTGGATCTAACTGGTCTGACACCGTTCTATCAATCCGTCCTACAGGCGTGGCAGGTTTTTACAGTCCATCGGAGAGCTGTGTCGACACCAGGAATGTGGCTCTTTGAGGAGCCGCTTTTTGGAAGCAGCTATATCACATCCCAGGTCCTGACGTCCGTCAGCCTGAGATCCAGACTGAGAGAGGCCGGCTGTGTGAAGCTGGGTCATCTGATGAAGACCTCCATCCCTCAACTTGCGGAGCTGATCAACATCCGTTCCAGCAGGCTGCTGCTCAGGCTGGTGGAGGAGGTCTGTGCGTCCCTGCCAGAAGTCCTCAGAGCGTTTGTTGGAGACAGTGCAATATCTGACCAATGGGACAATGAATGTGAGTATGTCTTCCCACCCCTGGCTGTCTGTCCTGCTGTGGGACAGTGGGAGGATGAGGAGGACATTCTGCTGTCTCTAAAGACACCCCAGTTGGGGGACTTTGAGACTCTGGGGAGGAAAGCAGCGTATCAGGTCAGTGTGAAAGTCTCTAACTTGCGCTCTTTGGCAGGAGTGAGGGTGTCGAGGTGGACTGAGTTTTTTGGCAGGGGATCCTCCCCAAGGGGCTGTTGGCGGTCCCTGTACAAACCCCCTGTAGACAAACGGACAGGAGACCTCCAGTGGAGGATTGTACATGGGGCCATAGCTACAAACAGGTATCTGGTGCACCTCGACCCTGGCTCAGGGGACGGCTGTCCTTTTTGCTCGCTGACAGAAACTATCCACCATCTGTTCGTTGAGTGTTCCAGGCTGGTGAGACTCTTCAGCTGCCTGAAGGCGTGGTTTCAGGGCTTAGGAGAACACTTTTCTTTCTGTCTTTTTATCTATGGTCCAAACTACTCTGCCAAAAACAAATCTGTCCACACACTATTGAATTTCCTTTCAGGACTGGCCAAACTAGCAATTTGGAAAACAAGGAAAAACCGGGTGAGGGGTGTAGGGTCAGAGGACGTGAGCTTGATGCTGACCGGACTGCTGGCTGCTCGGCTCAGGGTGGAGTTTGGTTTCTACAGTCTGACAAAGACAACTGAACTCTTTGTGAACATTTGGGCTCTGAACAACGTTCTGTGTTCAGTCAGAGAGAATGCTCTGTTTCTGAACCTATGAGTTTGTGTTTTTTTTTAGGTTTTTGTTTGTTTAGGTGTTTGTTTGCGTGAATTAAGTTTGGTCTGATAAACAGTAAAACTCTGTAAACGGAACTTAAAAAAATGAATAAAGATACATTTTAAACCTCTCTCTCTCTCTCTTAGGTGCAACCATATGATATAGTGCCCTATCTTTACAACTTGTTTGCAATTGTATTTGTTATAATTTTATTTTATATTGTTTTACCGGTGTGTGTGTGTGTCTGTGTGTGTGGGTTGGTGACCCCCCCCCCCCTATAGTCCCACTGCGCCCCTCCTAGGGGGCGCGCCCCCTAGTTTGGGAACCACTGTGCTACAGTAACAAAGGCGAAAATATTTACTGCAAGGTGCAAAGCACACCACACAACTGTGCAAGTGTATCACCCGTGTTTTTCACTAGTTTGCCTCACACAAGAGATTCACGCTCATTTCAATCTATGCAGATATCTGCACCAGCTTTGTGAAGGAGCGCATCTCAGCTCCAACTCACTGGCGTAACCGTGACGTTTATTTTGGCATCAAGTGTTTTTTCTACGACAAAATGCTTATGAAGGTGAGATTATTACCCATTAAATAGGCCTGGAATAACTCAGCAGCCCATACTGACGTCGGTTGAGAGTGAGTGAGTGAGGAGTCAGTAATCAATCAATGGCAGGATAGAAAAGGTAATGCAAGGTGTTTTAAGAACTTGCATTACCGTCGCACTTTGGTGTGCACAACAATGGAGGTCAATACAGTGTTATGAGGCACCTCATAACAAGACACTGTTATGAGGATATGAGTACTGAGAATAAACCCATTGCGTTTGTGTTGACAGTCTGTAACAGAGTGCTACAAATGAAAATGCCAGCGACTCCAATGTTGTGTGGATGTGCATGTGGAGAACGTTATTTATATAGTGCATGTTTGTGAAGTTATGATGCAAAAATACCAGTTTTTGGAGAATTTATATAGTTTTGACAAAAGTTTGCTTTTGCTAGAGATGTGAAATATTGAGTATTTTATAAATGTTTTAGGTTAGGGTTTCGAAAAAGAGAGCTAAAACTTCAAAAGTTGCTCTTTAATAATTGTAAAAATCGGTTAACTGATAGCCTGCTCTGAAAGTCTGTAAAAAATATTGTGACAAACAAATTAACATTAACATCGAATGTATGAGTGGACGAACTGAAGACATGTGGTTTCCGGTGTTCCAACCCATTTCTCAGTCATTCAGTATTATCATGATGAAAAAGCTGTGGTTCCCTTAGTGCCGGTGATGGTCGCTTTAACACCACCTGCTGCAGTGATAAGCAGAAAATAATCATTAATTCAAAGACAAAGTGCAACATAAATAGGAATAATCCAATTCTTACATCTGATCGTCTAAAAAAAAAGCCAGGAGACTGTACTCACTGAGGCAGTGACTTTTTTATTCTTCTTTGAATCTTTTACAAGTGATGTATTTAATTGCACAGGCATTGCCTCTGAATAATAGATGTGTAATGCTGTTGTGAAGTGGAAAGCACCTCATAGTGGCTACTTGAGCGAGCTGGGGAGACATGTGCACCTTTTCAAGCCTTCCGCTTCTGACTCAAGAACAGAAATAAAGAACGGAGAGGAAGGGGCAGACAAAAGAGAGAGGCACCAAAATAAAAGGAAACACAAATCCATGACTTTGACTTTGCTGGCAGTATCCTTGTGCAGGTTAGACAGGAGTTTCGGACAGAGAGCAGAAAAACAATGACTGGAACAGGAGTGGTAACAGAGTCGGTGGAGATCCAGGGCTTAGCCCTGGAATCTTTGAATGAGTCTGGGGTTACGCATCAATCGGACAGGCTGTCTGCAGGTTGGTGGAAAGGATAACTGTGGCCGGTGGCGACTTAAAAAATGCAGTATCATCAGTATTAGAGACAAGGCAGCGTCTATTACATCGTTTTCTTTCATTTTCATGTCCAGTAATTATATTTTATAATCAGTCTGTCGCTCGCCCACGGAAAATATTCTGCCAACTGTAATACTTTGGCGAAGTCACAACTTAACTGTAAACGTAGCTGTTTGACGTTGTTTACTTTACTTGGTTCATTTCAGTGGCCTGACTGTCAGGACATGAATGCTGGTCACCGGGAGCTCCACCTTCTGGTGCTCCCAACAGAGTCCTGCAGCAGGGTTGTGTTGACATGGGTAGAATTAACTAAATGCAGGTGTGCAGCAGATGAAAACAAGAACGAATTGTTGAAATCAGAAATGAAAGGCAGTATTTGTACATCTATATAAGCTAATATTATCATGAATAGTCAACTGCTAGGATTGTTACCAGCCGTGACGGTGATGCTGTTCTGTGTTTGTGTGTCATCATGGCACAATGTGGTCCTGGAGACAGCTGCTGTAACAGGAACTAGCACAGAGGAGGTTTGGAGTGCTTTGCCATGATTTTATAAGTCTGTCTGTCTGATTTGGTCAACACAACTATGTATGATTGGTCATGAAAAACTGGTGAGTAGTTGGAAGATTTGTTTCGCTGAAAACATTCAGCCTTGGTGCCCCATATGCCAGCAGTGATACTAAAAAGATGACGGTTTGACGTCTTTCCTTCCACCTGAGTTCCTCTGTCACTGTTGGTTTCTCAGGGCCGCCCCTCTCACCAGATGTTCCTCATGTGACTCGATCTTGTTTGAATGCCAGGAGCTGTTTGGACCAGCGAGAGTGCCTGAGACTTAGAGGGAGATTAAAGCAGCAATAACTGCTGGTCTTAGGAAGTGGCTGGAGCCAGGGAGTGGGATTTGCCATTTCTCAATTTCTCATCAGTCAATATTTTTCACAGGCCAATTTATCTAAAAGCCCCTCATCTCTCAAAGGAAGGAAGGAAAGCATTTGGTTCATTGCAGTTATTAAGACAAGGCTGTGCATGTGTGTGTATTCACAGAAGCATAGAATGCCAGTATCCACACTGTATGCATGTGAAGGCGTGCAAATCATACAACTGTAACTGATCATTAAAGAAGCAGCAGAATGTGACAGCAAGTTTGGAAAAGAAAACACGAGGAAGAAAAACACCTCTCTAAAATCTGCCCCTGCTATTTATATGCAAGTATAAATAGTAATGCAACTGTGCTACCAACAAGCTTTTAAACGCAGTACACTGAAACACGGGAGGGACTTCACTGACACATTTTGCTGTCGACTATGTGCTTTTACACAATCATGAACTTTGAACAAGTGGGATCTATTAGGTTGTCCTCTGTCAACTTAGTTACTAATATGTTAACGCTAACTGGCTGTAATGTGTGAGCACAATAGTGTGAGACTGGAGTGCTCTGATCAAAGCTTAAATTCAGCTGCTGTTTAGTTATCATGAGGGGTTGTAAGCCCTGCGTATTGGTACATTTGTATATTGGTGTTGGGTAGTAACAAACTGCTGAGCAACACTTAATATGAAATCTGTTTACTTTTTATAGTAATATACTGTGTAAAGTCCAACAAATACTGGCTGATTTGCGCAACATCGTGTAATTTAGCACACATCAAAAACAATGCACAGAAATGAATTTGAGTCAAGTAGTCGGAATGTGTTGACACACATCCATACCAAGAAAAGGACAGCAGCATGTACTGGGATGTCAAGACAAAAGCGATGTGTGGGACAATAGGTGCAAGTTTTCAAAGTAAGACCAGGTCCGTTGCTGCAGTGTCTGCACAAAACTGTGACACCCACAGTTGATCATGGGCCATTTTGCGTCAGCTTTTTCTGTTGAGTGTACTCTATTGTGATGAAAACCTACGCAACGTAGAATTGATGTAATCCCACAATTTTGGAATGGATCCTTGACGTGGTTCGGTTGGTCCCAACAAATCCAATGTTCCACCATACAACAATTTGGCTGAGGCATACACAGAAGCGGGTTTACATAACAATGTCTTTCTTGTTCATAGAAACTGGACCAGGATGTGCTTCAACAACATTTGGATAACTAACATTTGAGTGTAACAGCAAGGTATGAAATATATTCATTTATATAACTTCAAAACAGTGATTATACCTCGACTGGTGGTTTGGGACCCCACAAGTCAAGCATATAGCTGAGTAATTGTGAAACAATGTTTATCTTACAGACGTCGCTCTAATCTTTGCTATTATTGAATGAATTATAAATGAATTATTGGACATCTATTTGTCAAGAAAACCAGATTTTTGGGAGAACTGTTTATAACTGTTCGCCAAATGCAAATAGTGACCAGTGAGACATCTACAGCAACTGTTGTTATCTTGGCTCCTTTTGACCTGCAAATGACCAAAACCAAGTTAACTAGGAAAAGTCACCCTTACAAGGAAAACCAATCAGGAATGTTGCAGTCAGTTGAACACAAAAAAAAGTAATGCTAAATCTGAGATAAACAAGGCTTTAATGCTGTCATCAAATGGCGCTCTCTGGAGCACGTCAGTTGATAAAAATATATTTCAGATCAACAAAAGCTTAATTTCACGGTAGTACTCCGAGATGGAAAACATATCCCATCTCTGACAAAGACACGTCACATTGCTAACTTCCTCCCTCTGTACGCTAACTCAAAAACAGTGACAGTTTACAACTGGAAAAGAGATAATTTGCCATCACAGTTTTATCAAAGACAGTTCCCTGTTTTATTCATTTGGGAAATCAGCAGCCAAGACTGTCACAGTGTACTATACTTTTTGTTTGCAGAGATTTGCACAATAGATGCCTGTGGAAAAATGTCTAGATACTGATTACCAGTCACTGCTGACACAAACGAGGGAGGGGTACTTGAACGATAGCAGTATTGTCACTATTTCTTCCCTGATATTGTCTCTATTGTTTCTAAATTCATCATCTTCAAATTCTGCATAATAGCGATTTTTTGGGAGGAGAAAGATGATAATCAACCCATCGATATCAATGTTTGATTGTAGTATTCATAGATTCAGAATGTTAAAGTGTAATGAGAATCCTTGGGACTACAGATGAAAAATAGCCTTTTGGCTAACTCTGGCACATTTGCAGAAATGTTTTTATTAATGTGCACTGTCCCGTTCAAATAAACCAACAAATAAAATAAAATCTTTGTCGGTGCAGATAGTGTGTAAAGCACCAGACAGCAACAGGAGCCCACGTGCTTTCAGCATTCTGTTCCGCCTCCACCTCACTGGTCTTATACTGTACCGCCTGCACTCTGCTCTCTGTCACTAAGCAGCGCTGGCTAATTATTGTGGTAAGAAGGTAGGTGTCACGCAGCGCCGAGGATTTAGCAGGGCCGCCCGCTTCTGCCTCACCTTCCTCAGGCAGCTTGTGTAATTAACTGCTTTAAATTGCACCTCTGATCTGCCTTTAATTTGGTCTACTGTGTTGTTTGCAGCGGGGCACTTCATGATGACACTACTCTTTATATATCAAAGAACATCTCTCTGGATCTATGCATGCTATACTGGATCCAGACTTTAAATAATCGCTATTCATTTAAAATGAATATATTACTTGTTTGGGACGCAAATTTATTCTGATTTGGAACAACGTATTAACCGTTGGCAAAACTTCCCATTTAATTTCGCCTTGCATTACTGATTTTAATATGGTCTTTGATAGCAAAGCTCTGTGAGAGTGCACAGCAGGGATTTTCATAGAAAAGTGATGAATTCAGTTTCACAGACAGTTGAGGGATCAGTCTTGATCATCTCAGGTTCTGGCTCTTGATCTGCCCACGGCTCCTGTCTCCTCAGGTGTATTTACATATTATCTTAAAATAATTTGTTTGTGTACGAGTGTTCTGTTAGGCTTGTATCATTGGGCGGAAAATGTGGAGGAAAATACTTTGTGTTGTGTCCAATTGAGTTCACGGTTATTCCTGGCCGACTTGTAAGGTCTAGGATGTACATTTGGGGCTATAGGGAAAGGTTATAACTGCTTTTGGGATTTAGATTTGACTATGTCCTCATAGTCTATAAAGAGCAGCATGTTGCATGTTTTGTGCTGCTGTGTCAGTCTGTTGTAGCTACGGCGTTAACACTAAGTGAACTGATTGGACTTTTGTTTCATCCGTCTGAAGAAGGATCTTACTTTTTTTCCTCGCTATGTTCAGTTTCGCGATACTGCCATACTGTGATGATATTGATTGTCTCCTGGTAGAACATTGCTGCTTGTCAGGATTAGGCCCAACTAACAACAGCACATTTTGACCTATCATGTAAGAAAGCTCTACTGCAACTACAGTATGGCCAACTCTCAAAGTTTGTGTTAGCTTTTCACTGAAGCCTGAGCCCGCCTCTTGGCTCCCTCCAATCATGTTTCAACAATGTCTGTGACTTTATAATGAAGCATGATGAAGCTGAAGTAATGAGGTGGCAGTGAAAGGCCCTTGTATAGCTTTTCCCAAGCCCTTTAACACAGAGCCCTGACCTTTTTAACCAGCAGAATTAATTGGGCCGGATTAACCTTTTAGAGGCTATCCGTGAAATAAGACCAGCGTTCCCGGGTCGGCTCATTATACCACAGTAGCTTTGGCGTGTGAGTGCTCTTTTCCTCCTTTAGTTTGGGGATGCACTGCAGCCAGTCAGTGACTCAGATGGGGAATACATTTTAGGTCAGTCCAATTGAGCCCTATGCTCTAAACCTGGTATTTTAGACTTTACTAGTCAAGGGGGTCAGCTACTGTTCGCCCTCAGGGAGCGAGAACCAGTACTATGATGCACCAGAATTATTTGTATGGGAAACAGCAGTACAGCGACAGTTGTCCTCTCTAGGAAACACATATTGAATACAATTATCATGGTTAGGAGAAGCTTAGGTATAAGGAGCCCCAAGTAAACAACCAACCCATTGAAAATGTATTCAGAATTTCCTGAAAGCAAGAGAAAGGAGATAGACGTTGCGTGATAAATGGTAAATGGACTGTCCTTGTATAGCGCTTTTCTAGTCTTTCCAACCACTCAAAGCGCTTTAACACTACATGTCATCATTCATCCATTCACACACTGATGGCAGGGGCTAGGTGCCACCTGCCTATCAGACTATCCACATTCACCTTAGGCACAGCTACGGGAGCAATTTTTAAGTGTCTTGCTCAGGGACACATCGACATTGACTAGCGGAGCCAGGGATCAAACCGCCGATCCCCTGATTGAAGGACGACCCTGCTCTCCAGATATGTACCATGCACATGTTGAGGGGATAAGGGAATGTCAAAGAACAAAACGAACATTACATTTTAAGAACATTCAACCAATATAAGTGTAGAGTATGAAGTCTACTGTAAAACATTGTGGTAGTTACAAAATTGCCCTGCCTGCTGTTTTGAACCTGAAATGTTGTGGTAGAAACATTTTATTGATACTGTATTAGCAAAGAAGCCAAACATTTTTGTCAAAAACAGCAAGGACAGATGGAGTGCAGGGAAATGGGCCATCCAGCAGGCAATCCCTGACACCTTTAGAGACTGCAACCATTCTCAATCTCTACTCCTAGCCCTCCAGCACGCTGACAGTTCTCTGCTGGATGAAAGCAATTTAGTATGCGATAGAAAAATGTTGCATCCTATTTATATGTCATGTCTTTGATTTTAGAGAATTATGAAGACAGACTGGCCATTACATTAACATCTGAATAATAAAGTATGGTTGGAAGGTGCAAAGTGTAATACCGAGCTCCAAAGAAAGAGCGGGCATCATTTTACCTGTACTACTGGGTCCAAACAATCTATAAACAACTACTAACTAATATTAGAGCAAGAATATGTAAATCTCAAGCTTATCTCAGTTTATGTGACCATCTGTGTGTTTACTGTGCCAATGACCGGAGGCTGCACGGTTCGTGTTTTGATCGTTCTTTCATTGGCTTGGTCCAGGATGCCAACATAAGGGAACATAGTTGTACGTTTTGTCCTCTCCGCCAACAGACGAGCTTCAGTTAGCGACTGTGGCGGCTCAGATTTGGCCGGCGTAAACCCCTGCGTCACAGCAGGCTGCTGGACCGCCAAGTCTTACCTGTGTAACGGCAGCAACAGAAAGTTGTCAGGCCCAGTTGTCAGTAAGTCCCCCGGGATCAGACCACCAGTGCTGGGGTTTGCACTAGCTGAATCAAGCTAACTGCTAACGGAAGCTCTGTCCGTCTTCCGAAGCCGACGCACGCTGTACTCACAGCAAAGCAGCCTCCTGGCAGCGGTGACATCGAGAGGAGGAGGGTGTGAGTCATTTTCCCATGTCTGGGAACTTTGGATTTAGTCCATTAAACAAACTATAGCACACACAGACCACAGATGCATTATTGACGAGCCGTTGGAGCAACTCTACCTCTTCATCCTCTCATGTTGGACTGAGGACAGACTGGACGCTCTACTGACTCACTATCGCCTCTCTAGGTTCAAGTGGTATTACAAAACAGAACGAGTATCTCTGTAACACAATACATCTCTCTCTACAAACCTCTTCACCGTCTGTTGATGATGTTAGTTCATTTTTTTATGTTTTAACCTAAACTGTGGTCAGGTCATACACGTGGATTGTGCTAGCTGTTTGCGACATGTTTTTCTATGATTATATGGGTCGGTGGTGAGAACAAATTCCAGTATTTGCACTTGATGCATAGTTGATGCTGTTTTTATATGCTGACCTTTCGGCCACCTAGAGCAATACAAATGTAATTATCAAATGAGCACTTTTTGCATGTAAGGAAATGTGACTTGAGCCCTTAAATTGGATCTATTTTTTACAAAACTAAAGGGCGAAGCTTGGAAGTAAATCTCAGTGGGTGTGTGACTTTGCAGAGGCTGTCCCTTGCCACACATCCTGTTTTATGATTTCTGAGGCTATGTTACTCTGCCAGAAACGATGGATTGCCCCCTTCAGGTTGGAAACAGATCAAGCAAATCAACAGGCGGATTGGTGCCGATGTAGCGTGAGCATTGTACTAAACTGTCATGGTGAAGAAGGACATGAGAATAATGGCAAAGCTCTAGCTTATCTACGTTTCCAACCTGCACCGATGATCATGAGCTTTGGCTAATTGAAAGACTAAGATCATGAGTAAAAGTGACCAAAATGGTTTTACTTCTAAAGGGTGTCCAAGCCCTCGCATAGGGACAGAGTAAGGAGCTCAAATTTGACTGGTACTCAGCATTGAATTGAGCCATTTCAATGGTGGTTTGGGAATCAGACTAAGATGCCTGGATGTCTTTCTTTCTACTGAGCTTCCAAGCACATCAAGGATATTGCTAGCCAGTATATTATAGCAGGAGCCTTTCGGCAGACTCAGAACACGCTTGGATTAAATGTCCCATCTGGCTAGGGAGAACCTTATGATGCCCCAGGGTATGGTGGCGGAAGTAGCAAGGGGAATGCCGTTTTGTTTAGCCTGCTACCACTGTGTCAGTGAATGAATGGAACAATGTAACCCTTTGTAATTCAGCACACATTCACTAATTTATTTGAGTTAGCGACACACAAATACCCAGCCCAGGTAGGATTGAAAGGTGGCTCTTAAAAGTTCCCTCTGTCCACCTTCACAGAAGAGCAGTTTGGATGACCCAGACTTCACAATGTGAAATATATGACAGATTTCTGACAATGGGGTGAATGTTACATAGTCTGTATGTACTGCATCCTGTTTACTATCTAACTACTGTAGTAATCACATGACCGTATCGACCACATGATACATCCATGTCTTTGATAGTTTCACTTGGGTGGCAGTTTCCTCATCTCTAGCATCTAGTAAAATGGCAGTCTGCATTAGCAGTGTAATGTTTACTTCACTGGGTATTCAGGCTTATCCCTGCTCTGTCTGATCAGCTCCTTTTTATTTTTGAGGGTTAGACCTGATCAAAAGCTAAACTAGCAGTATCAAACAGAAACATGCATTTAGCTAAATATAGGACTGGCTGCAACTGAAATATGAACTTGAACAACAATAACATTTGGATGTTCACTGAGTTCCTTTCAGCATGTGAACCCATTGTTCCTCTGCGTGTGCTTATTACTTTATTAGATGATTCATGCATGATTCATCCTGGAACAGTAGTGTTTAAGGGTTGAATTCAGCCTGGGGTAATTGCACAGTAGACATTGTCTTTGCAAACTGAGAAAATGCTCACTTTATGCATCCTCTTTCAGGCCTAATGAGTATTTGTCATTTGTAATTACATCTTCAAGTGGCATACTGACATTCTTGCCGTCAGTAAATTCCAAATGCCACCTAAACTTTCGATTCAATTCATCCTCAAATTGTATGCCAGGACAATTCAGCTTGAAGAAAAAATAAATAAAAAAGTACAATTCTACTTTATATGCTAAATATTTAGTCTTGGTAAGAATGCCTTATCTATATGCAAATGACAAGTTATCAACTTCAATAACTGTTGAACGAGGTGTCTCCAAACATGGTATTGCCTTCATTTGTCAGGCTGCCATGGTGGCCCAGTTTCTAATGCAAAGCGTTCAATCTTGAGGGCAATGGCAGCAAACAGACAAATAGCCCAATGGAAAAGGGAGAGGATGGTTAGGAGCACAGAATGCCAGTGATGATAATGAGTTTTGTTTGTGTTGCCCACTTCATCTTTATAGCAAATGATAAACCAACTAGTCAAAAGCAAATGAAAACACCTCTGTAATGCTAAGTGAAACAATTGCCCTGTGCAGCGTGGGGAATTGTGTTGCTTTATAAGAGAAGAGGAAGTCTGTCCTTGCGAGTATCCTGAGATGAGAAACATCATCAAACAGCCATCAAAAAAAACAGTGGCAGGGATCATTTCAAAATAATGGCTTACATTTTCTGTAAGCATTGTTGGCCCGCTTCATATTGTATATAAGTTATTTTGCATGGCCCCAGGCATCTCCCTTCATAATATTGTTGGCAAAAACAAATCCTTTTCATTTTTGTAGGTGTTGTAGTAATTGCTGCATTTTTATGCTTTGACTTCTCCATGCTTTTCAGTGTTTGTAGCATATTTTCTATTAGGAGAGCATATATTTAAATCTTTCTGTTTTGGCCTTTGTTTATTAATGTTTTCTTATTTGTAGCATTTGTATTTCTATTTGGAGTAATTTTCTCTCTAATTGTTCTGAGTTTCCGCTGGATGAATAGTATTCTTTGTTTGCATTTGTTGTTTGGAGCACATTTCTCTCAATGAAGGCCGAACACAGCGGAGTGGTTTTGAAGTTGTAAAAGTAAACGGTAAACAAAAAGTAAAATACACAGTCACTCCCAGTGATTCAACAATACATGTAAAGCTCGGGTTGGTAATCTTGAGTAATTGGCAAGACACTTAACCCCTAATTGCTGCTGAGGCTGTGTGATGGATGTTGTGTGAATGGGTGTGAATGTGAATTAGTTCAGTCCTGGTGGTTAGGTGAAGCTAACATAGTTGGGCCGTCTAATCATGTATTCAGCTTGTTACAGTCCTGCTACAACAGATTTGTTTTTGTCTTTCTTTTTGTCAGAGCATTTGATTTATTGATTACTGTTGGAATGCAAAAAATAATCTCAATAATATAACAAAAATGTTTTGGCAGAAAATGACCAACCGTACCTTTTTAATTATACCAATCCAAAACAACATAAGCAATTTCCACCTTAAAATGAGCTCCCTTTTTTTAACATCCTTTAACATCCATCACCTTGTCCGGGACATACAGGTTCGATGTGAGTGTGTGGACCAACATACACCTGCTGTGAAGAACCTGGCTGCATATTCTTCCATCTGTCTGCCTGCAGAAACTCCATCCACAAAGGCAAATTGTCGGAGAAATCCAAAAAGGGGAAGAGACTTTTATTTCCAGCCTCTTTGAATGTCAGGCAGTCGCAAATATCTAATACACTTGAAGGCAAAAGCGTTGCGATCTGAGGCAGACGAGTTGAGCCTTAGAGGCCCTGAGAGCTATAGTCCTTATCTGGCCCTCTCTGCCCCAGCAGACGGTAACTGTGTGAACGTCTCCTCCCTGCTGCAAACGCTCTTATCTCTGCTGCACTGCATACCTTCCTCCTGCACTCACCAAATTGAGCCACAATTCATTTAACTGCATGCTAACTGTTTCATCCAGAAATGTGATACGTAATACATCCATTTGGACAAAAAGGGACTTCAGAGTTTACCTATTAACACATTTGATTGCATCGCATGGAAATAGTATTACTTTGTACTTGAAGGTCAAAGGATGGCTGATAACATAGTCAATTATTCCAAACAACCTTTTCTCTCTTCATTCAATTTGTAATAGAAGGCAAATTTCACCATCTCCTTTTAAACCCCTTAATATAATCAATAGCATAGAGTGTTGCTATTACACAGCCCTTCAGAAATGTAAGAGCTCAAACAAAAACCAAAATCAATAGCATCAGAAGATTAATGCTTCAAAGTATTGCAGCAGCTTAACCAATAATTTTGCTCCAGTTGAGTACTGACTAAAATCCCCCGCCTGCTTCCTGCAAGGGTTATTAACAAAGGTAGTGTTTATCATCGTGCTAAATAAAACAAAGGGAGAAATGTGTTTGTGCTTGTAGCAGTGTAACACACCACATCACTGTAATTGAGTGTATGCAGGCAGAGCAGGACAAGACGTTAAGTGGCCACACTGGTGCTTGTGTGAAACACATGAACGTCAGATGTGTGCACATACACTGTACACATGCAGTGCATACTCATGGGATGAGCTCAAACTAGAAGTCGCACAGGGCTACTCCCTTCTACTCTGTCATTTTGAGCAAATATTCTTCTTCCCACTGGTACTTGGTTCTCTGTGCCAGCTCAGACAGGACAGCGGGCAGACATACGTGAGCTTTAGGCTGTGGAAGGAACAATGTCAAAGTCGGATTAGCTCACTGTACTGTAAAACTGTAGAATACTAAACATATGTTTTTCAAAGTAAGTTTAGGTGAATCAACAATATTATTTGACGGTTGAAATATTGGTAATACACACATGATATGTTTCTGAGTCTGGAGTTAATCAGCACCCAAAATAATAGTATTATGTAATAGTTTACTGTAACAAAACTGTAACAAAACTGCTCCATAATCAATTAAACAATCCACATGACGGAGGCCTCATTAAAACCACAGTGAAATGAACGCGTCTTCAGTGTTACTTGCATGCTGTGCAGATTTTAAAGCCTTTTGAGGCAAATTTGTGATTTGGGCTATACAATTTAGCTTTCACAAAATCCTGAACGCATATTTGTGTGTTTATTTCAAATCAGCCATAGATAATGCCTCATATTTAAACATCCACTTTGAGAAAACTTTTAATCCAACAAATAATTTGTCTTAATGTCAGTTAACCGATCTTCCCATATTTTGCACACTGGCGATATCTATGAGTTCATTCTTTTTACTTGCTTCACATGGGGTGTCTCCTCTTGAATCAAATGCTACAGGTTTGTTTGGCAACACTGGCTAACAGTCAAAGTGCGGTTTCATGTGCTGGGTGAGGTTAACGAATCAGTCTAAATTTATTTTGATTGGATACATTAATGTACCTGCCCTAAAGCTCAAGATGAGTCTTCAAAAATATTTTGTTTGTTTTACTGGAAAATAAAAGAGAGGGATTTTAATATATACACACTCAGAAAATGTTTAACTACAACACACACACGGGAGAAAGGATTAGAACCTGGAAAGTGTACTTAATACAGCGGGAACAAAATATTTTAAGGGTTAACGATTGATATCGATTGATATCTTTTGATACAGTTCTCAAGCACTTGCCATGACTTGGTGGCGACACAATTACTAATTGTGATACAACACAAACAAATGTTATCTGGGAGAAAATACATTTCCCTTGAAACATAAATGAAAATGCAGATAAGTTATATGGTAATGTGATATTTTAGGAGACCAGGCCATGTGCGCTTTCTCAGTCTGCATTTGCTCTATTGATAGGTATTTTCACTTATTTCTTTGGACATTATTGTTATTATGGAATGACGAGACCAGGAAGATACAGCATGACCAAATAAGTATTGTTAATATAAGAAGTAATAATTGTAAAAGCAGAGTTATTAGCCAGATACCCGAAAGGTTTCAATAAGAAGCACACATTCCTTGAGTTTACAACTCTTTTCTTTCAATATTCATCCATTTCTTGGAGAAGTTCACCGCTCGGAGTAAAACATGCATCCTGAGAGATACCATCCAAGTGCAATAACTGCATCAGGAGCAGAAATGGGCTCATTTCACCTGAGACACGTCCTCTTCATTCTATGGCTCCAGGCCCTGGAGGACTCAAGGTTGGACCCTCCATCAGCAGGATAAATCATGAACGCTGAGATGGGGAGACAGATGTAGAGGGCCCGCTCCCTGCTCCAGCAGCACAGCTCGCCTGTTTGTTGATGTAGTAACGATCAGAGCACATGGCTCTATTCAGACCTCTCTCTGCACAATTGGCTGTTCGGTACATTTATAACACTAAAATATGCCGGGCATCTCCCACGTTGTTGCCGCTCTCTTGCAGCGCATACGCTGACAAGCGGCATATCATAACAAGGTGACGTCCATCACATCGCTCGCTGTGCTCACGTCTCTCAACACTATTGTAATATTCACGGCAGGAAAGTTTCACATAAGTTCAATTTTGAAAATGCAAAATCGTCAAAATAATATGGACAAAGAAATAAGTACCTGACTCAGTCTGCACAGGTGTCATTTGAGCCTGGATGTACAGTATATTGTGCTGCAGCCTCCATCGCTGATGAGCACCATTTAGTACAAAACAGAATAAAAGGAGGGTTCATTTTCCAACAGTTTATTGGCTTCTTTAACTTGATCTTTTCTCCGCCATCGAAAGCCTTTGCAATTAACTTCATTTGTATTTCTTTCTTCTCGACTTGGCAGGTGCCCGAAGTCTGTTCATTTCCTCCTGAGAGCCGTGGCTTCACTCCCCCTGACGCCTCCAATGATTATAGAGGCTGATAGGATGGGGCCATCAGGGAGCCCATTCTGTAAATGCAACACGCTGTTTGTTCCCCAGTGTGCTTGCTAGGCTCTGCTCTCGCTCAACTGGAAGGTTACGTGTGTGGGGTTTTTGGACATGCAGTCAGACAGTATGAGGTAGGAAGGAACCAAATCAAGGAGAAAGGTGATAGAAAGACTGCAGGAGAGTGAAATAAAGAGGCAAAAAAACCAGAAAGGCCTTCAGCGTGCTGCTGCCACCACGAGTGCTTCAACTCCTCAGACAAACATTGCTCCTCTCTTTTCCTCACGTCCTCCCTTTCTCTTTACGGTTTGTTTCTTTTTTTACCTCCTCCATCTCCTTCTGTTCCCCCAATGCTCCTCCCGCCCTCCTTTTTCTCCTCCACTGCTTCCCCCGTCTTCTCTCCCATCCTTTATCCTCTTCCATGCTATTATTACTAGCCACATTAATACCAGGTGTGTGATTGTAATGATTCTCCTTTGTTTGGTGTCACAGCCAGCTCGTCGTTATTAAGTACGGTGAAAACGTGTCTGATTCAGGTCAGCTGTTTTGAACTCCACTTCTGCTGGTTGACGGTGAACAACCTGGGCGCAAAGTAAAGTGCAACAGGCAAAGGGGTTGTATGCAGTCTCTGAATCGGTGCACAGGTAGGAACAAGTACATTCGTTACACAACATGGGCACAAGGCAGGAAGATGACAACTACGCCGGTCTGACACCAGCAATAGCATATGTGCCGGGTGGAAGATAGGGCCCTTAGTGCAGTGAAGTAAAAGTATGACGTAACAACCTAACAATTGTACATTACTAAAGCAGTTAGTTTACCAAGTGTTACTCTCCACCACTATTTTACTGCACTCTATTTAAAATAAAACGACTCCTGTGAAACTCCCAGCTCAGTAAAACAAAAGCAAGATGATGAAAATAGCCGAAGACATTCAGAAACAACAGCGGAGCCAGTATTTGGAGTCTTGCCTCACTGTTGGTATGAATTGAATTTAGTTTACCATGACCTGAATTGTTGGTGAGCAATGCCAATTACCCTGGCCAGACATTATTTATTACAGAGTATCATAGTGCAGTATATGTGTGAAATGAGAATAAATGACACAATAACACATGCAGCCACGTTGTGAATAGATTTATGCTGAAAATAAAAGCAGGTCAGCCCCAGTCTAAGCTTCAGCACAGGGTGGGAGGTCTCGCTCTCTCCCTTGCCCAAGGGATTCAGCAGCGCTTCAGTTGTTCATCTCCGAAGTTGGTCCGCTGCACAGCTCCATTTGTAGCATCAACTGTCTGAATGCACAGCTTGTTAGCAGCTCCGGGCCAGCGAGCTCGCTGCCGTGCGATGGGGACGCAAGCAGGGAAGCAGCAGGCCCACTGGCACCACTGGCCCAGCTTTAATGACCGTCACGGCAGACAGGTCGAATACTGGTTTGGAGCAAGAGGGCAAAATGGAAAGAAATGGGGAGACAGAGGTCAGAGATGGACACAGAAACACAGCAAGATAAGTATTTTATGATGTTAAAAAAAATATTTTAAAAAATCTAAACACTGCAGTTTGCAAAAAAGGCTAGAACTGTAAAAGTGATGTGGGCTGAAGGCTACTTAAGAAAAATGCTACTGATCAGAATCATTAGACGTCTTTGTGAAGAGTGAGGGTGAGGATTTTCCGCAAAGAGCCCAATTCACTGTACCTGTGTATCTGTGAGAAAGTGTTGTTTTAACCCTAACCGGTCCACATACAGCCGTTGTGTCTTTATTAGTTGGGGACAGGGAATCTTTAGGGCAAGATAGTTGAGATGCAGCTCAGCTCTCAGTGGTTCCACTTATGAATCTGAAATAAAAATTCATCCATTCATTCATTCAAATATACTGTGAGTGTAAAAGTGCTTCGGACATTATGATGGACGTACAGTATATGAAGTCCGTCCCCATGCTCTATTATGTCTCCTAAATCGTTGCAGAGTATGTTGGGTTGATACCATTAGTGAGACAGATTGGTTCTAAATTACAGTGAGGTCAATGGTGTCATTATGTGAAATGGCTTGTAACTTTGGAGCATTATTCAGGCCCCTTCCGGACAAGCTGCATGACATGATTGGTACCAATAGCAGCCTTCCCGTAGGTCATCTAGTTCCACACGATACCTGTATCTTCACAGCCTATGAAAGACGGTAATGTCGGCCAGTAAATTGAATAAAGTATTGCTTTGTTGTTGAATTGATAATGAATCACCATCTACGGTTCATCATGGTCCAGCTGCCATAATATAATGTAAAACCATGTTACATAATAACTTTATTTCTGTAACCTTTAATTTAAAAAAGTGCTTTACAGATCAAAACAAGAGACGGTAATTATTAAATCAAATATGCGGAGAAGATTTTGATATAATTTCCACCTGAAACAAGTGGAGTCTACAGTAACAGCATGCTGCAGCATTAACAGTCAGTGACAGGACACAGGATACAGTAGAACACTTTGAAATGATCGCTTCTGCATTTTGGACCATTTGCAGAAGAAGAGAACTCTGAACTAGTCAATAAGTGTAATTAGTCCAAACCCGAGGATACATTAAATAAAAAATAACTGATTAAAAAAGATTAAATATAAAAATGTATGCAATGTAATATATACAATAAAATAGAATATTAAATTAACTAACGAAACAATAGTGCAAAGATTTAAACAAACAAACTTATAATAAAGTCTTATTGCAGTGGGCAGGAATGTTCTCCTGTATCTGTCCTTGTGACAGCGGAGCTGCATGAGTCTGTTGGAGAAAGTGCTCCGCTG
Organism: Melanostigma gelatinosum; assembly: GCF_949748355.1. Classification (NCBI taxonomy): domain Eukaryota; kingdom Metazoa; phylum Chordata; class Actinopteri; order Perciformes; family Zoarcidae; genus Melanostigma; species Melanostigma gelatinosum. Next base: position 10,469,140 of record NC_136644.1, on the reverse strand, counting down.
TCCCTGCAGTAGGTGGTGGAGAGGGTGGTCCGGGTTATCCAATATGGATAATAGTGTCCTCCTCTCCACCACCTTTTCCAGATTGTCCAGTTTGCAGCCAATGGTGGAGCCGGCCTTCTTAACCAGTTTGTTAAGTCTGTTGGTGTCTCCGGCTCCAATGCTGCTCCCCCAGCAGACTACAGAGAAGTAAAGTGTGATGGCCACAACATCTATTAAATTCAATTTATTTTTGTATAGCCCAAAATCACAAATTACAAATTTGCCTCAGATGGCTTTACAATATTGTTGTGTCATAGTGGAAATATGGAAATATGTCAGTCTTATGCTTTCGGGTTAAAGAATGTAAATCTTTAACTGTGCAGGCACCAAACACCTTTTCAGTAGATGATTATATCAGTTTTGCATCCAGGTGTCTTGTTATTTGTTATCTTATCTGTTTTCCTGTGCATTGTTTCTGTCTTCAAAGACGGAGACACACATAGGTCTAGATTACGGTACTTCCTGATGAGCATCAGCTGAAGGGCATGACCCTCTGTATGCATATATGATGTGTGATGGTAAAACAGGCTTATTCCGTCTCCGCAATACTGTATCTTAACTCTTTGATGAGGTCATAGTGACCTCATCAAAGGAAGCACCTGGCTGAGTATAAATGTCCATGTATCTGACTGTGTTGTCAGAGCTCCTCTTGCAGATGACGGTGATGTATCTGTGAGACTGTGTTCTCTTTGCTTGCAAGCAAATAAATTGACTATTACAACATTGATCCTTCATCAAGACTCTGTTTCATTTGACATTGATTTGAAAACACTTTACACTCTTCTCCTGACTATTCATATTCATATTCCACAACAATATGTACACATTTGACATCCTCTTGTCCCGGGACCCTCACATCGGAACAGGAAAAACTCCCCAAAAAAACCCTTTAATGGGGAGGAAAGAGGAAGAAACCTGTGGGAGAGCAATAGAGGAGGGATCCCTCTCCCAGGATGGACAGAAGTGCAATGATGTCATGTGTAGAACAGGATAGTGAATTACAGCACATTCAATGTATGACAACCACGGCAGGAGGCAACACCTGGTCCAGGTATAACCCGGATACACAGGAACCTGTGAGGCGAGAAAGCACAGAGACTCTGGTGAAGAAGCAGGTCAATAATGTGCATTAATGGTATCGGTAGTATAAAATAGTAATGTGAGTAATAATAAAAGTGATATTAGCAGTTGGAGTCAGCAGGGCCATGGTAGGAGGAAGGACCAGGGTTCAGATGAAACCATGCTCCATGGAAACCTGTGAGGAGAGGAAGCACAAGGACTCCGGGGAAGAGACAAAATCAGTACTGTGCATCAATGGTATCGGTAATAGGATTAATAATGTTAATAATGAAGATCGTAGTAGGTGTCAGCAGGGCCATGGCTGGTTGAAGAACCAGTGTCCAGATAAAACTGCGGTCATCCTGTGAGGCGAGAAAGCACAAATACTCCGGGGAAGAAGTAAAGTTGGTAATGAGCATGAATGGGCCATCAATGCATACAGACGGAGGTGAAGAAGAGGAGGAGAGAGGTGCTCAGTGTAGGAAGTCCCCCTGTAGTTTCTGCCGATACCAGTTTGTCCATGGGCCGGTCCAAGGCAAGCCTGAGCCAGCCCGAAGTATAAGCACTATCAAAGAGGAAAGTCTTAAGCCTACTCTTAAATGTGGTGAGTCACACAGAAAGTCACACAACTGATTTGCAACTGCTTTCTCAAGGATCTTAGAGAGGAAGGGAAGGTTAGAGATCGGTCTATAGTTGGCCAACACCTCTGGATCCAGAGTGGGCTTCATAAGAAGAGGTTTAATCACAGCTACTTTGAAGGACTGTGGTACATGACCTGTTACTAAAGACAGGTTGATCATATCTAATAAAGTTACTTCTTTAAGCAGCCTAGTCGGAATAGGGTCTAAGAGACAGGTGGAAGGTTTAGACGTAAAAATTGTTGAAGTCAGTTTGTCAAGGTCAATGGGAGTAAAGCCATCTAAACATATATCAGGGTTTACAGCTGTTTCTAAGGTTACTCTATTTGTGGAAAGATCGGTCGAGGGCAGGAGATTATTAATGTTCTCTCTAATAATTATAATCTTATCATTAAAGAAGTTCATGAAGTCATTGCTACTGAGGTCTATAGGGATACTCGGCACAACAGAGCTGTGACTCTCTGTCAGCCTGGCTACAGTGCTGAAGAGGAACCTGGGGTTGTTCTTATTTTTCTCTATTAACGATGAGTAATAAGCTGCTCTGGCATTACGGAGGGCCTTCTTATATGTCTTAAGACTGTCTCGCCAGAGTAACCGAGATTCTTCCAAGTTAGTGGAACGCCATGTTCTTTCAAGTTTTCGCGATGTTTGCTTTAATTTGCGTGTTTCAGGGTTATACCATGGAGCGAACCTCCTTTGTTTTACCAACTTCTTTTTTAAAGGAGCAATAGAGTCTAGTGTCCTTCTCAGTGAGCGTGTAGCACTGTCGACAAGATTATCAATCTGGGTAGGACTAAAGTTAGCACAGGAGTCCTCTGTCATATTGAAGCATGGTATTGAGTTAAATACAGACGGAATCACTTCTTTAAATTGAGCTACGGCACCATCAGATAGACATCTAGTGTAGTAACTCTTGCTTAATGGTGTACACTCCGTTAGTAAGAATTCAAAGGTTATTAGATCATGGTCTGATAAAAGAGGGTTCTGTGGATAGACTATTACATCTTCTATGTTAATGCCATAAGTCAGAACCAGGTCGAGAGTGTGGTTAAAACAGTGAGTGGGTTTCTGTACATTCTGACAGAAACCAATCTAATCTAATAATGAAATAAATGCAGTACTGAGGCTATTGTTCTCGACATCCACATGAATATTAAAGTCACCTACAATAATTACTTTGTCTGTTTTAAGGACTAGACTTGATAAAAACTGAAAAGATTCCGATAAAAATTCCGAATACGGACCTGGGGCCCGGTACACTACAACAAATATAACTGGCTGTATTGTTTTCCAGGTTGGGTGTGAAAGACTAAGAACGTTTAGGTTTAGGGTTTAATAATAGGCTAGAGTCAAAGATGGCTGCTACTCCACCTCTTCGGCCGGCGCCTCGAGGAATGTGAGTATTGATATGACTTGGAGGAGTTGATTCATTTAGGCTGACATATTCTTCATTTCTCAACATCTTGCTGCACACATTGAAGGATCAAAGTTTCCTCAAGAAAAAGAGTCGACTCATCCCCTTCTTGTACACAGCGCTGATGTTGGTCTTCCAGTTCAGTCTGTTGTCGATGGAGACACCCAGGAACTTGTACTCCTCCACCATGTCCACATCCTCTCCCAGAACTCTCAGCGGTTGTGGAGCCGTCGTCTTCCTCCTGAAGTCGACCAGCCCACTCCACAAAGTCATCCACTACTGCCCTGTACTCCTCCTCCCATCCGTCCCTTATACACCAGACCACTGCAGAGTCATCAGAGAACTTCTGCAGATGGCATGACCCGGAGTTGGACTGGAAGTCAGTGGTGTACAAGGTGAACAAGAAGGGAGACGGAACTGTTTCCTGTGGCGCTCCAGTATCACTGACCACCCCATCAGACAGCACATTGCCCAGTCTGACAAACTGTGGTCTGCCTGTGAGGTAGTCAGTGATCCAGGAGACGGTGGACGTGTCTACCACCACCACCCGCAGCTTCTCACTCAGCAGCAGTGGTTGGATGGTGTTGAATGCACTGGCGAAATCAAAGAAAGTGATTCTCACAGAGCCACCAGATATCAAAAAGGTGGTTGAAATGACACTTAAGTCAATGTGTCCAGTTTGGGGTAAATATAAACATACCTTTCTGAGTTGTTGCTAAGTTAATATCCTTCTTTTTCTTATGCCTGCTCCAGTGGCAATGAAGCATGATGTGAACCCTGTGCCCCCATCTGAGGAATAAATAATTTCAAAAAGAAAGTAAAAAAAAGACATATTGGAGAGCCAGTGTCAGAATGTTTGAAAGACAGAGCAAAGGAAGAGATGATGCTGTTTACAGTCTCCCGGCTGGATCAGATCCACCTCCAGCAGGAATGGAATAAACACTAATGAGTAAATATAAATTAAGTTCTGGAAAGGAATTCATACCAACAACAGCCTGCTGACGGTGTGATCAATATAAAGCTACTCAGCCATGCTGAAGTCTGAACAGCGCATTAGAGGAGAGGGCACAGTGGTTGCCAGTGTGTGTTTTGCAAGGAAGGGCGAGACGAAGACTAAAACAAACAGCATCTGGTAACAAAGGCAGACTGAACCGGGCTCCGAATGCGGAGGTCTTCTCCTCGATGTTCTGTGCTCTCTGCACTTCAAAGTTGCTCCCTCATTACTCCCTTTTCAACCCGGACGACAAGACGCTCCAACTCTCCACTACAGCTCGGCTTGTTTTCTGCCGCTCCGTGTCCAGATGGAGCAGAGCGTGTGCCCCCTCTGCAGGGGTAGAGACATCTGTGCCAGGCTTTGAGTTCACTTTGAGCACACTTCCTGTCTTAAGAAATCCTGTGATACTAAAAACAACAGGCACAGAACCACAAGTACCAAGAGTTATATGTGGAGCAAGAACAATGACAAATTTGTAAAATCAACCAATTAGCACGTAAATGGAACCAGGATGATTGTTACCCATATGGCAACTGCGTGGAAAATTGAAAAACAACCCCACGGAGACGCTAGCAGCATCCAGGTGGGGCCACCAACCACAGAAAAGTCAAAACTAATGAAGTCCTATTTAAAGAGCGGTGACATGGCTGAGGTTTTGTTGTGGAGAAGAGAGAGAAAGCAGGAGACTGAGCAGGAGGGAGTGAGAGATGTAAAATGGATCAACTCCCAGGGGCATTCATATTAGCTGAAACAACAGAAACGCAACCCAGTGGTTGTTGAAGAAATATAACAACCCATTAGCTGAGCAGAGAGGGGCTGCTGACAATGACAAAACCATTTTCCTGCAGCGTGTGACCGTCCCTCCAAAGTGAATGGAATGAGCCCTGTGGAGGAAGCAGGGTCAGGGGAGGAGCAGGAGGGGGAGGGGGAGGTGTGTGTCATGGAGAAGTTACAAACTGAATAGGAGGTCCTCAGCTCTGGTTCGTTCGTTGGCCTCCAGGCACACAGTGAAACGAGGAACAGTAACAGGCAGTGATTTTATCTAGTGTGCTTCACTCCAGGGCCGGTTTGCTGTGGCCGACCAACAAATGACATGTTTCTTATCAAATGCAAGTTCCTGGACCGGCTGTGTTAAAGACAGAGGCGCCAGTGTGGAATATGTGCCAAAATGACAAACCAGAAGTAACATTTAAAATGTGAAACAAATAAGATAAAAATCCCCTGGCATTATGCACGGCCTTCTTTGACTCTAAACATTGTGTGATGTGTTTGTAGATGGCCTGATTCAGAAGATGGATTTATTTCCAAGTAGTCTGGCATCGATTCATCTTGGTGTCACAATTGGCCCGTGTTCCCAAGAGATAAATAAGGTGAGGGAGTTAAATAACAGGTAAACAAGGCTCAAGGCCACACATAACACAATGTCTTATTGCAGGTGTCTAATGCATGCCATTTGTAAATAATATGAGCAATCCACAATTAAAAGCTGGTAATAAATTAATTAATGGAGCCGTGCACAAATATTTCAGAATAAAAGCCTTGTGTTTACAAATGTAGGGTTTGTCCAAGTAAGATCAACATGTTGCATCAAATCCACTTAGTTGCCCGTCTGCAGGGCTTGAAGAACAGTTGAAATGCATAAAGTGCATAGTAACAGCAATGCCTTTGATGGTAAATGTTTGCGCAGCAAGTTTCTACTAAGAAGAAAGAGTGGTTACATTTGCCAGGTTGTGACATGCAAGGAAGTAAATATGTGAAATGAAAAATCTTGAATGTCCTCAGTGTTATATTCTGCACGTCAGCCAACACTTTGTTCGACAGACAAAGTTGGTCACTTCCTGATGGACAGATTGAAGCAACAAAAGGACTTTAAGTTTTGTTTTTTCTTTGAGTCAGACTAAAGGATTCCTTAAAAAATAACATTGATTGCACAAAACACCCTTAAGTTGGCTCCTTAAGGTTTCCTTAAAAACATCTGCTCAAGTTCAATCATTATGAACAACAGTTACCTTCACCTTTCACAGTTTGTCTGTTTGATTGTTTGTACACGCATCACATTATGTTTCACTTTCATTGACATTGTGAGATTTGTGTAGTTTTGGAATGATCAGTAAATGAGTTCTGTATGGGAAAATAAAGGCTACTCAAAACAAAAACAAAAACAAATCTTCTTTGTCGTGTCCATCTTGTTGCCACATTACGGCTTAAAGCTCATGATCACAATCGGAAGAACAACTTCCCAACTCTGGGAAAAGAACCATCAGAGGAGCATGTTCTCTGAGTGCCACTCTAGTGGCAAAATGACAGACAAGAGAGATGTTCAGTTTAATTCCAACACGACTTCTGTATCTGCTGGCATAACGCTGTGCTCATCTTTACATCCTGAACACACACTGTCTGTAAACTGTTCAGCTGCTGTCCATTAACTCAGTCGTAATGTTCCTCTAATTTACAACTCAACAAATTGTTATGATGATGATTGTTCTTCCAATGTTATTCTGTGGCACTTCCAACATGTAACCCTCATCCTATCAACATAAAAGAAGACCGACAGAATAAACTACTGAAAGAATAAACAACCATCATAGCAACATTCACTGTTTCTATCTCAAAACATTTTAGTTTTGTAACTGTCATCTTAAGAAAAAAAAAGTATTGTTATTGCAAGCAAGTAACAGTTAATGTGTAAAGTGTGTACTTTAAATGAGGACTTATGGCAGACATTTGATCTATAAAGACTGCGTAGGCTGCAATTGGGTTGTTTTGACTTGGGTCCCCTGGGATCCATATATATCAGTATTTAAAATCATTATTTTACATAACAGAAACAGAAGACATTGATGTGAAGTCATTAGGATCACATTGATTGGCACATTCATGAAACATTGGAATGATGGAAACAATCAGCTGTGAGATATGACTTAAAGTAAATCTCTGTGGTCTGCAGGGACCCCAGTCAGTACGATGAGGGGTAAAGAAATTATTTACTAGACATTATGTCTATGGCTTCTAATGTCGTTCTACTAAGTTCAACGGGATTCTCCTGTCATGTAACACTGTGGGAAGTTTCAATCATTTCATTCAAACTACTTGACATGTAAATAAAACATCTGTTGTCTGAGTGATACTGTTTGTATCTCTGTTCGAATAGATATTGTTGAAAGGGAGAAGAAGAACATCAGTATAACAACGGACTCCAAACTTTTGAATGGCAGTGTATATTATATTTTGTAGTTTAATATTTAATCATTTTAAAAGTAATGAACAAATATAACTGGTAATACTGAACAGTGACGTATTTAAAAAATGATAATATTTGAACGTCATTCTACAGTTTGTCAGCAAATGATGCAACACGCAAATTCAAATTTGTCTTTGTCGTCAAAAGTTGCAACTAGTCTGATGCAACTTGCTGAACCAAATCGATTTTGTTGGGGGGGGGGGGGTCAAGGCAGTTGTCGTTGACTCTAAAGACGCAATGACTCAAAACAGTCATGAGTAGGTTCCCATTCTAAACAGCAGGCTCTCACCACGGTCCGGGCTTGTCATATGTGCGACAGGTGAGGACGATCTCTGCTTGTCACTCTCTTTATCTCCAGATTGGGAGCAGGCAGGCAATTCCTTTGCTTCTGACAGGCGACGGCAGTCCGTCTGAAGAGGAAGAATCACACTTTGTAATGAGCTATCTTCCCCAAATAGGCTCAGGAGGCTGGGAAAAGGAGGTAGCGGTGCTGGAGCTGACACAAGGGTATGATGGGAATTAAAATACCCTGTGTACGAGAGGAACATCACAAGTATGATAATGCTTCTATTGCTTCAACGTAGAGTCGTAACAGTCACTACAGACTCCTATCTTCACACTCAGCCAGCTAGAGAACAGCCAGGACAGAGTTCATTTCACACTGCTGGGAAATGTTCTCTCGCTACAGAGATTTTCAACTTATTGTTCAGTTTGAATGGGAATCTGATATCAACACCTTCTGTGCCATTTCATATGTATAGTGCACTTATTTGATCAAGTTCACACTGAACAACAGCTTCTACATACTAGATGAAACGATGTTTCAGTTCATTCAGTCTTTTGAGACAAAAAGCAGTGAATTAGACATGTTAAATGCCCCTGAGGCAATGTGACTATTCCAAAAAATATGAACCCACACAGGAGCGCTTACAATACATTAATTAATTATTGGCAAACACTATGAGGTCCTCTGAAGCGGTACGGCAATTAATTGTTCCGATGAGCCGAGAGAGAGAGAAAGCAGCGGTGGTCAGGCGAGCTATAGAGCGAATGGAGAGAGGGACAGGCATATTGTGATGATTGTTTCAGTGGTTACGTACTAAAGCACAAATGAACACATCCACACCATCTCACATCTCCCTGTGGGAATGTCACGGGAGTTCACAGGTAGGACCCAAACGCAAGACCACAGGAGACAGAAGTTAATATAACAGGTTTTATTTAGAATGTGTGGAGCCCGTGGTCCGACACCCGAGTGGCAGATCGACGGTGTGAGTCCCGTGGCTCGACACCGGAGGGCTGGCAGCTTGACGGCGAGTGTAGTCCGTTTACCACAAGGCGGGCAGAGCGGCGGCGTGTAATCCATAAACACAAGGAGGGCAGAGGATGCCACGGGGTTTCAGCGGGTGAAAGACGGTACGACCTGACAACCCCAGACTGCAGGACCAGAGTTTATATAGTGACAGGAGACTCATTAAGGGCCCTGAGTCTGGTGTGTCAGGCTGCAGGAGGTGATCGGCTGGAGTGTCCTCAGCTGTGCACAATCAAGGGTGCGGCCATGGGAGGTGTCGGGTCAGACAGGGATCCTGGATCCTGACAGGGAAGGTGCCGCGTCGCCGGATTTTGAATGAATGCTGCTGAAGGACAGGCTGCTACATCCTGTCCTCTCCTCTGTGTGCCTCGGTCCAGTTATGACACATTGAATGGTAATACTGAACAGTGACAGATTTCTCAACTTGCTTAACCAAATCCATTTGTGTGTTTCTTTCTGAACAAAGATGATTGAGTGGTTGTGCAAATGAAAATAGAGTAAAAGGGTCAGGATCTTGACCCTTTGGTATCTTTAGTGAGTAAAATACACGCCCATGGAAGCTACAGCACTTTGAAAGAGAAGCAGCTGACATGCTAAGGACCACCTGGAGGATTCAATTTGATGATGAAAACCTCTTGAAGAAAGATGTGAAGGAGAGCACACTGAGAGAACACCTATCTACAAATTCCAATCAGTACTTGAGTGTTCATTATTATGACAATCTGAATTCAACATGTTAATCTTTTCTCTCAAATCCTGCAGCAATTAGTGTCCAATGAATAATGCAGGCTGTCACACGTTCTAATTCCAACTCGTCACATATTGACGCTCCACAATCGCAGAATACAGATTGCCTGGTCAGGACTACTGGTGTCACTTTCTAACGCTCTAGGTAGCCTCGTATCTGACACTCTGGGAAGAAAAAGAGTCTGGCTGAGTAGCATATGGATCCCAGTGTTCAATAGTTCATTCAGGTAAATACTACTGGTGGGTGACTATGGCTAAGTGGAGAGCAGGGCCGTCCTTCAATCAGGGGATCAGCGGTTCGATCTCCGGCTCCGCTAGTCGTATGTAGATGTGTCCTTGAGCAAGACACTTAACCCCAAAATTGCTCCCGTAGCTGTGCCTACGGTGTATGGATGTGATAGAATCTGAAATTGAAGCCGCTTTGGATAAAAGCATCTGCTAAATGACTGTAATGTAATGTAGCGGTGCAACGGATCATACAACTCACAGTTTGAATCGTATAACGGATCAGAGTCACAGATCAGATCATCACAAAGTAAAAAATGGAGCCATAGGGATCCCTGATCACATTTTTTTTCAGCCGCTGATACGAATTGCCCATCATTGATGATCTATACTGGCTCTGAAATCTGTAAATCATCAAAAACTCTAAATGTAATTTTTAGTGTTTCCTTTTGTTCATAAAAACACAAAATTCAAATGATGAGAAAAAAAAGATTGTATTATTTATGGATTAAAACAAATCTTGTCATTAATAGTTTTAATGATGTATTATAATCTGCTTAGAGCTAGTGTAAACAGGTCATAATTCATCAATAATATATATTTGTTGTTTGAAAACATCTCCTTTTGTTTTTAAACTGCATTTATTCAAGTTCACTACGCTACATTTTACAAGATTACATGTGAACACATCATTTTACCTTCACCCAATACTCATTTTCACTGAACAGAGCTTGAACACATCATAATGTAACCGAACGGAACCTTTGTTCGTTGGCGTTAGTATTAGCAGTGCTCCCATCGTTAGCTCTCCTCCGATCAATTTAAACACGGATTGCTTGTTTACAGTGTAACATTATCAGAGATCAGCGACTAGAAAACTACAAAAGCCGATGTCCTGATCCCGATTGTATTGATCACGGATCAACAATGGTCCGTTACACCACCATCAAATACCATTTATGTAAGGAATGATCAGGTAACTGAATCTTTAGGATATTGTGGTCTTTCAGTCAGTATATCACCTTTTTTACCACGGTAGGTTGACATGAAGAAGTAAAGTCTATCAAAGAGGGTAAGAAGAGTCCAATAATAAAATGAAAAGCCAACTATTGTGGATTTACAGCGTGTTCAGGGGTGTTATTATCTATGTTTGCTGGTGGGAAGCCAGTGAGAGATCTCTAACATGTCGCACCAGGTTTGTTTCACAGAACCATCTGAGAGGCCGTCCTTCAGAAACTGTTTGGAAAAGGAGAGGTACTTTCAAAATATTCTGAGCATGTGATTGGATGAACCATCTGTCAACCAAACTCTTAAAGAACTGAGTTGGGTCTTTGCTCTTTTTTCAAGAAAGAAATACTCACCAGTTCTGATGGAACAGATGCTACTGCAGCGTGTACGATAACCTTTTGAGGAGCCGCCATTGTTGTTAAAACCAACATTCACCTCTTCGTGTTGTCTCACATGGAGAGGCGACTGTTGGTTTTAACAACAATGGCTTGTTTTTTTTTAAGTGTAACTTTATTGCTACTGTGTTATTGTGTACATTACGGACCTACAAGTCCCATTCAGTAGTGTGCTTGCTGCTGTGTGTGCTAGTGTTGATTATTGGTCCATGATCCCATATTATTCTATGATAATGGTGTTGATATTAATAATTAAAATAATATGAATAATTCATAATTATACTTGCTAATAACAAAACCTGATCCTGCCAGATCCCAACATGGCTAATGCTTCACAGAACACAATAACCAGAAAAAGGTGAGTTGCTGTGTTCTTCTTTTTATATTACTAAATATATGTCATCCCACGCTATTTTAGTTAGTGCAAAAGAAAATATGAAAATATATCTGGTTGGATGAGGAAATATTAGGACATTGGTTGTTCAGCCATCTTTGTCATAGATCAGCGGTTCCCAAACTTTTTAGGCCACGCACCCCCTTCTACATCCCGACCGGGTTCACGCACCCCCAACCCCCCCCCCCCCCACACACACACACACACACCTTAAAAAAAAAAAAGCAACAGAGCCGCATAAAAATCGGACGAATGAGAGAACAGTTTGCTCGCGCGTGGCGTTTGTTTACAAGATAAAAAACACAAAAACTCTTCCTGCACCGTGCCTTCGAAAAGGTAACGGACGTAACGTTACGAAGGTAACGGACGATTGGCCAGATTGGCCACATCTGTAGGCTCGTCTACTTGCAGAGAGTAAAACTCACTCTTCTTCACGCGACCGACCAATGTAGCCAGGATGTCTTCGGACAAAGCATCGATGCGCGCGACAGTGTTGTTGGACGCGGGATCACATCCAACTTTTTCGCTTCTCTCTCTCCAATCATACATTCCACCATCTCTTTAACATTTTTCCCTCTCCACCACCGCCTCTCCTTCTCCCTATTACGCGGTCAGAATACTACCACAACACGCCGCCTGTCTCCGGCAGAAATGCGCTCATCCACGCACGGGAACAACACCGAGTTGTAATATATACCTCCATAACACCCCGCCACTCTCGGCTCATACCTCCCCAGCAACGAGGCACATCACCCGGCCACAATACCTCCAGAATGTCCCCCGGGTGAAATCCGGGACTTGGTGTTATGGTTCCGAGTGGCGGCGCTCACTCGTTGGCGCCGGGACGCGAGGTCTCCAGCCGCCCCCGCCGTGAGGCACCCGATCGTCAGGTCTTCAGCCCTCGGAACAGGCCGCGGGTCAACAACTCGTGGGTGGCGGGGCAGAGGCGAGGCAGATCACAGAAAAATAATAAAGACTAGAGTATGGCAAAGATATGTTGATGAGAAGCGTATTTGTAATACGTCAAACACAAACGTAATCAGGGAGAAAATACGTTCGTGGTAAAACGTAATTGAGAATGCATTTTAGTTTTGGGGGAACGTAATTTTTAGGAGACGGGACTGCACCGCCATTACATTTTTCCTCTCGCGCACCCCCTAGAGGCAGCTCGCGCACCCCCAGGGGTGCGCGCACCCCACTTTGGGAATCCCTGTCATAGATCAATCATATCCCAGCTTTAAACATTAGGTAAGTGTTCATGTATGTATTCAGTAGGCAGATGTCTACACACTGTAAGAAAAGTCAGTGAATTTTACAGTGAAAAAGTGTTAAATTACAACAGTAGGAGACCGTAAATTGTAAATAGGTTATATTCAGTTTATCTGACAGTGAAACACCGTAAATATTAGGGGTGGGGGAAAAAATCGATACAGCATAGTATCGCGATACTTTGCGTGGCGATATTGTATCGATACACGGACGCCAAGTATCGATATTTTATGATAGAAACTATAAAAAATTTAAAATTTAAATTTTTTTAAATTACTATAAAAATCAAATCAATTGCTTTTTCAGTCCACTTGATGGTGCTGAGTTATTTTCTGGTGAGGTCAGCAAAGGTCCTGGGTCAGCGTGATTGGTAGGAAGATAGACATCTGGCCTCACAACGGGGTTAAATCTGCCAACAGTAGCCAGGCTCATGGGGAGAGTGCAGCGCATAACTGGCTCACTGCCCTTGACGTCCACGCATCGCAAGTTATATAACTCTTATATCCTACTTATTGTTGGTTAGTATTTTGTAACATTGCAGGTGCTTGCAGGTGCAGATCTCGCGACAGTTTCAAGTCACCCTGTGACATCTATTCTTAATGTGTGTGCTGTGCACCCTATATAAAGCATTGTTCCTCTATTAATACTCATTACTATGCAATTTATAACAGTTATACATTTTTAGTCTTGAGTAATAATCTTGTCTATGATTAGTTCACGTGTTTTCATACTTTATAAATGATGGTTTCCCCATTTGTAAATTAAGTAGTATATATATTACAAACCAATTATTAAGGAGTTGTAGATGATTAATAACATAATCATTTACTTACACTTTATAAATTAAGAACTTATTTAGATGTACATTGTTCATGCATATATATATATATATATATATATATATATATATATATATATATATATATATATATATATATATATATATATATATATATATATATATATATATATATATATATATATATATATATATATATATAATGATTTAGATATGCACTAATGGTTCGGGACTATGTTAATATATGCTTTATAAACGCGTATCAATACTGCAATTCATGATTAATTCAGGGAGTTACGAGTCGTTACTAGTCTTCTCAACAGAAAAGGGAAATAGACAACACAAAGTGATCAAGAACATTTCAATATTTATTGCAAGATGCAAACAATATACTGTTAAATACAAACCTCTCAGGCATTCATTCATGTAAAAAAACAAAACAAAGACATTCTCCTTCAGGAGAGGCATCAGATCTGAGCGCACACACACACACACACACACATTCTTGAAATTCTCGGCTCTGTACCGGCACTGCTGTCCAGAGATTCTGTTGGCGTGTTCACAGAGAGAGACAGGCAGCAGTAAGTCAGATGTGTCACAGCTAACAACTCCCACGTCTGAATTACCACGCACTCTGATTGAATGCCTGCTCGTGCTGTATGTAGAGGTGCATTCTGGGAGTACAAACACAGGAGGGGGTTAGACACTGCGGAGTGGACCATGGATGTATAATCAGAACTGGATACCTGCAGCCCCAGAAGCATTTCCCCATAGACCACAATTATAAAAGAAACGTCTGTAAGACGGTTGTTAAGATATATCGAACTGCAATCTAGGTCGGTTATGAGTCTGCTATTATGAATTTGTTATCCGTAGAGGTTTGATATTTGTTCATTATACAATGTTAAGTCTATAGGCAAAGTGGGAACTCGCCAGAGATCAATTGGACTGAATAGGCGCCATGTTGTGGTCTGGTATCCAGTTCTCACGATACATCCATAGGACGGACAGCCCAGTAGGAGTCGATCATTTCCGTGGTCTTTACCTTGGTTGCTTGAAGTCCTGGTCTGAGTGGAGCATAACGAAGAGGAAACACCTGCACCATCTCTCTGTGCCTGAAGAAAGGTAGACGGGTGGATGCGGGTAGACGGGTGGATGCGGATCAGAGCGGAGGCAGAGGCTCTCTGCTGCAGCTCCTCCTCCACTCCTTGCCTGTAGTACTTGAGCTTCAGCTCGGTGTAGCGCAGCTTGGCTCGAATGTTGTCATTCTCCTTCACTTTTTGGACCTTTGCCCTTTGCAACGACGTGATGTCCCTCTTCATCAGCGCCACTTGGGATTTTTGAAAGGAGTTTATTCATTAATATTTCCTGGCTGAGGCCATTATTTTAGGAAGGTGACGCAGTGCTACGCTGATTGTAATTGACTGACAGCTGACACCAGCCGCAGATTTTGTGCCTCCTCGTCTCGTCACTCCTCCATCCTCCGGCTTGTGACCCGGAAATCGATCTCAGCTCTCAGGACGTCCCAATTCCTAAAATGCATCTTGAGGATCGAGGAGGTTTGCAGGAGGAGTTCTAAGTGAGGAAACAATAATCTCAACCATGGCAGGACTCTACAAATGTAACCGTTCCTTTTTAGTTCATAAGTTGTAGTTGTCGAAGGTGATCAAACTGTCTGCCCTTCACAGTTTGTGTAGCTCCTCCTAAGGCTCTGTTCTAACCACATTTCACCTGATAGTTGTTTTTATACTGAATGTGGGCTACATCAACCGACATTATCCTGACATGATGTTTACACGTGCAAACAGTTGTTAACGTCACAATATTAAAGCAATAGAAATATTCTTTTGCATTGAGCTCTAATTTGCCTTTGGTATATCTGCAGTCACTTGTGAGTTGAAAAGCGTAGGCGCTAAGCCCATTTATTAAAAGGCTTTTTCATTTTTGCAAAACAGTGTTTTTTTTATTTCTTTTTTTGGTTATGACTTGTTGATCACAAAGCTAAGTACAAGTCTAACGTTTCTCTTATTGCTCTCACCAGTTGCAGAGATGTGTTGTTCAGAGTTCGACAGGCAGACAAACTGTGGTACAAACGTGTACATTTACCGTTGTGTGTAAATAACACATTTTCTAGACTCCCATGGAAGTACACGTGCACAACTTGATCACACAACACACACAGACAAATGTATACACACTGCTGCAGATTCCTGCATATGTAAACATCTACACAGGAACACAAACATACAAATTCACTGCATGTGGCTCTCCGAGCAGCTGGTGCAGGCAAAGACAGCTCTTTCAACTCATCCCGTCAGAGACAGGGAACCCAGGCAGTCTGTGAGGCTGTCCAACGGTGACCTGTTGGAAGCCTTCTCCTCATCTCACCTGTGAAATTTGGTAACGACTTGAATAAAAACTGTCACAATTGTTGTTGTGACATAAAAAATTGCACTTAGCATTACTAATACTGCATCACACACAGGAAAAGGCCACGTGTTTATTCCAGATCCAGACTTCGGTCAAACAGTCCTGTGTTCAAATTAAGTTCGACATAATTATATTCTAAGGGTGTGGGACATTTAATGGGAGCAAACTAAATGCCAAATCCATATTTTTCATCTGAAATTGTCACGCATTTAAAAATAAATACAACCTGATTCTCGGCATTTCTTTGCATCTGTCAGAGTTGTTTGAACACTAGAGCCACAATGAATGCAAACGTCATCATCCAGAATGGCTTCTCAGCTGATTCACTTCGTTCACTCTTTATACATACATGGTCTCCAGCACAAAGCACTTCACAAAAAACATAGTAAAGAAGGCAGAGCGGCAGATGATTGGGGAGCAGCTGGAATTGGGGATGGTCGCAAACCCTCCGGATGTACGAATGATTAGACGGGAGTGATTGTGCTCTACGTAGCTAAATGTCAGCTTTTTGCAAATGTCATTTATTCATTTGCCCTGTTCGGGACTAGCACTATACATTACATGCATACAATGAATTCAGTCTGGTCTTGTTTTGCACATTTTTTAAGTGAATAGTGTAAACAAACACATCGGACTCAGTGTGAAAGGTTTCTGTGTGTAACAATTATTTTGGGATGGCAGTTCAAAGCCGTGCCTTCAGTCCATATGTGTCATCTGCAACCTATTTAAAGGTTGAGACAGAAACTGCAAACCACCCTCACAGCTGTACACCCACAGTAACTAACTACCCTACAATTAAACCTGTCTTTACATCACCTCAAAGATCAAAAATGGATGTAGATGATGCCCAATGTAAAACAAAGAGCTGTGAACAAAGTTAATTCTTAGCTTCTTTTGTGTGATGGAATAATTGTGGTCTTTACATACTGTATAACATAGCACTTACATTCACATTAGAGGGGAACTCGGATTCAGTCAATGACACTGCGGACTCATTCTCACTTCATATGTCCTGGGCAGATTGGATAGCTGCTCCACAGTAAAAACAAATAAACATCCAATTGTAAATGTAAGTAAGCCTAAAATGATTGAAATCCAATTGTGAACTACTACAGAGGTGCTTCAAGACGCAATCCAGCCAGATGTTAAAAAGGCTACTTTTTTAACAAACAACTGTCCATACACACAAACACCTCTGGATCCTCTTTTTGCTGTTGCTTAAATGAGACACGGATAACAAAATTCAGTGTCATTTCAACTGACGTTATTACGCTTAACAGACCTTGTGAGTTGGTAATTTCAAAGACTGCTCACTAACGCAGTTGCACTTGGGTGGAAAACAGATTATATAAAGGGATGTCATACATCACAAGAGATTTACACCCTGAATATCCAGATGAGATTTAAGACACGTTCATTTGACAGATCGCCTGAACCAAAGCGTGTTGAGCGTTTGATCCATATAGGCCTAAAGGAGACGCTGACAGATGGATTTACACCTTTCACACCTCCTGAGGTTGTTAAAATCTGATTTCAATCCGTCTCTAATGCTGCTTGGTTGATGTGGAATACCTAATCAGCTGCATGAAGTGGTTAGGTGGGCATGAGCGTACTGACTACATAACATGCACACTAATAGTCCAGCTCTGTGTGTTGTCCACTAGTTGCACTCAAGCTAACTTGGAAACAGTTTGCAAAATTCCAAAATCCAGTATGCAAAGCTACATGTCAAAGGGAATATTCGTGTGATCTTAATTTTCATAAACCATGTAAGCAGCTTAGTACGAGCATTGCTTTGAGTTTTTTGGATGAATGGCAAACTAAAACGAATGTGTAATGATGTAAAGCAGTCAATATGAGTGACTGAATCAGTATCCCTTTTCAGAGTTCCCCGCAAAGGTGACTGAAATTTATCGGCCATGATATGCAAGTGTAAATGTCACCTCAGCTGAGTTTGACGACTAGTTTTGTTCGTGTGGAAACAGGGTGTATAACTGAGAATGAAACCCACAACCTTGGTGCTGGGGGTCCGGAAATCTCTTGTGCATTTGTTGACCCCCCCCCCCCCCTTAACAATGTAATGTCAGAATCATTGATTGAATCCAATATATTCTTTGGCATTGAATGCTGTGAATGTGTGCACAAGTCGTTTATTGATGCTGCTGTTTGAAGATAATTTGGAGCCATTTGTCCCTAAAAGCATCATAGATACTAAACAGGGAAATGTGACCACAGCAAATAAGATTAAGCTAATTATTTATTCCTTTGGTTGTGTATGGAAACCATTACACACAAGGTTAATTATCTCAATAAAATACGCTGACATAATCAACAAAGAGCATGTCTTTGATTAGCAAACAATAGTTCCGTTGCTTTTTACACATGATAAATGGTGTGTGACAATCTGCTGGCTCTGCTCACTATGTTTACACAGGAACCCTCTGAACCCCTTTTAAAAAAATCACAGTTTAGCAAGTGACATACAGTATAAGTCAAAGGATTTACAACTGACAATGAAGTCACAGCTCATAAATCATTATGTGACACTGCAGCTGTTCTGCTGTGTGCCGTGATAATGACTTATATTCTGACAGCAGGCGAAAAAAAAGTGTTGGCCATTTACTGACTGTTCATTAACATCTGAAAATGTAGTCAACTTTCTGCATCCGCGCTCCAAAACAGATCAAATGTGCTGTCAGTCAGCGTTCGTCAGGGGAGAAACGGACACACATGACAGTGTAGGAGGATACCTAGATGTCACATACTTCCCCCGCCTCCTTGAGTCATTAGCATTGGTTTGTGATGACACCCCTGACACATGACAGGCAAAGGCCTTCGCTATCGTGCATCCCAAGAGAGCACATCTGTCAGCCAGCTGACTTAACTGACTCACTCACTCATACGCCGACTAACGGGCTGACAGATGATCCTGCAGTCAAGGCTGCGGCACTACGCAGATGATAAGCAGAGAGGACAAACAAGCTGCAGACTGGAAGTGAGGAGCGGAATGAAAGAAACTGGCACAACTGCTCTGTTTGTTTGGACAGCAAAGCCAGAGCCATTTGTGACGCGAGTGACCCTTCCACACTGCCTCTGCTCTGCCACAATCCGCCTCCAAACCTGGAAAGTCAGAAATAGCAGCAGAAAGGGGAGAGAAGCATAGATGGTCAAAAACTCTGAGAGACTCAGAGAGACTCAGAGTGGCGCTACCCGCTAGCCTGCCAAGTGGCACCGGTGCCGCCGCGCAGGGGGTTAGGTGCCAAAGCTTGTCAAACACAGGGCACCCATCCAATCCAATCCAGCGGCAGAGGGGAGTGCTGGCTGCCATTAATGTCAACTATATAAGAGCCGTCACCACACGCCGCTGCCAGGGCGAAAAAGCACCTGCTATCGCAAAGGGCCCTTTGTGGTATGAAGACACAAATTGCAGTTGCTGTTCACATAGTGGGCAGGAGGAAATTAGATTTCACTCAGACTGTTAGAAGGGGCCATGTGTACTGGAAATACTCTGAAAAATGAGCGCTGAACTTTCAACTTACTTCAAATTCCTTCTTAACAAAACCATACATCAAGACTGCTGCAAGTGTGTGTGCTATAAATAAAAAGGAGGCTTCGTGCTGAACCAGTAAATTTCATGATGCACAAGGTTTGTATGACAAATGTGTTTCGTGATTGTAATTGGGGTTGGCTCACTGGAAGAGGCGCTTTGCTCTGGGTATTTACTGGGAAAAAGCACCTGAGGGATACAAAAGAGGAAGTGCCTTCTCAGTCGGGCACAACGTGTCTCTGTGTGTGTGAACGTGTGTACTTACATTCCTATCTAACAGTGGACTTAGGTGTTGTACACATTCATCAACAGGGGACTCCATCGCAAACGGCACATTTCGGAAATTCTGTTGGTACCTGTGTGTGTGTGTGTGTGTGTGTGTGTGTGTGTGTGTGTGCGTGTGTGTGTGTGTGTCTTGATCGGGTTCAAATTCGGTCTACCTGTACATACTGTGTGTCTTGATTGGGTGTGCATAATCATCTCCAACAATGTTTCTCATTGTCAGCAAAAGTCTATTAACATGTCCCACACGTTAACACCCCCCCAGATAAATAAGTGAGATGTCCCAGAGAGATCATTATTGGAGAGGCTCTAAATCAATCCATCCTAATTAATTACCTGCTTGACAGATAGGAATGAGGTGCGTCACACTCTAGCAGCCCAAGAGAGCAGGACCGGCAGTTAAAATCCCACTCATAATACACACACACAACTAAAACTGTAGAGATAAATGCATAACATCAAATGCATTTGATGTTAAGCAAACACCGGCACTCTTCCCAATCTACAGGGGGTCCCTCAAACATCAGGGCAGGAGTGTTGGAACGGTGCCGTTCTTCAGTATGGATGTTCACATCGTTGTTGTTTTCATGCTTGGTCTGCATGACCCTTCAGAGTAAAAAGCTGCAGGGTCCTCCCCGACTTTTACCAACGCTGGGGCCCCACAAGGGAGTGCTATCTCTCCTATTCTATTTACTATTTATACAAATGAATGGTCTAATTCATCTGATGTTCTCCATGTAAATATGCTCTCATACAGTGATTGTTGGTTGGCTCACTGAACATGGAACAAAGTATCGTAGATGTGTGGGTGACTTTGCTGACCTCTGTTTTCTTCAGCTAAATACCACAAAAATGTAATACCAAAGGTAATGTTCGATTTTACAGCGAGCAGAGTGACATGTCAATCATTGACAAAAGAGGATTACAACAATTACAATTTGCGCTTTATACTTTGACAGTTTGGATTGGACAGACATATACTGTTTTTTTATTGTTTATTTGTAGAGCATTTTAACTTTCTGCTTCATTAACTGGTGCCTGTAGTTTATAACAACAAACTAATACGATTGTGAATATGTTTAGCAACATGTTGTTGCCCCCCCCAGCAATCTGGGGGGCAACAACAACACATAGAATGTATATAAGAAGTGCTCATACTCACTCTGATGTCCCCCATTGGTTTGTGGACTACGGCTTTAAAGCCTCAAGTTCGTCATTTTGGCCACCGCCATGTTGTTTTTTAAGGAGAAATGACACAAGAAGATGGAGCTAAGTACAACCGAACTATGACTGACATTTTTAGGACACCAAAATGTTACAATTAACTTGAATTGAAGTGAAGTTAATGAAGTGAAGAGCACTTCAGTATCGGCTTTACTTTTCGGACCTGGAGATTGACTCCTGCAATAACAATGTGACACTGCTTTATGAGTCCCAATTGGCGAGGAAAAGGTGCGAAATCTCCTCTGTAATCCTGTCTGTGCAATGGTCCCTCCTTATTTTTAACCCCCTCACACTTCCTTATCCAAAGATATGCAGCTAAGAAGAGGCTCATCTGGCTCATCGGCAAGCTATCCGGCCATCCAATGTCACATGAAACCCTGCTAAACTCCAATTACATCGTGTGTTCGAGAGTGGCAGATGAAATATAACTGTAATCTGGTGCTGAACTGGGACAAAATGTCAGCCAGAAGAAAAAAATAAGTGCAAATCTCCTGAAGGAGAATTTCTTTTTTACATGAATGAAAGTCTGAGAGGTAACGCTATGTATTTACAAGTACATTTTTAGCATCTTGGAATAAATATTGATATGTTCTTGATCACTTTGTGTTGTGTCTATTTGCCTTTTCTGTTGAGAAGATAACAGAGACTTTTGTGGGTTTTGAGGCACTGATGGCCTTTCAATGTCATTTCTAAATGCTTTGTAATGCATAGATAGTCCTCACTTAAGATGAGGTCACACAAAACACTCAACTAACGACTAGTAACTACCTGAGTGAAACCCAAGTGACACAGGAAACTGTCTCTCTGTGGGGCGTGGCACTCCGGACATTATTTCTTATGTCCAATGCATTTAACGAGTGAACATTGTGGTTTAACATGCGACCAGCCTACATTTGGAAGTCGTGAAGGTGCACCATATTTTAAACGTAAGCCAATCAGAGCAGAAAGGGCTTTTTCTGTAGCGGGGCTTGAAGATACAGGCGCTAAAACGGAGCCTTTCAGACAGAGGTATTCCATCCTTGATCAAGTTTCATTACAGCTGTGCTAGCGCCTGAACACTCCCACCAGCAGACATAACAACCTGTGGCCTCATTTGCATACAGTTTATTGCAGACTTGATAGCCTTCTGCCACACACCTCCTGCCTCGCCGTGAGAATCGGTGTCAAGCTGCGATCACTCATCGCACATTATCAGATTCACAGGAAGCACCAAAACACACAAGCACACACATACACACGATTGAAGACAGAGAAACCAAGGACAAATGAGGCAGCGATAAATCCATCATTGGTTTTTAAGAGTGAGAAGTAAAAACCAAAGTATTGCTTTCATGATAAAATTATGTTACAGTAAATGTCTTAGTAATCAAAATGATTTATTCTCCTTCATGATTCTTCTTTAGAATTAGAATCAGCTTTATTGGCCATGTATGCGTACGCATGGATGGAATTTGACTCCGGTTTCCACTTTGCTCTCAACGTACATACACAAGTTTGCAAATAATCAAGAACATATAAAAAATAACAGATGGAAGTATAAACATTTAAAGACGATGTACAATATAAATATAACTACAAAAGTATATCTATGAATATAAACCTGTACAACAACAATGACAGTGGAATTGAGGTGATAGGTGCAATATGTCTGATGTATTGTTCATCAGAGTGACGGCCAGTGGAAAGAAGCTGTTCCTGTGTCTGGTGGTCTTGGCGTACAGAGCTCTGTAGCGCCTACCAGATGGGAGGAGTTGGAACAGCTTGTGTCCAGGGTGTGAGGGGTCTGCGGTGATCTTTCTAGCCTGTTTCCTGACTCTGGAGGTGTACAAGTCCAGGATGGAGGGCAGGCTGGAACCAATGATTCTCTCTGCAGTCGGTTGCAGTCTGTTTCTGTCCTGTTTGGTGATCCAAACCAATGAACCGATCCAAACCACACAGTTATGGAAGAACAGAGAACAGACTGGATGATGGTGGAGTAGAAATGAATCAGCAGTTCCTGAGCTGGCGCAGGAAGTACAACCTCTGCTGGGCCATTTTCCTCATGTCCCTTTCAAATCTTCTAAAAGACAGGCATACGAGTGTGTTCTCTGCTGAGGATGCATGCTCCACCGAAACCAAGATCTAATCTAGATCCTCAGCTGATGTAGTTTAAAATGTCAATTGGCACCCGTTATCAAGATTAACGCAGCGCGTGCAGTATCGTTAAATGATTTAATTTCATGGTCTAATCAGTGTGGATTTCATGGACAACACCAGATCTGTATCTGAACACATCTCGATGCAGGCTACCTGCTCGGATCAGACGATTGCTGTTTGAATCGTTCTTGATTGATTTAAATGATAATCGGATTGTCATTAGCTGCTCGACATGTGCTGCCCTGAAAATGGACAACCTTCAGTTTAAAGAGAAAAAGATTTTTGGATTTGTGAAAAACATCGAGGTGAGACTTGCTCTCTCCTCTTACCAACAGTCAGTAAATGTTATAAATGTCATACAAGTGATGGAGGATTATTACAGAGAAGTGTTGAAGGTGGAGAAGAAAGACAAGATAATCCAAACTTGCATCTTTCATTGCGTGAGGGTGAGTGTAAAATCTTTTTCCAAGTTTCTGGTTGAGCTTTTTGATGTGAGCATTAGCATTCAGGTGCTGAAGCTGTGATTATGTCAAAGGTCTCCATCTGAACTGCATGACTAATTTAAACAGAGGTGCGACTTCACTAAAAGAGATTGATATGTCATAATGGCTTCCAGGCAATTTGCTCAAAAGTGACATGGATCTACATTTGATTTACACTGCTGGTGGCCCCACAGATTTGATTCCTCAATCACTTTGCGCCGATGAATTGCCTAATTGTGTCATAGTTGACCCCAGACTCTTTTAAAAGACATCTGACCCCAGCGTTGAACAGACACAACCTCCCTGAGCCTCTGAGGGAAACAGAAGATGGAAATCAAAATGCCACTCCTCCCAAGAGAGATCAACAGAAAGCTATCAGAGTGCTCTGAACACTGACAGTGAAAACCCACTGCTGCCGCAGTGCTGCAGCTCGTCATATGACGAGTGTCAAGTGTCAGCCCTAGCACCGATAGGAAGCGTTGCGCTGCAGCGTGTAAATGCAAGACCACACCGGCTTGTGAAATACCACAGGGTTCGTTTTTTTCCTCACCTTTATTGATAACAGTGAGAGACAACACAATATCATGGGTGAGTTGCCTATAGTTGTCTATTTTTAAATAATAACTTTGGCCGTTGTCTTTAAAATACTGGTTTTGTAGAACAGGATATTTGGTGATCTGAACAACTAGTTTCTCCTCATCCATGCTTCGAAAGCAACAGCACAAGGGGGCGACTGTGGCTCAGTGTTAGAGCAGGTCGTCCTTTGATCGGCGGTTCGATCCCCGGTAGTAAATGTCCTTTGGTGTTAGAGAGTCCTGATGGGCCGGTGGCACCTTGCATGGTAGCCCCTGTCATCAGTGTATGAATGGGTGGGAATGGTTGAATATGTAGTGTTAAAGCGCATGTAACACGTAGTGTTAAAGCGCTTTGAGTGGTCATAATGACTAGAAAAGCGGTATACAAGTGCAAGTCCATCAAGGTTCCATGAGCACTGGCTGTTTTGACACGCGCCATTCAGAGATGGTATATTTTGGTCTTGAGAAGCTGCAGTAAGCTGGTGTGTTGTTTGTCTTTTTTGGATTGAGATATTCAACTCTGGAAAAAAGCCAGTGGAGTTTCCAATAAGAACAAGTGGAAAGACAGACACACACTTCACTGTCAGAACACACACACACACACATACCCCCTACTCTACGCCACTGTCACAGCCACCACGTCAAAGCCGAAGCATGGGGGACAAGAGATGAGACAAGAAGGGTAATGGAGGGATTGATGAGGAGGGAGAGCACGGGGCAGGAGGCAGATGGGAAAGGAGGGTGAGGGAGAAAACTGTCAGTCAGCAATGTGGGCAGTCGGAAAAGAGAAAAATAAGGGGAGACTTAGAGAAAGAGTTCTTATGCTATGTAGGGAGCTGGTAGCATCAAGCCCTGGATCATCAAGTTACAATACTTGCAAGAGTCAAAAGAGGACATGGTGTGTGTAAATGTTGGGGACCTCAAACACTCCAGAGTGCTAGAAATATCTGTCAGCCTGAAGGTCAATGCATGCCTTTTGCTCCAGCTGATGTGCTACAGTGTGTGCCTCCACAATGGCTTGTACCTAGCCTGCCGAATGTGATTCAAAATTTGAATATGCTCCTGATCTGCATGACCAACAGTTCTGAGAACAATATTGTTTATCTAGCTCATGTGGGAACAGGATCCTGATGTTCCTTTTTCTGCTTCTCAGTGGGTGAAGAAATTCAAAGGTCAACTATTGACATTCATTAGGTAAACGGAACATCGGAATGAATGCTGATTAAATTGTGGTAAAGGAGTTCCATCTCACTAAAATGGAAGGAATACCCGTCCATCCTTCAATTCTCTCGACAACCATACATCTGATGGACTTCACACTTGACGGGTGTGTTGTTGAGGACTAAAGAAGTAGTGTAGCTCTTAAGTCACAAAATATCTTTTGTGTAGTGTAGCTGACAGCTGACCCCTATTAACTGGTGCTCCCTACAGGGTTGCACAATAGCCTCCACCACAAATAAAATGGTGGCTGGTAGAGTTGAGAATCCACCAAGCAAATTTCCAACACTCCTACAACATTAACGATTAAAATACCGAACAGCATGCTCTGTACAACCTGCTCTTGATGATTGTGTGAGCTTTTGCACCCAAAGGACACATAGCATTGGCAGGAGATGCAACTATGTCATGGCCGGAGAATTGCTCAGGACCCAGTGGGGTGCAGTGTGAAGTTGTTTTTGTGAGGTTGGTTAAGCACTCGGACGCCAAGTCATCGGCCCGTTCTGAACGGACACTGCACTAGTTGTTCAAACTCAGTTTATAGTATATAGTTTATAGTATTTTCTGTTATTTTTGTTATTGTTCTGTGGAGTTCTTTGGAGGGAGGTCTGAAGGGACGGGCCGTCAGAGACTTTCTCACTACATTTAGTGACGTTTGGAGCTAGTGCTGCCAGTTACTTTCACGGCGAAAGAACTAGCAACACTGGCTGTGATTTTCAGTAGGATACATTGTCGCTCCCTCAGCATCAATGGA
Source organism: Melanostigma gelatinosum (assembly GCF_949748355.1). Classification (NCBI taxonomy): domain Eukaryota; kingdom Metazoa; phylum Chordata; class Actinopteri; order Perciformes; family Zoarcidae; genus Melanostigma; species Melanostigma gelatinosum. Next base: position 10,442,958 of record NC_136644.1, on the reverse strand, counting down.
GACAAAGAAGAAGAGTAAGAACGAAGCTTTTTTTCACTGACAGAACGGACATGATACACTTCATGAGCACAGTCGATAGACAGAGGATGAAGAAGCATTGATATAATCTCGCTAATTTTTTTATTTCTGATTTGAGACAAAGACATACCAGAGGTGTGAAAATAAACAAATACTTATGTGAGAGATTTTGGCACTCTTCTATCTGTATCTGCTTGTTATATCACACCTCTCCTCTCTAATGGTCCCAGCTGTTCAAACAAAGCTATCTAGGCACTTCGACACAATGAGTAGGGATCAGTAGCCAGTGCGCTGCACAGGGTAACGTCAGATAAGAGATTCACGTGGATTCAAGTGCTGTCCGTTGGGGGGTTCTGGAGCCGTGCTGAGGGACGCCACAGAGGCCAGCTGGGGTGAACGGCCTGACATAAGCCCGGCTGGATCCAGGTGGATCAAACTTCTGTGGCTCAGCAATGGAGACAGCACCCTGGTCTGCGTGCAGCATCCATTGAGTTCAAGTTCAAGTTCAAAGTTCACTTTATTGTCAAAGTTTCCACATGTGTTATGCATACAGAAAATTCGAAATGCCGTTTCTCGCAGTCCCACAGTGTAATATAGACATGAACATATAACATATAATAGAATAAAGTTAAGAACATAAGGGCCTAGATAAAGGATTAAACAAGTAGCAGCAGAGAATAAAAAGTGACTGGTGCTGATAAAAAGTGACTGGTGCTGATAAAGTGACTGGTGCTGGATGAGGGAAGGGGTGTGAGGGGGAGTAGATGTCCTGGTATGTTCCATTTGAGGCAGTGGGGAAAGGTGGGTGAGGGGGAGGGTAGAGAGGTCAGGGGAGAGATGGCAGGGGGGGAGAGAGGGGGAGCGAGAGGAGAGAGGGAGGGAGAGAGTTCAGCATCCTGACCGCCTGGTGGAAGAAGCTGTTCCTCAGCCGGGTAGAGCTCGAACGGAGACTGCGGAACCTTCTCCCTGAAGGCAGGAGGCTGAAGAGGCTGTTGGAGGGGTGGGTGGGGTCACCCGCAATGCCGAGTGCTTTGCGGGTGAGGCGGGTGTTGTAAATGTCCTGTAGTGTAGGGAGTGAGACTCCGATGATCCTCTGGGCAGAGTTCACAATGTGCTGCAGGCTCTTGCGGTTGGAGGCGGTGCAGCTTCCGAACCACAGCGTGATGCAGCTGCTGAGGATGCTCTCAGTGGCGCCTCGGTAGAATGAGAGCATGATGGGGGGGGGGGCTCCTGCTCGCTTGAGCTTCCTGATGAAGTACAGGCGTTGCTGGGCCTTCTTTGCCAGTGCAGTGGTGTTGCTGTTCCAGGTGAGGTCATCTGTGATTGTCACACCCAGGAATTTGGTGCTGCTCACCTGTTCCACAGCAGCACCATTGATGGTCAGAGGGAGGGGGGGTTGGGAGTGGGTTCTCCTGAAGTCAACAACAATCTCCTTTGTTTTCCCCACATTGAGGAAGAGATTGTTATTTTGGCACCAACGGACCAGCTGGTTCACTTCCTTCCTGTAGTTAGTCTCATCGTTGTGGCTGATGAGACCTACCACGGTAGTGTCGTCAGCGAACTTCACGATGTGGTTGGAGCTGTAGTTGGGTTTACAGTCATGGGTCAGCAGGGTGAAGAGAAGGGGGCTGAGCACACAACCTTGGGGGGCCCCCGTACTCAGTGTTAGTGTGTTCGAAGTGTTGTTGTTGACCCGAACAGCTTGTGGTCTCTCTGTGAGGAAGTCCAACAGCCAGTTGCAGAGAGAGGGGCTGAGGCCCAGGTCTGTAAGTTTACACACAAGCTGCTGGGGGATGATTGTATTGAATGCTGAGCTGAAATCTATGAACAGCATTCTGACGTAGGAGTTCTTAGTGTCCAGGTGTGTGAGGGCTGGGTGTAGAGCGGAGGAGATTGCATCCTCTGTGGACCGTTTAGTTCGGTAAGCAAACTGAAACGGGTCCAGGGAGGGAGGAAGGGTGGATTTGATCTGCTTCATGACCAGCCTTTCGAAACACTTCATGATGGTAGAAGTCAATGCGACGGGGCGGTAGTCGTTGAAGCAGGCTGGAGATGACTTCTTCGGCACAGGAATGATGGTGGTTTCCTTGAAGCACGTGGGAACAACAGCCTGGCTCAGGGAGGTGTTAAAGATGTCGGTGAGGACATCCGTGAGCTCCTCTGCGCAGTCCCTCAGCACACGACCAGGAATGTTGTCAGGTCCCGCAGCCTTGCGGGTATTAATCCTCAGCAGTGTGCTCCTCACACTGGCTGGGGACAGGCACAGAGCCTGGTCGTCGGTGGGGGGGGTGGTTTTCTGCGCAGGTGTGTTGTTCTGTGCTTCGAAGCGTGCAAAGAAGCCATTGAGGTTGTTAAGCAGGGAGGTGTGACTGTCACAGGTCTGTGGCGGTAGTTTGTAGTCCGTTATGGTCCTAATGCCCTGCCACAGGCTCCGTGAGTCCCTGCTGTCTTTGAAATGTCCTGTGATTTTCCTGGTGTACAGTCGTTTAGCTTTCCTGATGCCACGGCACAGGTCAGCCCTGGCTGCTCCCAGCCCAGCTGGGTCTCCAGCTCTGAAGGCGGTGTCGCGAGCCTTGAGCAGTGTGCGGACCTCCCCTGTCAGCCATGGCTTCTGGTTGGCTCGGATGGTGATGGCTCTGGTGGTAGTTACATCATCAATGCACTTGGTGATGTAACCTGTGACTGTCTCTGTGTATTCTTGAATGTTAATGTGATGGTTGTAGGTGGCTGCCTGCTTGAACATGTCCCAGTCTGTAGTACCAAAGCAGTCCTGAAGTGCAGCAGTACTGTCCTCTGGCCACACCCGTACCTGTTTTGAAACCGGTTTGGTAACCTTTACCCTTGCTCTGTAGGCCGGTTTCAGCAAGACAGTGAGGTGGTCGGAGAGGCCAATGTGGGGGAGGGGGGACGCCTTGTACGCTCCCTTGATCGATGTGTAGACTAGGTCTAATTTGTTGTTTTCCCTGGTTGGAAAATCAACATGCTGGTATATTTTAGGCAGAACAGTTTTTAGGTTAGCATGGTTGAAGTCTCCAGCAACGATGAGAATGCCGTCTGGGTGTGCTGTCTGTTGCTCACTGATGGCTCTGTAAAGTTCACTGAGTGCCTCCTCTCTGTCCTTGTTGTTGGGGCTCGGAGGTATATAAACAGCCACCAGTAGAATGGCTGAAAACTCCCTCGGCAGGTAAAAAGGACGGCACTTTAAAACCATAAACTCCACCAGCGGGGAACAGTGTTGGTTAACAACAATAGCGTCTCGACACCAAGCATCACTGATGTAAACACACACACCGCCGCCGCGGGAGGAAGCGCTCTCAAACGGAAGCGCTGGCTTTTGGATGCCATTAATTTGCAGTGACAGTCTGGCTTTTGTCGACCACGGTGCTGAATAAGAGAGGTCGACCTTAATATGTCGCTCAGCCTCTTTATTTGATGTGCTTTGAAAAGTAGGGGAGGGAACTGTCTCTCTTTACATACATTTGGTTAAACAGCAGCTGGCAGTCAGCCGTAATTATACACCTTAGCCTGTGCATTATTTATGCCACCTTTTAAAATCCATTAAAAGTCATTCGGTCTCCTCTAAAACCTGTCATTATCGACTGACTTTACTGTAATTGCTGCTTTAGGTCCTCACAGATTTTCTGCCGGGTGATTAAGGATGCAGGCTCGGCTGCAAGACTGTGCAGCCAACATGCTCTAATCAAGTCACTGTAAAACTTGCCCAAGTGGTATTTCACCTGGTGGTCAGCAGCCGAGGCAGAGGCCTGGATTCAGTCTCCGACTGGAGTCTAGTCCGTCAGACATACTGAGGTGGTCCTCCTCAGCTGATGATTTGTGCACTAATTATGCCGCAGTTTTCTTCCACAGTCACGGCTACTAAATTTGAATCGCATTAATCACATGCATTGCAAAAAAAAATGTCCAGTGCTGACTTCACAGTCTGACTCTAACTTCGTATTCAAAAACCACAATTAGTCGCTCAGATCCCTCTCTCCCCTGCTCTCTATTAGAAGAGCTTGAGTGAGAGAGAGAGTAATCAATACTGGCATCATTAGCATGGCCTTGCTAGAGCGGCTGTGTCAACATTCTGTGTTTAACATTTAACGTCATGAGCCGCTGGAAATGCTGCTGGGCGGGGGGGGGGGGGGGGGCTCGTTAATTCAAAAGCAAGTTCAGCAGAGTGTGAGGTGAGGCCACCCAGCAGCTCAGTGATCTGCAGCTCAATGGGCTGTCAGTTGCTTTTTGTGAGGTTTTTAACTGCAACATTTTTGAGTGTGAACTAAGAGCGGTGACGTTGAGGACGGCTGTATGTGTAACAATGATGATAACCAATATGAGCACAACTTTTCAACGCCTGTATATGTGCAACTCATCCACTGTAATGTCTTATACGTTCATAAAATGATATTAACTGTGTCTGAAATACTTCACCATGAACTATGACTTTTCTGCTCACATTTTGATGTGACATTTTCACATTGATTTGCTTCAAAGAGTCCCAAACTAAAACAATGGAAAGCACAGCTCTTAAGTCATGTGTGACCCCTCACAGGTCTCAGAGTCTCAAATCTCACATCGCTCATATTAACAAACTCTCATTATTAGTTCAAACTGCAGTGTTCCACATCTGTGAATAAAACTGTGCTTTGTTTCAGGCAGTAAACACACGTCACTGGTTCAGAGATGGGCACTGGTTCAGAGAGGACAGCATATGTAGCAGCCACCTGAACAGAGTCGAGGCCAGGCCGGGGCTGGGGCTGGGTCCTGGTACGGTGGGGGGTCCACACACCAGACTCCCTTGGTACCAGCAGATGGCTGAGAGGCTGACCAAGTATGGCGATTCAATCTGCTGCTATTATTCAAGGTGGGCCAACTTCCTCCCGCCAGCAGGTTGTCTCTTTCATCATGCACTCGCTCTCCAAAGCTAATGTCTTCTGTGTGTATCAGCTGTGATGTTGTATGGTTACTGTGGGTGGAGGAATATGAGCATTTCTCAGTCAAGCTTGCATTTTTTGGAAAATATTTTCATTGCAAATGAATAAGTCAAGCAAGTAAATCATGAAATGATGGAGAGCACTTGGGAGGCTAATTCCTCCCAAATATTTCCATATCTGTGTTTGGGGGGGGGGGGGGTGATGAATTTGAAATGTTGAAAGGAAACAGAAGTATGATTAAATCACGAGTGTACCCATGTGTGTGCTAGTGTGTGCAAGTGGGACTGTGTGTGTGTGTGTCTGCAGATGTGGAGATTAAATTGGAGAAAAATAACAGAAAAATCTTGCAGTTACTTTCCACATGTCAGAAAATGAGGTATCCTTGCGTTGCTGGCACAGAGATATGAATCAATATTTGGGTAACCAGGTAACTGCAAACTCCCTCCTGCCAGTTTCATTACTGAAAAAGTGATTAGAGAGGTATTCCCATGGAAGCAGCCACACACAAGCACAGCTCAACTGGACATCTTCAGCAGCCCGTTTGCCTCTGTAAGGGCCAGCCGCATATCACTGTTTAATCTTCCATGGCACGCTTTCTGTTAGAAGCCAGACAAACGATGGTAGGTAAGGAAAGGTCAGCCGATTCTCTGGCTCATTTATTGTCTGATTTTCAACCTAAGTTGCCTTTGTGTCCCGTCGTCTGATTTTATGATCTGTAAGTATTGTTTTGCCACATGTCAGGAGCCTGCCCTGACAGCTGCTGCTCACCAAGGTCATCTGCACAAATTTGTGTACATCGAGACAGAACGCTCCAAAAACACACTGTAATGGTACCATCAAAGTAATATAATGCACTGCATGGTCGGTCTCTACTCGGCACAGTCCTTCCCACTCAGTCGTCTCAGTCTCCTCCACACTGGCAGACAGATCTCACCTTTTTACTGCCGTGTTTCACTCCTATTTCTTCTTGTAGTTCTGCTCATGGGCCAACCTTTCACTCCGTCTTCATACTGCCTCATCTTGGACTCCACCATGTTCAGGTCTCACTCGATTCTCTGCCTGCAGGAAGAAAGGCATGGAAAGTGCACCGTTTGCCATATCTGTTGGCAATCTCTACATTTTCTTCGAATATGTTGCACATTCTTTATGCTGAAGAAGTTTGCATGATGGAAGCTCAGTAGCTATAGTCTCAGAATTATCTTTGGCAAGATAATTGCCAAACAATTCGTGAGAATACTACTTGTGTATTCGGAAAATTGTGGGAAACATAATGTTCTCTCGGTGGAGCCAATGCGCTCAAGATGGCAACCCACCCAACATAACATACAACATGTAGTCTGACACGCCCACCACGGAAGAACAACATTCTATTCTGGTGAGGCACGTGTGTTCTGGGAGGCTGTGCTAAACTAGCTTAGCAGGAAAACCAACAGCAGCACACACGCTACAAACTCGCCCGCAGCGTTTAGGTAGCTATTCCCTACTGATTCAAACAGGGCTAAAGCAATCGCCACTGTGATTATTTAAAGCCGTGGATATGAGACTCTACTCTGGAGTGGAAAACGCATGCTTTACGAACATGATTAATGCTATTGAGCCCCGTGACACTACTCCTTCACGAGCCCATTTTGCCAGACCGTAATTCCTGCTTTGTAAAAGAAAACAAAAACCCAAACAGAGAATCAAATGTCCGAAGCACCCGCTGTTGCTCTGACAAAAGACAGCTGGACGCCACGGACTACACAAAGCTAGCTGACTGTAACGACACATTACCTCACTACTGAATGGAGATGTTGGGAACGAAAAGGCGCGTGTTTGAGTTATCAGCATTTAAGAAAACTAAATTATTAACATCAATAGAATTATTAATGTCAGTAAGATTATTAACGATTATTAATAATAACGTGGCACCACCCTGCGAACAGGGACCAATAACCAAACTATAAACTAAGTCTCATAATTAGTGTTCACTCACAATGTCAATAGGCAGAGTACTATTACACATTCAGAGTGAAAGTGAAGGTTTAGGTTCAAGCAACAGACCACATATACAGCTATAATCACAATACATGCACAAAGTAATCACAGACAGCTGCTCTTTAAAGTATAACAGAGTTTATTAAGTTCCAATAATCATGATCTAGTCAACTAATATCTAAAACTAACAACAACTATAGAGTGGTCTCGTGTGACGTCACAGTTTTAGCTGTCGGCCATGTTGGAGTACACACAAAGCCACTGGCATGCACGGCTGAGTCGCATAACCTATCGGTGGTGAACTTTTGTGCTGTCTTTGGTTGTGGCAGCAGAGCTGATAGAGACAAGAAATCATTCTTTCGTTTGCCAGCGGTCATTACACATCAAGGAAATGACACGAAGGAAACACATAACGGCTCTGTCAGCTGCTATTTAGCAAACATGACAGCAGCAATTTACAGTCCATTGCGAGTCGAATAAAAATTAAAGAAACGCCCAGTCAACAGCCCTCTTCTTCATATCTGCACTGTTTGCTCTATTTCATACACGCTTGCACTCTGCTCTGAAATGTGCATGTACAGTACATCAACATCTTGATGAACTGCACAGTTATATGTGGGACAACAGTGGCACCTCTCTGCCCTGCCCTGTTTTGATCAGTGGGCTGCCAGGCTTTCCCCACAGAGAGATGATGGTACAGCACCATTTGTTTTAAGCACGTCTAAAACAACATTCAGCAAGAGAGCAACCCTAGATTCACTTTTAAAACAAATATTGTTATATTTGACCTCCCTATATACTGTACTCTTTCAATATTTGTACTATTCGATGATAAGATTATCATTATCAATGTTTTTACAACCGATTTTTTGAGAACTGGCAGGTGTAAAGACAGCTCCACACATGGTCCTGTGATTATCAAACCATATTCAGCAGTTAACACAAGTAACCATCATTTGTTTTGTCTAAATATTCGTGAGAAGTTTCATCAAACATTCTCTGGCACATCAGCACCAGAATCTGACAACATAGAACCACTGTGCAACTTGCTGCAGCTTAGTGACGTGCTTGGCACTGACGGGCAGCAGGAGCACAAGAGCTGCCATTTGGCTCTACCGCTCAGCTCCCGGCTCGTGTTGATTCCGAAGGTGGGCGCTGCTGCTCTATGGTGATCTATGGTGATCTTTAGTCCTTCTAGCGCTGGTCTTCAGCAGCTCCTCACTATATGTACTGTGTATGGTGTGGAACATGACATCAAATACAACGCCAGTAAGAGTGCTATCCTGATCTGTAGAACTAAAGAGGACAAATGTCTAAACTTCCCTGACTTCAAATTGTCTGACAATAATCTTGGTGTCTGTAGTGAAGTAAAATATCTTGGTCATTTTTTAACAGAACACATGACCGATGACAACGACATTTCCAGGCAATGTCGTATGATGTATGCACAAGCAAACAGTCTCTCACGCAAGTTTGGTCTGTGTACTGATGGAGTGAAGATGTCTCTGTTCAGAGCATATTATACTCTACACTGCACACTTGTGGTCAAACTACAAAAAAAGAGTTTACAGAGACTTAAAGTAGCGTACAATGACGCCATGAGAATACTTTTAAAGAGACCGAGATGGAGTAGTGCTCGTGAAATGTTTGTGGCTGCACGAGTCAACACTTTCCAAACAGTTTTAAGAAATCTCATGTATAAATTCATCTGTCGACTGAATGACTCTGTAAATGGGATCATACTTGTTTTAACCAACATAAGGTTTAGCACCACACGCTACCAGTCCCAGCTGTGGCGACATTGGTACAGCTGTCTCTTTGTAAGGCATTGCTAGGCCGATGTACTTTTAGTTTGTGTCTGTCTTTTTATGTATCTGTCTGTATGGACCCCGAGTCTGAAATAAAGTCTATCTATCTATCTATCTATCTATCTATCTATCTATCTATCTATCTATCTATCTATCTATCTATCTATCTATGCTGTTGTATGTATGGTGGAGATCCACTCCACTATGGAGCTCTTATTAACAACCCTGTCTCCTACAAATTACATTACCATATAACTAAACTATTTTTTAAAGGAAACATATTTTCTCTCAGATTATGGTCGCAGTTCAAAAGCAGGCTACAACTCTGGTGATGAAAAGTGAAGCCAATGCTGAAGTTTCTTACACTTCTCCGGATTGTATAGAAGTCTATGAGAAAATGACTCTGCTTCTCTCTTGATTTATTGCCTCAGTAAACATTGTCAACATGAGGTCATGTTCTCAATCACTCGTTTCAAGTCTTCTTCAACACAGCATGAAGTTCATTTCGTAAATTATGATCCATTTAGAGTCAAATAGACCATAAAGCAGAGTATGCTTTTGTGCGGAATTGCTGTGATTGACAGGTCGCTAGCACAGCGTTACAACTCTTAACCTTTCACACTGTTGTTTTGGTCTCCTAAAAATGTGTTAATCAACGTTCAGTTGAACCTAGCTCTCCACCCTCTGGTATCACTTCTGGTTGCAAAAAAAAAAGGCTAAAACCATAGTGTTGTCACAGTGACGTAACATCACAATCAACGTCTTAAACGTGGTTGACATTTGTGACAGATAAGTCATAGTGGAACATTTTCTATCTGTTTTTATTGTCTGACCACTCATTGGTTTTGGCACTTTTTGTAAGGTCAATGAATGTCAGCCATGGTCAGTGAGGGTCCTCTCAGGCTGAGTAATACTGTGTGTGTGTGTGTGTGTGTGTGTGTGTGTGTGTGTGTGTGTGTGTGCGTGTGTGTGTTAATCAGGGGCATGATGTTGTCAGCTTAGATAAGGGGCTGAATGGGAATGCAATCAGTGGACCATTCAGTGGTTAACCGTTCAATGGTTGACCAATGAGTGGTCACTGTTATCCAGATGTCCTCGTGGTGACTCCTCCTACCCCGCCATGCGCTCAAGGCCTTTATAAGTCATACACAACCAACACTCTGGGTTCTTCCTCCTTCAGACCGCAATGCATTCTGTATGACGATTGAACTTTCTCTGCGCAGAGAATAAATACTTTAAAGACAAACTTCTTTTCTCAATCCTATGTCAATTTCAGTAACATAGGACTCACTCTGCACGATCATAGTTTTTTCCACCACGCATTGTAAATTGAAAATAAATCAACGTTGACTTTTTGTTACACACAGGACACAAAAGGTGTTCTCCTGAGTGACAGTCCTGTGTTTGTTATACTTGTCCATCCACCTGGACCTCCTTCGTATCTGGACTTTTTGACATATTTAGTTACAGGTGATATGCATTTACTCTGTAAAGGTGCTCTCCCTCTGACCTCTTTTCATTTTCTTATCTGGTCTGGAAATGTGCGATTTGTGCAGCTACAATTTTGGATAAGTGCCACAGTCACTATATTAGTACACAGATGATGCTGCAAACTAAGATTCAAAAAGAATGGTAGAGAATGGTTGGTAAAACAAGAAAAAAAAGTCAAACATTTTGAGACTTTAATGATTACGCTTTTAGAAATAAACAACTGTCTCTGCGATACAAAGTTGTAACACAGTGTGGAGTTCATTTAATTAGCCATACAACCTGTTACTTTCACTTTATAACTGTGACGGTTCCCTATCTGGGTTACTTGTGTATGTTCCTTTAAGCCAGCAGGTACCAGAGGTGGTGATCGCCCTAAGTGGAGGCACCTGGGCCCGGTGCGCTTCCACTATAAGGCTCCGCCTTCCTGGCAACCTGGCGGTGCTCTCCTATCACCCTGTGGAGGAACAAGGACGGCTCGTTCCAAACACCATTTGTCGTTGGACGACTTGTTATGTCGAATAAAACTCTTTGCTTTTGGTAAACTGTCTGCGTCTCCCTGAATAGGTCGTGGCTGTCAGAGCCAGGTCGTGACAATAACAAATTGTTTGTTTTTCAATGATTGTAGAAATGAGTGTCACGACTGTTGCTGGCTGCTCCTACTTCACAACAGAACAATGGAGCTGAAAAGTAAAGGAAAATGTCTTTGTGAGTTTTAAAGTGCAACTAAATCTAATTATTACTTTGGCCGTGATAGATATTTATTTACAACGATGTGATGGGATTTTGACATTAAATGTCAAAATCCAAAGTCAGTTTCTCTCAGTTGGCAGATAAAGGCTTCAATCTGCGTCAATCACTCTAATCCCATTGTCAGCTAACTTGAAGAGCACTGTTTTCCATTTGACATTGTACTATTAAAGTGACTAAATCACAACAAACCAAATAATAGGGTATTAATTTGGAGAATTACAAATGAGGAAGCCAGTTTGTTTCTTATTTCAGAAAAACAGATTTTTCAGTTTTGGCTCACTTGAGGCCTGAACGATGCTTACTCCATATTAGCATTGTGATTGCCTGGATGTAAGCTTGTTTAGCTAAACCATCGCCAACAGCGCCAGGGGTCCACATTTAATTAAGCTTGGTATGAATTATCAAAGAATTATGCACAGAATGTGTCCACCTCTGGGCATGGGAGGTTTGTATTCAGCCATGCCTATAACGTTATCTGCAGATACTTCACAAGCCGTTCTGCACACCTGCACTATGGTGAAGAAATCTCTTAACATAATAAGGCAGATTTTGTTCACACTGAGCTTGCTAATGACCACTGTGAGATCACCTACGGCATCACAGAGACAGGAAAAATGCTACTGACTATTTGAATGTTCGAACTGTTTTCATGATGTCTGAATTTGATGTTTTAAAAAATAAAAAGGAAGGCAAGAAGAGGTGGAGACTGGAGGGGACATTTTTAAAAACCTAATTGTTTGTTGCAAATGTAACCACGATAGTTCTTCTTGGTTGGGCTCTTAATTAGGTAGTGGTGGTGGAGAGGAGGGATAATTATTAATTTAAGTGAACTGGTCTGAACTCACAACTAATTTGTGAGGGAGAAATGATTTATGGGAGCCCTGAAAACGCCCTCTGAGGGACGGGTGATGGGAGGCGAGTGGAGAGGAAGGGCTGCTGGACTGTGAAAAAACAGCAAAAGGCTAGGATAGACACAGACAGGGGAAGTAAAAAAAGCAGGCCTTTTGGGTTTGGAGGGAAATACTGCGGCCTTAACATGCACCGCAGGACTATATCCACCCTGGGCCTGCTGAGCCCTGAGTACCGTTCCTGTGCCAGCGGTCAGAGATACTGGAATAACAAAAAAGACAAAGTGAAAGACAAGAAACATGCACAGGCGAGGGGTGGACAGAGGTGGGACAAAGAGAAGGCGACAGAGGCGGAGAGAAGTTAAAACATGCAGACCTACAAGAAAAATAAAGATAAAGGTGTGAAAACAAGAAGAAAAGTAGATGTCTGTGTGACAGAGTGTGAGAGAGATTCTTTGATGGGAGAAAAAGTAGTAGGGAGGAGGGAATGATAAAACAAGAGAGCACAAAGGGAGAGATGAAAGTCTGTGAGGACCTTGAGCTGTTTGTTCCTCCCACTGATGGTACTCTGGCACAGCTGGAGCTGCTCGGCTGCCTCTGGAATCTCGCAGCAGCTCCAAAATGTGCGCCAGCTCCACGAATGCTTTCTCCTGCTTTGAGTGGGAGGATTGCAGAGTGCAGAGAGAAAGATTGATAAAATGAGCGAGTGAGTCGACAGTACTGGACCTTCTAAAAAGTTGCCACAAATCCTGCTGGCTGCTTTATTATCAGCGACAGGCTCACGCATTTACCCTGCAGATCTGAGTAAAGGTCTTACGTAGAAACAGAACAAAAAACATATCCCTTGTCATGTTTTGCACCTATATTAACGCTATATGCAACTAAATTAAATAAACACAAATAAATAAATCTTTGTATTTTCAAATTTAAAATCCAGTCCTTTTGTCCTTTTCCTCCTGTAAAACAAATGACTGTGTGCTTACGAAGGCTAGTACCAACCAATTTCAACCAATAATATCATGAATCAATCAATCTGCAACTTTTAGCTACAAGGGAGGTGTGTGTGAAGCCACAGTCCTCTATAGCCATCGGGTCATTTTGTCGTTTTGTCTGACGGTCATCAGCTGAGTGACTCACAGTGGGAAGAGAAGAGCAGCAATGGCAGAGCGTTCAGGTCCAGGTGGGGGGAAAAACGAAACCAATTTTAAGTTTAAACAATAGAAGTGAGCCTATGTCGTATGATTTATTATAAGTAACCTACACATCTCTTCTCTTTATCATGACATTACAAACCTCATGTTGCACAACGTTACTGTGCGGCTCCAAAATGAAACGGCGAACAACTCACTCTACTGTCGCTAAAAACTCAACTTGTCAAAGTCACAGTGGAGAAAGACAGACAGACAGATGATGGAGAAAGAAAAAGAGGGACAGCAGCAGATGCTCTTCACGATTTGAACTGTATCTGAAAATGATGTGTGAGTGAAAGAAAACACGTTTAATATTTCAATAAATTAATGTAAGCATACAGAGGTGTTAAAAGTGATTTTGTAAAAGGCAAGGCAAGTTTATTTGTATAGCACATTTCAACAACAAGGTAATTCAAAGTGCTTCACATGAAACCATTAAAAGCATAAAGGTGATTTAAAACATACATTGAAACAATAATCGATGTCTCCCTGAGACATTACGCTGCACGCAATCAACCATACACTGCCGCAATTCTGCAATTGCTCGCACACAAACCACGTCTGGAAAAGATCTCTGCCGATCTGCGTTTTATAATGTACGCCTTGCATGAACTCGGTCCCGGAGGAAATGGCGATATATTGTGCAGTCCTTTTAAAACCATTAAAAGCATCAAAACATAAGGCAAAATAAAAGGCGATTTAAGAACAGTGTAAGAAATAAAATACAGTAGTAAAATGCAGAAATGCAGGAAATTGATTAATATATTAATTGAATGTGGTTCAATTAAAGGCAGCAGCAAACAGAAAAGTCTTCAATCTTGATTTAAATGAGCTGAGGGTCTCAGCAGACCTGCAGCTTTCTGGGACTTTGTTCCAGATATGTGGAGCAGAAAAACTGAACGCTGCTTCTCCATGTTTAGTTCTGACTCTGGGAACAGAAAGTAGACCGGTCCCAGACGACCTGAGGGGTCGGGATGGTTCATAAGGTAGCAGCAGATCAGAGATGTATTTTGGCCCTAAACCATTCAGTGCTTTGTAAACCAACAGCAGGATTTTAAAGTCAATTCTTTGTTGGACAGGAAGCCAGTGCAAAGACATCAGAACTGGGGTGATGTGATCCACCCTCCTGGTCTTAGTGAGGACTCGAGCTGCAGCGTTCTGAATCAGCTGCAGCTTTCTGACGGACTTTTTACAGAGACCTGTAAACACACCATTACAGTAGTCCAGTCTGCTGAAGATAAATGCATGGACAAGTTTTTCCAAATCCTGTTGAGACATAAGTCCTCTAATCCTTGATATATTCTTCAGGTGATAGTAGGCTGATTTTGTAAAAGGATTCATTCTATAGTGTAAAATACTCCATTCAAAATATCACCCTGGTTAAAGTACAAAATAATATTTATCCAAATATCTATTTAAAGAACCAAAAGTAAAAATGCTCATTATGCAGAATAATATATAGTATGTTATTGCATTATACTTATAGATGCATACATGTGTTTATCATTTTAATGTTGCAGCTGGTAAAGGTGGATCTCATTGTAGCTACTTCAAATACTGCTGGGTAGTTTAATCTATAATCATACAACATCATCTATCTGTTTTAAGCTGTCAGATAGTAGTAGAGATGTAGTGGAGTAGAAGTATAAAGTGACATTAAATGGAAGTAAGGGTTAGTAATTCAACTTTGTACTTAAGTGCAGTAATTGAATAAATGTACTTAGTAACATTCAACTACTGTTCAAATAAATACATTTAATATCTGTTCTTCCAACTCTAATCAATAATGATATGATAGTAGCTGTGAAGTATTCTGTTTACGCTCTACAATATTTTTAACACACAATGAAAACCACAATTCATAATTCATAGAAAGGATGAAGACATGTACTGTAAATGTGAATAAAGCACCAGAGTGTATAGCAAAGCATCAACATAGAGCTTGTTTATTAAAAAACTTTTTTCGCCCCCTACAGAGGTCTGGAATAAGCCCATATGTTCTCATTTACCGGAAACACCCCTGAAGGGGAGAGTGCCGTTTGAAATTCTCAGCCAATGGCAGGCTTGAGTCAGACTAGAGCCACATGAACCCGTTCAGTATGCGGAGGAATACAAAACCTGACAGGCCTTGTGCCTTCAGGGTCGCGAAGCTACTGAATGGCCGGACAATCCCAGTTTGGGTAAGGGGTTTACCAGTCAATTAACCAGTCTCTCCTGCACACTTAGTAAGGCAGACAGCCTCCTTTAAAGTATCACTAAAATATAACACATGCTAGCATATCTTTGCACACCAAACGTTGAGAGGACAGACGAGCAAATCGCAGCAACGGTCTATTAAAAGTGTAATCAGGCACACTGTGGTGGGACTGCAGGCCTAGTTTGACCTCATCAAGTCTTAATGAGGTCCGCCGAGCCATCAACCCGCTCATTTAAATAGCATGCATCAATATTAATAGGTTATTAATGACTTAAAGCAATTATGTGTACAGTGGACTGGACAGAGTGGGAGGCAGGAGACAGAGAAAGAGAGAAAACGGTGATACTTTTAAAAATGTGTACATAATGTACACTTACACAATTATTAGAGTCATGTCCTACTCACCAATCAAGGACATCGTGGTTCTTCTCTGTTCCAATTACTGAGCTGCAATCAACCACAAGAGGCAGCAATGAGCCCATCCTGCACTTGAAACCAAACTTGTACAAAACACACAAAGGTGACATTCATTCCTGTGGTATTTTTCAAACAGTGTGCTTTGCTGATTAAGAAAAAACACTTCAAGGATGAGAACAGGTTAGTTTGCCAAATGCATATATACCGTAGTTAACATCCACCTCCAATAAAAAGCGTCAAACTGCCAACCATTGTCTTTGCTTGGGACTGTTTGGGTTGACCGCATTTTAGCTCATGTTTGATTCTCTTCCTGATTCAACTCTGACTGTTGGTTGGTGCCTTTTGTTCTGATCTCTCTTTTTTTTACCTCTGCTGGATGGCTTTTAATGGGAACCGTCTTTGCAAGGAGTGCCGAGTCTCATTGACATTATCTTAATACCAATGACAAAAGATGGCAAAATAGGACAAACTGCAAACTAGAAAAAAGTAGTCAGCAGAGTGCAAATCTCGTCCAGGTGTGTCTTCCTTTAACCTCCCAAACAAAGCATTATAAGTCAGTTGCCCCTCAAGATGGCGGTGAAGATAACAAAAACAGAGCTATATTCATCTTGTATGGAACCTAACTGGTAGAAAACAATCAAATGTTGTTGTTTTCTTTAATTGTGAATCACTAGAATCAACGAGAGGTCCTTGAGCATACAGTTATAAAGAGCACAATTAATTATCACGCTGATGGGTCCAGTAGTATGAGAGATTAGCCGTGGACAGACTATCTCGCTAATGTCTTACACCTGGCGGAGATAATAAAGACGAATGAAAACGCTATTTCTATTACGTCTGAACTAGCAGTAAAACCTTCATTTAAAGGTCAGCTTCTCTCTGCATTTGAGGTAAATGGACTCCTGTTACGATTCGAGAATTTCCTGAAAGTGTAGACTGCATTGGAGACAGGGTACCACTGGATAGATGGAGACCGCGATGTGAGGGATCTTCACTTTGTGAAAACTCATATACTCATGACTAGGGGGCAAACAGCGGTGAGCCCATTCATATGCAGTGCTTTCACAGAAATGTCTATGCCAGCGGCAGTGGAAATGGCCTGTCTCTGGCTGTGTGTGGGTGTTTGTCTTCACAACACAGAGGTGAATGGTAGCTTCAGATCAGCACAAGTCCAGAAGGTTCACAGGGGGGTGAGGCGCTCGCAGAGGGAGACTGCACCACAAAAATCCCAAAAGCTGAAAAGCTGGTCGTAAGCAAAGGCTTAATCCTTTCATGGGGGCCTCTTTTCATGTTGTCATATGCGCATGTGAACACCTACTGTAAGCACATGTTTATTTACAGGCTGCGGCATCAAAGGTGAAAGATTTAAAAGCGGCAGCACATTGCTAAATCCAAGAGAATAAATCGAGTGAGACTTTAGAGCGGAACCTTTAAGAGCAGTTTACAAGTGATCACATCATTAATCACGTGGATGCTCAGAGCAGGAACGGCCAATCAGACAGGATTGTTTTGTTTTGTTTTTGGATCCTGAGGCAGAGAACGTATAACTTTTATGCCGCGTTCTCTCCCTGTTAACTTTGACCTTTTGCTGGTTATAAGGAAGCAGAATACCCTTTATTTCTGAGGAAAACGCTCTGCCAACAGAGAGGTTTTATCGCCGCAGCTGAAAGTTTCGGATCCCAAGTTTAACCAAGAAACTCGGAGGGACCACTAAGAAGGACCATGAAGAAGTCATCTCACTGTAAGAGGTTTAGCTCGGTGTCTGGGCATAGTTAGGTCATTGTGTGTTACACCTTGTTTGTGTTTCGCTTAAGTTACTGTATTGTTATAGCATGTTGTTCAGTATGCTCGCGGACGGCAGAGTCCCGTTATACTTTGTATTTCATACTACAACCGTGTTGAGATAGATCAGTCACTGCTAGTGGGGTCGGTAATTGTTATTTTATCGGTTCAAAGAACAGAACCGCGGCTGGGCGAGTCCAAGATCGCTCGTCGGGTTCCTGTGTGATAAAATAGTTATCTCCGTATTTCACCGCAGTGGTAAGTATTTTTGTTTGGTTTAGTTTCCTTTTCTTTAAATCAGTCAGTAAGGTGGGGAACTGCAACTATCGGTTTAAAAGCAACCAGAACCGTGGCTGGACGCATCTGAGATCGCCAGCCGAGTTTCTGTGAGATGGAAAAACAGTTCCTATATTTTACGACGGCGCTGAGTGCCGAGTCTTGAATGGTTTTACCTTTTTCCTTTTTCCCCAATTATTTTACAAACCCACACACACACACACACACACGTTCATAGTTACATGCATATTCCGGTTGAGCTAACTACCTCTGGCACGTGTCGATAACGTGATTTCTATTGTCTCGCACCATTTTGTGGTTTCTCGAGGCGTGGTCACGTGCGGAACTACGCCTCCATTTTGATAGTCCGATCGATCTTCCACGTGTAGTCCCATGTGACGTAGCCACGTTTTAGATTACATCCGCCATTGTCTAGGTAGTTTTCTCGCTCCTCCCCCCCCCCCCCCCCACACACACACACATATGCATGCACATATACACACACACACTCCTACCACAGAGTGTTTGTTGATTTTAGATAGTATGCTCATGAATGTATAGGAGTTGTTGATTGAGTTGTTGAATTTGATCAATGTTATTAGAACTTAATAAACTCTGTTATACTTTAAAGAGCAGCTGTCTGTGATTACTTTGTGCATGTATTGTGATTATAGCTGTATATGTGGTCTGGTGCTCGAACTTAAACCTTCACTGTTCACTCTGAATGTGGAATAGTACTTTGACTATTGACATTGTGAGTGAATACTAATTATGAGACTTTGTTTATAGTTTGGTTATTGGTCCTTGTTCTCAGGGTGGTGCCCCGTTATTATTAATAATTGTTTATCTTACTGACATGAAAAATTATATTGATGCCAATAACTTAGTTTTTCACATTTGCTGACAACTCAAACACGCTCCTTTTCGTTCGTTGCAACGGGGGGATTGCAAACATATCAGAAAAAGATATTAAAAAACCTGAGGGAAAATCAAGCTATCTGCATAAATAGATTGAAGTCTATTTAGATGAATATACCAACACCCCAGCTGATGTACATTTCTGCTGAAGATCTGAGTTCATCTTCCACCTCTGTCTGAAACCTGTGTTCTGTAAACTGATGATTGGATACATTTCCAACAGCAGTTTCACATGATCAGCTTGGCGGAGTTGTCATCAACCTGGATGAGGTCCTGTCGGCTCCTTTTCTCCTCCTTCTGTGGTCCCTTTCCATCTTCTTTGACTTTCCTCTTCGTTTGTCTCACAACGACATCCTCAGAGGTGGTTTGGTTTTTCCTTTTAACAAGCCTTGCCAAGATGATGAGGGTCTGCCTTCTAAGAGTGGCCTTCAGTTCAGACTCTGATCACAGTAAGAAAAATCAGGTCTATCTCGAGGTACTAACTCTAAATAAGTGCCTTCTCCACCTGATAAGTCCTATGGATCATAAACACCAGTGAATGCAGATTTCTGCCTGGGTTTCTCACTTACCTCGATCTCTTTTAAGGGGCGGATTCATTGTCTTCTTTGCAGAGTCTTTGTCCTTTAAGATATTGAAGAAGTTTCGAACAGGAAGACTGTGAAGTGAGTACCGATCCAATGCCTGAAACTATCTGAGTGAATTTGCCACTGAGTGTGTTCTTAAAAGAGGCGTCACTACACTGAAGTTTCCCCCCAGAAAAATGTAGCGAGCTAAGATACAGCAACATAGAGAAGGAAGTTTATTACATCAAAACTATTTCATTTATTACATTGAACCAACTTCATTCCAAGTCAATGCTGTTAATATCAAAATATCAAAATAATAAGATAACTTTGTGATATCATCAGATATCACAACGGATTCTTTGGGAATGAAAGTAGGCCGACATAGTCTACTGTACCGTACCACAAAAAGATTGAGTACAGCAGCTGGCGTCCAAAACCTACAGACAACAACCCGTCACAATGGCATCTAGAAAACACACCTGCTGACGCCATGTAGGTTACATTTTCAGCTTGGTTTGTTTGTACACGCATTACAGTACGTTTCTCTGTCATCAACTTTGAGATGGGCATTTGTGCTGCATTCATGTAGTTTCATCATAATTGGAAAAATTTGCTCTGGGAAAATTCACTTCAACGCCCCCTCAAGTCGAAACAACAGCTGAAAAACAGCTAACGTGTTGTTAGAGCAGGGGTGTCAAACTCATTTTCAATCTGGGCCGCATCAGCATCACGGTTTCCCTCAAAGGGCCGGTTGTAAATGTAAGACTGTAAATGTAACTACTCCTAACATATTGGTAAATAACTGTCTCTGCATTTGATGATTGTTGATTCAAGTGTAAAAATATATTCAAGCACATTTCTGTTATTATAACTTAAATCCTTTTAATTTAGGGTTAAGAAACCCACATTACTCTATCAAAGATCAAACTATTAAAGAAAATAACAAAGACAAATATCAAACACAAGTTATTACAATAACTTTGTTCAAAGCTTAAAATCCTTTCAAGGGTGTGTTTGCACAATCCCACGTGAAGTATTTCATGTGTTGTAAAGAAACGTTTAAAGTAGTCTTCAATGTTCTCACAATCCATTTCCATGTCAAATGTACAGTAACCAGCCAAAGAGCTGCTTCTATGACTGTGTTTAAGTATCTCATAATTTCGATTGTGGGGATATTTTTTTTAACTTTTTTAAACTTTTTTTCAGCTGGCGGATTCGCGGGCCACATAAAATGACGTGTTGGGCCTTGAGTTTGACACCCCTGTATTAAAATACAACATTAAAATACAACACATCTTCTTTGATGCATCCACGTTGTTTCCACATTACGGTTTAAAGCTCATGAACACACCAAAGTTGGAAGACTTCCCAACTCTGGAAATGGGACCAGTCTAGGAGCACCTAAATGCACCATTGTTTGCTGCCTTTAGTTGACCTACTGCTGGCATCCGTCTACTTCTCCTACAGCTGAATGTCTGGTATCGACTGCTGTATAGTTTTTGGCAACCAGTCGTTTCTTGCAAAAATGTTGATGTTTCATGATGTTCAGTTTAATTCCACCAACACAGTCAGCAGGCCAAACAAGCTGTGACTTCTGTATCTCTGCTGGCATAACGCTGAGCTCATCTTTACATCCTGAACACACACTGTGTCTGTGAACTGTTCAGCTACTTATTTTGAAGTATAGGAAATAAAGAGGAATGTATCTTTAAAGTAATAAGCAAAACATGGCCGGAACATGTTAGATAGCAGCTCAGTGTTGAGGACAAGAGGACTGAGGCAGTCTTTGAATATGCCATGAAAGCATAAATCTCTGCCTCCGCTGTGTTTTTCCTCTGCTGTGTCCAGATGTTAATTGTCACAGCGAGCAACAATTACAACAATTAAATTCCTTGTGTTGCAGCAGCCTTTTACCGGACACATGAAAGCGGTCGCATTTTCCACTTCAAAAGGAACTTTGTGGATCGTCAGCACATGAAAAGGAACATATGGTCCTTGCAGATTTACTGTCAATCTTCTCATTATTTCTTCCTGCTTTGCCTCTTGATAGAGTCCACATAGTGCATTGAAAAAAATGACTGACTCCCTGGCTGTGTCCAGAGCAACTGTAAGAAAATGTTTTCAAAATCCAGTCTCACATGCCCGCTGGACATGAATGCAGAGGGCTTCATGAGTGTAAATCCAAACAAAGACAAAGACGTGGCACCTGAAATACCTCGGATATGTTTTAAAGGACTGCTCATAGAAAGTGACACAGCATTACAGTAATGTAACCATAGCGACCGAAAAGCAATGCAGCGTGATTGGCTGTGTGGGAGTGCTGAGGCAATTGCTGCATCAATGACTATGATCGATATGCATGTTATCAAGTCAATTGTCCGCAGTATTAGGGGCATTGTTCTCTGGCTGGGAAGAACAATATTCTCAGAGCAGTTATTCCGGACACCATGACTTGCTCTTTATTGGAGGCTCATGGAAATCTAAGTCATACTGTCAAAGGGAGGCCAGCTTTTACTAATATATTTCAAATCTGACTGACTGCGCTGCTGAGAGAGAGAGAGAGAGAGAATTAAACCTCTGATATTGACTGCCAGTTAGAGTATAAAGAGAGCAAATGAAAAAATGAGAACATTTTTATTGCTGCATTGTAAAGTTGTGGGACACTAACAAATGCAATCTCAAGATGAGAGAGGCAAATACCTCGGACAAAGCGTGGGACCCTGAGGGACCAAAGGGCCAACCGAAGCAATCACAATTATGGCTATTTATTATCAGCACAATGCATCTGAATGCTTCTGCACACCCAGCAGGGGCTAGCGACATCTACAGGTTGCCAATTTGATTGATAGTAACAAGGATGGGCTCCCAGTAACCCAGGCAACAGTTGCATATCATGCATGATGCCCCGGTCGGCCTTTGTTCTTTAATAGCGGGCTAATGAGCGGCCCCGACATCGAGTAAGAGACGACAGAGACCGGAGGAGCTGGCGAGCGAAACGTCGAATCACTGGCGGACACAGAGTGCAGACTGAAAATAACTTCAGTTCCACAACATGCATTCAGCCTCAGAATATCTTGGTAACAGTAGCTGTCACTCACACTTCCTCCCACAGTGCCATTATCATGCTGGCAATATAAACTACACAACCAGTCTAAGCTGTAACAGTCTAACACACCAGAACACAGATCTGGCCAGGCATCAGCATGAGTGGGAGAGGGGCAGAGGAGCAAGGCTGCTAGAAATAATATCATAGGAGGGACAGCAGAGAAAGGACCACACTATTTTTATGCTTCCATTAGAGACACTATAGATTTGACTCGAAATGAAAGACCATGAGCTGACTAATATCCTCCTTTGTAATTGTCCGGTCCTATCCTGCAGTAGTTGTGGTAATGATATTATACAGTGTACCGAAAGTAGTACAATTTGTAATACAAAGCACCAATACTTCTTTGTACCACGAACCCAATAGTAACACAATCAACAAATAACATTTAATGTCTAATCGTGAACATGAGAGCAGGAGTTGTTTCCAAGCCAAAAAGGAATCTCTATTCAACATTACTTCTATTAAATCAAATATAAGAGCTGTTAGGACTGCTGATTAAAAGCCAGCAGACACGTGTAAGATGTCGGAGTGCCGCTATGTGATCAGTTGTCATGAGAAAGAAAAAGGGGAAAAAAGAAACAGAAAAAGTGATTTTATTCTCACATTCGTCACAGGCCTTGATACATTACTTGCAAGCCTAACAGATCATGTAGACCAGTCAGCAAGTGACTCTGGTTCACTGGTTCATTTGCCTAAAACAAATCAAAACCTGGAGCCATATTCACAACAATTCTCATCTCACTGTACCTCTTCAGAGTCCTACTAAATGCTGCACCACATGTTTTTTTTAAAAAGGGCAGCACAATATTGTTTTTTCCTGCAATAAATATTGCACTATTATACAGAAATAGTCAGCCTAAATTTGTTAGGCTACATATTAAGGTTAAATGCATCAATCTGGTGAACTTTGAGAGCCAAAAAAAAGGCTAGATAAACTTTTATATTTCTTCATAAACACATTGGTTGTATGGATATGAAAGGTCACATCCACAAAAAAAGTAAAACGAGACAGGGTCCATGTTTCAGGCATGTCTGGTGCTGCAGACCGCTCACACCGAGGACAGGGGGTGTGTGTGAAGTATTTCTCCATCGTCAGTATATCACCTACAGGCGACGACTGTCAGCACGCCCCCCAGTTTGAAGAAGCAGAGCAATGTAGGCCTACTGCTGGGCAGCAGCAAACCATATTTGAGTCACCTAAAATATCGATATCACTTTAAAAGGCATTGTTCTTTAAAAACACTGATATTCTTGTTGAAGTCTCATTACATCCTGACAGCAATCAATGAATCAAATACTCTGACAAAGAAAAAGGAAATCTTGGAAACTAACAAGCCCGTCCAATCATTCCATTCGGTCCCATTTATTTCAGGTGTCTAAAACATGTCGACAGCAGAACATTGCTTTACTGATTTGTTTTTTGTTGTTGCAAAAGCAGAACTGGGTAAATTACTGCAGTACATATCCAGTTCACTGACATATTAGTCCAGTAGCTAAAACACTTGATAAGTTTTTATTTGATGTTTGACAGGCAACAATATTATGGCTTGGTTGATCAGCTGATGGATTAAAAAGGGAGTGAGAGAGAGATTTGTGGATGAGTGAGAGCGTAAAGAGAGTCTAACCGACCGAACCTATGCTGAGCTTCATGGAGTTCTTCAGGAATGTGTTATTGGTTAGATGTCTGAAATAAGGTCTGTATTTAACACAAACCCCTCTGGTGAGTTTAACATATTTTACGTGTCTTAAAAAGCCAAACATCCTCACTAGAACACTAGTCCTCTTAGCTTCGTGGTGGAGAAGTGAAGTCATGTGACCGTGGTGGAGTTCCTTTATAGCCGAACGTAAGTATCATGTACATTTGTTTGACACAGATTGATTTCTACAATAATCCAAAATCCATTGGAAAGTAGTCCCATTGGCTTTTTGTGGAGGGAACTATTGCAATGCTAACTTCTGGTTTGGCCTTCAAAAATGCATCATCCTGCACAGTTCACACAATCCCCAACTCTGAGCACCCACAGGTCAATCCTCAATGTACAGTAACGATACCTGTTGCTAATGTCAACAAGCCAGCGAAGAACACACAAATGACTGACAGACAACTTTGGAATTATCGGAAGTCTCATTTCTCCTCTTTTGGAAGAAGCTAATCACTTCCCCACATCGACAGCCTCTGTCCCAGTCAGTCCACTGACCGCTATTATCTCACCTTCAAACTCCTGGTACGGGAACAAGCTCACCCCCAGATGTCAAAGTAATGGGGCATTACTGGGATTAGTCCCTGTGATGTAATTACTGAATTTGAAATGATCGTCTCTTACACTTAAGTATTTATATTTGTACAAAAACTAAGAAGCAAAGCGCATGAAACTAAGGTGAGAGGCTGATCTGTGGATTCGGAGAATTCTCAATTTTCATTGCTTTCCTTTTCAATCTTTAACTTTTACCCGATAGCCAAACTGAAGAGTGCTAGGATGATGTCAAAAGGAGGTGTTACCGTCAAGGCAGCACACATCCTCCTACGGCACTGAAAGATGGCATAATATCCACTGATTTATGTTCACCATGTAGATCTTCTGACTCTCCATCTGGTGAATTAATGATGAGCCTCAAAATGCAAGTCATCAACAAGTGATCAAAAGAGGACACGGACCATTTAGGCTGAAAACACTCCTGTGAAGTCAAAGTGTGTGTAATGGCTGAGTAAAAGTTCATACAGAATGGGAAATGAAAATGTTTTTCGGTATTTCTTTCATGTGAAATACAAACACTGTTTTCTGTGATGTTGGAATCATCAGGTGATAAATGCATAGATGTTAAGATAATAACATTATATTTAGTTTAATGTGGTTCCAAAGCACATCAGGTACATTAAGCCCTCTTCTGGCATTTGTTTTTCCAAGAGCCACTAAAAAACACATAAACATAAAGTTACTGGATGGTGAAATGAATGACGATCGCCTCACAATGCATGCTGGTTTGATTTGTGTCCGACTTGATCCCGACGTGCTCAGACGTCACGAACACGTGGTCAAGACAGCGAGGCAGCCAAAGTTTTTAGAGCAGTTGCTCTTAGTCTCATCTTGTGCATTAAAGGTTTAATCTTAAATCATATATTGTGTGATTGATGATAACAACGCTTATTCATACAACACATATCAAAACGAAAAGCAAAGTGTTTCAGACATAAAAAGAACAAAGGATAGAATACAATGCAGATACATGCACATTTCCACTTTAATTTATATTTACAAACACATACATGAATCAAAATGAGGTCTGCAAACTACACTTCAGGTCGGATCTAACAGGATGTAACTCTTTCTTTGACTTCCTGTATATTCTTTAAACTGTCTGACTGGACCGCAATGTTTTTTTCCACGGCCCTTACTGCAGCCGCCTAATCTCGTCCACTTCACCCCCCCCCCCAAGGAGCAGCTCATCTCAAACGAGCCTATTGTCTTCCCCGCCCCCACATGACTTTCACCTGTTCCTCATCAACCCTACTTATTACCTGCCTGCTTTCTAGGGGCTGGTATTCCAAAATGATCTCACAGAATTTTAGTTGTTGGATTGGATTGAATTCTGATTTGATGTGGAAATTTGGCAGTTCAAAGCAGATCCGCAGATTTATTTACATTTTTACCACCTGCAGTCAACAGCAGTGAACAGTATTGCGTTGGAACAGTGTGTACAATAGCTGAGGCTGTTTCACTTAATAGGATGTGGTGGCAATATGGATGTCAGCTCAGCAGCTCTGACCGCTGGACTGAAAATAAGTGACTACTGAAAATCAGGCTCATAACTGCAATCTAGTGCAAGACTGAACCAGTCAGATAACCTAAACTACAGTTGATTTACTACCTACGGGCATTGTATCCATCCCATACTCATCCTAACCATAATGTAGTGGCCATTTGTTGGCTAAATCAAACTTAAACAAATAATAATCAAACGCCACTGATGCACCGTGGTCGGTATTCTTACGCAGCCAGAAAAGAGTGAAATGTCCAAGCAGGATTCTATTTTTGTGTATTTATTAAATAAAGCAAATGAAACAAGCAAACAAACTAACTAACAAAACTCCTGTCGTGCTGTCTCTCCTGTCCTGTGCAGTGCAATGCTGCTGTGCAGCTGGTAAAAACTATACGCCCACCCTGGTGCATGCTGGTCCTATCTTTCTACTCGTTTAAATAGCAACAGGTGCCCACAGTAATTACCCAAAAAATAATATAACTAAACAAATTACTATTAAAGAGAAAAATAATCTTAATGGATGAAACATCTACAATAATTAAACAATACTACTTATAAATGAAATAACAAAATACAATATCAAATAAATAGCTCCAACACATAGTATAATCCACTGTGCACAAAGAGGATCAAGTGAAATTGAGATTGTGTCCGTTGCATCCTTTCTGTGGTACGGTCTCAATAACAGCAAACATGCTGAAGGGTGTGTGTGTGTGTGTGCTTACATGTGGCGGGAGAGGAGGATGATACGGCTTCATGCTCTGGTTCTGCTATCTTTTCCCTTTTCATTATTTTTCCAAGGGGAGTCATAATAAGACTCCACAACCCATTTTCTACAGCACAAAACAACCTCCTGTCCATGTTGCAACACAGAGATCTCAGGACGACCCCCCCCCCCCTCCCACATAAACACACACTATCAGTCTGTCTTAAGTCTCTTTGCCTTTCTCAAATGCTCTCTGTCGCCCCTTTTGTTTTCCATCCCTATAGACTGTGTCGCCTCAGCAATTGTCTCTATGTAGTCTAAAGTACTGCAGTATCTAATCAAGGCCTAATCTCACCTGGATTTATGACAGGGATGTTGCTGCTCGTGTTTTCCAATCTCAGCACTGAACATTCACATGATTAAATTCCATCAATAAATCAGATATGGTCTCATGCTCTCATTACAGCTTCCTTGTAGGTAGGGGGAGGTGTGGAAGTGCACCCAACTCTGCAGAACAAAATCGATGGAGATTATCAGACCTCATGCAAGAACCACGACTACAAACATTTTTGCTCTGTATTCGTAATCATTTCTGTACTGTTCTTTGATCTCCGAAAAATAAATCGGGCCCAACATTGAAGGCATTGGACCCCCTTGTTCAAAGCTAGTGTAGAAAAAGAATGATGAAGTCCTGGGGTGGGCAGGGTAGTGACGCCTCACAGCATGCTCTGGGGAAACAGACTTATGGATAACAGAAACTCAACAGCTAACCTTTAGTGGCTAAACCTCATACCTTGCTGTAGGTAAGGGTACTCCAGTGTGTATTCGCACACTGTGACAACCTTTTGTGAGTGTGGTTACAGGTTCAGAACATTTAATGAGGTCCAGTCACCATTTTAGACAAGGTCAGAGCTACAACACACTTGAACATTTCATACAGCCTGTGAAACGGTGCTTTTCAGCCTGGTGTTAAGCTGACTTTTCCTCTCTTTGGAAGGAACTGCAGCTCAGCTCAGACAGGTTGTGATCTAGGAGCAATCGTCAACAATCCCTTATTTCACAAAACAAAACTGCAAAACAACTAGCGCAATGTTGCTAAAACGATCTCTGTGACTACCATTGATTGTGAAGCCCTGAGATGAAAGTGTGAAAAAAAATCTGGTGACCCATTTTCTAAGTCTAATCCAAATACTTCCTCTTCTGTGTTGTTGTGTTTGACTTCCAAACAGGTGAAAAATTACCAGGATTATATTTCTGGGGATAAGTGTTTGTTGTTGCAATACTCATTTTGGCCACAGGAGGCTAAAGTCCACCACTAGCTCATGTTCTAAATAGGACTGTTTAGTTTTCTTCCAGGAGTTTCCAGTCCTGACGACAACAACAACAACAAACGATTCCCCTGCCAAAACTTTGTTTTTTCACCTGTTTCACAGATGAAAAAAACATTGAAGGACCTTAAAGGATTACCATGGCAAAAAGCTTTTCCCCATTTTCTTAAATCATCAACACAAGAGAGAACGCAATCTAGATCAAACTTGGAAAATGGATCAACAGATTTCTTTCTTTTTTTCTCATTTGCCTCTTGTGGCTTCCAGAGTTATTACTACCAATGTGAATATTAAGAAAAAACGAATGCTGCGTTCACACCGGTCGCGTTGATTTTTTGACGCACTGCAAAATCGCCGCACCAAACACCGCAAAATCGCGTAGTGCCGGAGAGGGGGCGTGGTTTATCGTCCTGGAAGCCGTTCACCTGGCCGTCATTTCTTTCCGCTTTCAACCGTGAAAGGAATAAGTACAATTGCTGCTTTGTACGTGTTATGGAAGTCCCTCAAACGTCGGAATGCCAAACGCCGTCATGTCTGGTTCATAATATTGTTCAGAGGAGCTCCGTGGATTGTATCGAGCTGTATTCACTGTCTAGCAAGCCACCGGTCGCTGTTTACTACAGCTGTAGGAACACAACATAAACTGATTTGGCTGTGATTCAACGGAAAATAAACCGACAAAAAGGGACTCCGAAATAACTACATAATGATGCCGATTTGTACTTGTCTTCTCCAACAAAAAGGGACTCCGAAATAACAACGTAATGATGCCGATTTGTAGGTTACTGGTCTTCTCAATGTAGCTCTGATGGATCGGTGCTAGGCTATGCTAACATCGTAGCAGCTACACCAGCACTCAATAACGTCACGTAGACGTAAATACGGCAGCGTCTATTCATTGTTTGTACCGTATGGTTTACACACACACACACGTATACACATAGTTTGGTCCGTTCTCTGTTGATATGAGGTCTCGTAGAGCTCTGGGTGAACACAGACGGCTACAGGATTTATTTCCTGATTCAACAATGGCAGGAAGTCAGTGATGACAGGGGGAGCAACTCAATGCTGATAGGTTATCGCGCCACAGCGTCACGCGATTATTTCGCAGAAGTTGAAAAATTTCAACTCGCACGTTGCCGATTTTGCGGTGTCCAACGCAAAAACGCGTCTGCCGCGCCATCGCAAAAACGCGCCGCGCCAGTCTCATCGCGTCTGTGCATAGACTTTGTATGTAATCTCGACGCACGTTAAAAAATCAACGCGACCGGTGTGAACGCAGCATAAGAACCAATATGAAATTAATCAGAATGAATTTATAACAAACTCTTCAGGGGATTTTTAACAAAGCACATTTGAAAGAGAATAAATATAAAAGGGAGTCAGTAAAGGATGTAAATGGAGCAGTTTAAAATAAGAGGTTTGGCAGGTAATGCGTTTACGACCTCACCACTCTAACTGTTCCCTTTCTTCATCATCGTGTGCCTGAAACCGAGGCAAATAAATGAAATTACCATTCAGGCAGCAGTGGTGGCCCAATCAATTGCTTTTCAGATATTGCATTACCGTCCAGGCATTTTAAACACTTGTCTGTTTTCCCAATGCAAGATGCTTCTGCCGAACTTCCTCCTTCTTTCAAATGATGCATTGTTGCTGTCAAGCCAGCCATATGCCCACCGATTGAGGGGCACACAGCAGACGTATACAAGCACTTAAATTCAAATACACCAGAGACTTTACAGTTTTATGACGAGGAGTTAATGTTGATAATTAACGCCTCATTAGGGAAATACAGACAGACAATCAAGATGTTGCCCTTAGGCATCTACTTCACGCAGAAATATCAAATTATATATGTCCTTGAATGAGGTCCCAACTTTGTTCTTATGCAATCTTCATCAATGTCAGACCTCATGCAAGCAGGTCACTAAAGAGAAGATCAATTAATAATGGGGTTGATTTGCAAAGATGTATGGAAACGGACGTCAACGTATCTGTCTACAAAGCTTTCAGCTTTGCTTCGTCCTGCCAATTGTAAGGGGGCTGCACAAACTGATTTTGGTGTGTCCGTGTACGTGTTCACTGAGTGCGCACTGTGTCTACAGTATGTGTGTGATTGAGTCATTGAGGTAAGCGAGGCGGCTAAAAGTCCAATCAGTACCTTAGATTGGAAGCCAGAGATTTAGTTCAGCTTCCAACATTTTCATTCATCTATATCAATTGTACTTCTGCAAGCTCATGTAAAACTGTGTGGTCACTGCCTGCTGTACATAGATCTGTTGGGAAATTGTCTATCCTTGATCTGAACCTTTCATCAGACCAGGAGGAAACCAGCAGGAAAAAGAAAACAATTTTTGGCAATCTGTTTTGTTATTGAAATCTATTTCAATGTGGGATATAGGATTGACCCAGCCAGTGGTTACAGTTACTCTGAGAGAAAATGTTTGAATCTATCATCGTTCATATTTCTGATGAGCAACACAAAGGAAGTACTGAGCCATTATTAACTCAGCACAGGGTACGAGGGGTGATACAAGGTGGTAAAAGTATTACAATTAGAACTGGGCTTTACATATTTTCAACTTTTGAGGGATGCCGATGTTTGCATTAAAGAGATAGTTTAGCATATTGTGAATGTTACTGACGCTGTAACCAGTTCTCTTTATACATCCATGAGTCTAATGAGTTTTGTTCTCAGTAACTCATTACGCTGTACCACAACGTTTAATGTCAGTAACACTGCAATGTACCAAGTTACTTTTAAATGTAACGTGACCCAACAATGTTTGGTAGGTCTTTAGAATTTGCAGAGGGCCAGACTGGCTGTTTCGCCATACTTCCAGTCTTCCTAAGTCATCCTGAGAAAGGCTAGCTGCGTCCATCGACTCCAGCTTGGTCCTTGAAGCTGATAATCATTATTTTTATTATGACATCAGATTTACTGACTACATGTAAAGTGAAAGCTGTCGCTGCTCGTAGAACCATCTTTTTTTCTGCTGTCTCCAAGTGGCCAAAAGAAAAAAAACCCAGATGAATACAGGTTTAACACGGTGATGAGATTACTTTAGATCTTCACATCTCACGAGCAGGAAGCAAGCAATAATGATGAGAGTATTTTCAAAGATGTTGAACTATTCATTTAATGTTCTCTACAAGAACAAGTACAAGTTATACAAGTACAAGCCCTTTGAGCATTTACCATTCTCTCACACACATGCAGACAACCAAAGAGCCCTCACAACAGATCACTCCAGAGTCCTTTGAAAAATCAGACATGTGTATAATGGAAACAATGGAACAAAACAATGTAGAGGAGGTTAGGGCCTAACATAAAGTTGCACATCACTCTTGGGGGATGAAGTGGTGTGAATCAGAGAATGACATGGTAGTATGGTAATTATGGACCATGAGACCATGATGCTTAATGCATGCAATAGTGTACTGCAAGTATCTGCAAGTGCATACAGTGTGTGTCCACCAGATTTTGTTTCTACGTTTGTGATTGTGTTTATGTATGCATGTGAGTGTCTGGTACACAGGATGCATCTGGCTGTCTATGGTGTTTTGCATTTCCATTCAGGCAGAGACTAAGTAGGCTGGCACCTAATGAGCCGATTACTGGGAGCAGCATATGGCGTGTTCTGTATGGTTCTCTTGGCTCCACCATTAGCGCTGATGAGAGCTGGGAGAGATGCGGAGGGTGGGTGGGTCAGCTTGGGGAGAAAAAGCACAGACGTGCATCTACTAAGACACACAAAGCTGCTTCGTGATTACACAATCTCTTTGGGGTGGAATGTACACAGACAGTGGATGCAGAAAGGGCTGAAAAGCTTGGGAACTTCCACCATTCATCTCATGTCATTATGAAATTCCTAGAAATCCACTTCAGATGACGGCCAATTTGGCCACAGGGTTTAAAGACGAAGACATTTTTTAATGATGAGGAAATGCTTCTGGCCGCTGAGATAGATTTTGTTTTCAGGATAGAAATAAAATAATGAAAATATGACATTCACTTCGGTTTGTTTTTTAAACCATTTCAGACCTTGCTTATCAAAAACTGTCAAACACAACTTTTCGACAGAAAGAGATGCCTACTTGCCTCTGCCAAAGCCTGTAAAACAGAACTACAACACTTTACACACAGTGATAATGAATACAAATAAATAGTATGCATTATGTGCCAACAAGGTATAAAAGCAAAGCAGCCTTTAGTTATGCACACATTGTTGTACCTGGGCCCTGGACCCTGGGGCAGTTGTCTGCTTTGCTTCGCCCATTCTTGTTTGAACAGAAAAGGTGATTAGAATCTCGAGCTAACCTTTATACCTATTTTTTTATTGTAAGTCCTCATCATAATTAGAATTAGTCAAATTAATTAAAACCATATGCTAAATACCACAAACTCAGTGCGCCTCAATGTGTCAATCTGCCTGTGCCAGTATGTGTCGCAAACTGTTGTGTTGCAAGTAAGATAGTGTGTGACAGTTTTTTTGCAACTTTTGATCTACTTGTATTATTTCTTGAAATATAAGTGATCTTCTGGTTTGGAAATAACATCTCCCCCGAGTGTGCAAGAAAACTTTGAAATATCTAAACTTTAATAATAAAATAATCCAAAATGAGAAGCCTTTTTATTAGTGCATAATTCAGGCTCATTATTTATTGAAGCAGCTGGGGGCTGACTGCAGTCTGAAAAGGTTATACAGCAATATCCCTGCTACAGAAATAACCCAGAAGTAGGTTTTGATGGAAACGAATCCACCATGGGTTTGGGTCTGACACCTTTCTCTCTGTCTCATTTCTGTGTCTTATATGAAGACAAACCTGGTTTTGTCCTTAGCCTGTCTCTACCTCGGTATCTTTGTCTTCCTCTAAATCCTTTTTACTGCCCTCCCATTTCCATGATCCCACTTTGTCTTTGTCATTCCTATGAGACGTGGAACTCATAGAAATAATGGATGGATGTAGTGTATTGGATTTGTTAATTTAACGATAAGAACTAGTAAAACTAATAAAATAGGAAATCTTGTCTCTTAATTTTACATTTGTTTATTTTCTAAGAATCCTGGAAATTACTATGTAATGACACTAGACTGGTACTAGTTACAGATCATAGAAAAAGTCCTAAGTTATATTAATTAGTTGTCTTAAAGTTGTCTAAAAGCTGGTGATTTCAAGAGGAAGTGATGCAATGAAAGAACTTCCCCCTTAAAGATGATAATGTATTTATCCATCATTTATTTAATTGTTTGGAAACTTGATTCATTATATATGTTAAATTCAGGCTGGTCTCATCCATCATTCATTGCTTTACCTAACGAAAAATAATGTGCCTTAATTTGCAGGTATTCCACAAAATTATTTTGGATGTTATCCACTTATCCATGAAAGTGGAAGAATAAAGGCCGCTAAAGCACACACAGGGCGGAGCGGAAACATGAGGATGATGGGGCTAACAATCAGCGGGCTTTCAGCCAGGAGACCTCTGTTCATTCCCATGTGGAATAAGTCAATGTTGATTTATTTGTCAGATAACTTGTGTAATGTGGTTACAGCACTCCTGTGGTTATTTTAGAACAAACGACGATCTGTTCTCAAACCTGAGTAAGTAGCATTATTGTCTAAACCTAACTGAGTAGTGTCGTTGCCTAAACCTAAGCAGTTTTGTTGTCGAAATCGAATGAAGTAGTTTTGTTGTCTAAACCTCACCAAACTGTTTTGTTGCCTAAACCTAACTGAGTAGCGTTGGTCTCCCGTGAAGGCGGTAGTTTATTTTGAAAAGACTATATGCATGTTACCAGCGGCTGTAGGAGGATACTGGACATCTCCCTGATTATTATGTGTAACTCTTTAACAGTACAGCCAGTCTGTGCCAAAATACGAACTCAAATATGATCATTTCTGCACTTTAATTTTCAGAAATGTGTTGTTAACATTGTAAACACGTGTAAGAAATGAAGATGAAGAAAAAGACAGAAGAACTTTGCTGGATCAAAGAGTAGCAGAGAATAGTGAGGTAATTTCTTCTGTCTAATAAGCCCCACCCGCTGTCCTTTCATTCTTTAAGCTAGCGGCGAGGGCAGGCTGGTGGTGAGAGTCTGCCATACTCGTGTAGTTGAAAGGGATAAAGATCTTCATTAGTGCCCAGATCAGGTGTCTCTTGGACTGGCTGTGCTCCAAGACCAGTCTGTGGTTTGGACCCAGGTCCCACATACTGTGGGTGGTGAAGTAGTGGTGATACGTTCAACAAAATAAGGTCCACTACTTTGGCAAAAAACAGAGATGTGGGGGAGTTACTTTCCAAACAGTGAAATAGCTTTGGTTAGGGTGATTTTTTTGGACATTTACTTGGCGTGTACGTCCCTGACTCATATATTTAAACAGATTCTGCATTCATATGCAGAATCTGAACGCAGCAGGAAAAGGTTTTACATTGTTCAGACCCCCAGAAATAGAGTTTCAAAGAGGCTTATCATCGTCAGACTGATAGCAAATGGTTTCAGAGATTGGTCCCTAACTAAAACTAAAGCTACTGCTTTTTTGACTAATTAAATTGATGTTAAAGAGTAGCTACACCTAGACTAAAAATCATATTTGCCTCGTTCTAAAATTAAATCAATCCATTGTGTAACTAATTTCCCACTGGGGATGTATAAAGTTTATATCTATCTATATCTTGAGGTACTGAAATTAGCTAGGCAGTTATAACCACTCCCAATCCTATTACCATATACAGTAGTTTGTGCATACATTCTCTTTAATAGGGATGAAGAAGCAAAAGGACCACAGCTAAGTGTCTCTTTCGATGAAGAATAGGCTTCACAAGCCTTAATTAGCACTGAGCTTCATGATTAGGACCTAATATAACAATTGCAACATATACAACCAGACTAGACTTTAATAAAAGGAAACTATGTTGTTCTGCAGGCAATCAAAGTAGAAAGAAAGAGAAAGAAAGAAAAGCTCCTTCTCTTATAGCTGAAAGGTTTGGCAAAGAGCAGGCTCACACTTCAAAGGACGAGGGTTGAATCCCTCATTGAGGTAGACTAACCGAAACACCTTTGGAGCTGAGCATCCATAGTGCATTCATCGTGTGCCGCTTCACAACACAGCATGCACACCAAAAAGAATAGCAGGTGGCCGCTGAGTGATAAAGAGGTTGAGTTTAACATAATGTAAACACATGCCTTGTAATGATAGTAAATGGGCAAACATTATGTACCAAAAAACAAAAAAAGCAATTTAAATGAATTAAGTATGTGGACATGTTGTTATGTTTATGCACCTAATATCCACAAAGGCCACATCAGAGTTCAGTAAATAAAAAATGCAATTCTTAGGCACTAATGCATGTTTAATTAGTTTGTGTTCATTGCATAAGCAGCTCAAAGCTGAATAAGAGAAGCAAGAGAACTCTTTCATACAGGTTACCTAGTGAACAAAGAAAAAGTAACTAGTCTGAAGTCTCAAAAAGGATGCTGATGAGAGCAGGCATGAAGTCAAACATTTAAGATCTTCTCACCTGCAGTCTAACATGAATGTCCCTGCAATTACCAAGAGGCAACCTCCATCTCTGAAAAGTGAAGTGTCTTAAACCTGCATTGTCGCTAATGTCCATCAGGGGGCGACTCCTCTGATTGTATAGAAGTCTATGAGAAAATGACTCTACTTCTCTCTTGATTTATTACCTCAGTAAACATTGTAAACATGAGTTTATGGTCTCAATCTCCAGTTTCATGTCTTCTTCAAACAGCATGATCATTTAGTAAATGATGGTCCATTTAGAGTCAAATAGGGCGGAAGTACATTGTGTTCGACAGGTCTCTACCACGGCGTTGTGCGGTCTGGGAGTTGCTTTCGTCTCAGAACTTTACCCTTTCACCTGATGTGTTTCTTCTGGTTGTAAAAAAACAAGATGGCAACGCTCAATAACCAAGCCGCCAGTTTGTCATTTTGGCCTCCAAATGAGGCTTCAAAACGAACAACCAATGAGTGACATCACAGTGACAAAGCCCTCTTCTTATATAGAGTCGATGGCAATGACACAAAATGTTTTTTAGGACTGCATGATAGTAACATTTAGAGTCAGGTTTGTTTTGGTCGGGAGAACAGCCAAAGCAATGAAAGTAACAGGGAAGGTTTAGACATGCGGGAAACTTGTATGGCGCAACACTCACTGGGGAATAACAGTATTGTGTGCTACTGTGTTTAGAAAATGACGTGAACTTTCACGCAATTCTGGGGGAAAACCTGCTGATGGTGACGCTTTTTGACAAGCCTGAGATTTCAACAGCGGTGGTTACAAAAACTGGGACTAAAGAGGGGTATATAGAGAGGATTATGACAGGATGTTTTTTCTGTTTCTGTTGGATGTGTAAGACTGAAGCAGAATTTGTTACTGTCTTCAGAAAGACCTATTGACATCCTGTCATAGGACTGCTAAGGCTAATTGTTAAGTGACGTGTGCAATATGACAGGGGTTTGACAAGAGCAGGGGCTGACACCTGACAAATAGGTAGGGAGGATTTGAGAACACAGAAAACTTCTTTCTTTTAGTGAGCCAGGATATCAGTGGCCTTTTTAGAGGGTTATATATTGAAATTGTATTCTGTCGAGCAATTTAAATAGGAACACATCTGTACTTCTTACATTTCTTTGCCATCTCACATGCAGACAGATGTAAAATCAAAGTGGTATGACAAGAGAAAATGCTGTTTTTGCTCATCAGAAAACGGGGAAAAAGCGAGTCAGTAGAGCACGAAACTTCTTCTAGCTGATCAACTTTTGAGATAAGTCTCTTCTTTCATTCAGAATTTCCTCCCTTTCCTGTTTCTTCGTTTCCTTGCTGTTTCAAGAGAAAGTCAGCCAACCACATCTGCCCCAATCTCAGCTGGAGACACAGAAAAGACAGAGGGATGGCTTTAAATTGAGCAGATAAACAAAGCGAAAGATTGTTTATCCCACAGATCTGTCAGGAAGCAATAGCAACTGGTATGACTGTGGGAATGTGATTTGTGCAATTCACATAATATCACTTATTTTGCACTGCAGTTGGATTCTCACAGGATTACACAATAATCGCTGGATGACAAGATCACATGAAAATCTATCTGGTCAGGCTTGAAGTAATTCGTTTGTGTGGACTAATCAGCATCATGTGTGGAACTACTGACAGCTACGAGCATGGTTCAGTTGCCGTTTCACAGAAACATTACATTACAGACATTTAGCAGACGCTTTTACCCAAAGCAATTTCCAATTCAGATTCTATCACATTTCTACACCGTAGGCACAACTACGGGAGCAATTTGAACCCTGGCCCCCTGATTGAAAGACGGCCCTGCTATCCACTTAGCCACAGTCAGCCCACTGGGTGTTTCTCAAAGTCATGAAGAATCCTTTTCAACTGCTGAATTTTAAGTATGCTATGTCATCAGATCCCGACTGTTCCAATGACTAAATTGCTTTAACTCTTCAACTTCACTCAACACATCGATTTCCCCATCCACAACTGCGGTCACATCCTGGACCTGGTCTGTTCCACTGGAATCACCATCCACCACCTCTCCGGCTCTGACCTCACCATCTCCGACCACCTAGCCGTCATCATGAAGATCGACATCCCCATCCTAGAACCCAAACTCACGCGCACCATCACTCTCCGTATTATCAAGTCAGTCTGCCCCTCATCCCTGTCGGCCTCTCTCACTGACAAATGCTCCACACTAACCCCCTGCTTTAGCCCCTCCCCCACAGCCCTGGTCAACCTCTACAATATCACACTATCCTCCTGCCTTGATCAGCTTGCCCCTCTCAAAAACAGAACTGTCTCTTTCACCCACACTGCTCCCTGGTTCACCCCTGAACTCTGCCTCGTGAAGTCACGGAAACGCAGACGAGAGCGACTCTCCAGCAAAATAGGCCTCACAGTACACACCCTGGCCTAGAAGCAATACAGGAGTACAGCAGTACAAACTGGCTCTCAATACTGCACGCTCCACATACTACTCTGGCATCATCCACTCTGGTTCCGCCAACCCCAAGGTCCTTTTCTCCACAATAAATAAACTTCAATGAAGAAAAAAGTGAAGACTATTGTGGGTGGGTCAAACATTGGACTTTCACCCAGGAGACCGGTGTCCATGTCCGGTGTGAAATCAAAAGTGTTGACTTATTATGAAGTGACATTTGTGTCGTGCTTTCTGTACTCTTGTTACATTGTTTAAGTACTTTAAGTGCAACAATGATGTTTTTCCGAAACTTAAGCGGTTTTGTTGCCGAAACATAACCGCAACCATTTCGCGTTAACGCGTGGTATTAAATGACACTTGAAAAGCTTAAAATGTGTACCATGACACGTGGAACGTCATAAAATGTGGTCTTCTATTTATATGCAATAGCATTGGTTATATCAGAACTTGAGACTATTTAACGTAACATATGTTCAATAAATTGAAACAAAGCTAAAATAAACGCCACAAACTCCTCAGTTAGGTTGAGGAAATCGTTCCGGTTTGGCTTAATAAGTATGGTTATTGCATTATTGAAGTTACAGATGTAAATTAAAAACATTGCATTGGTTTCACACAGGACACAAACAGCAGTCTTCTGGGTGAAAGTTTTTGTTGGCCATCCATTCACCCCAGCCTCCATGAACTGTGATTAGAAATGTATTTGTGATACCTCAAGAACAGACTTAATCAGGGAGGAAATACATTTCCCCCAAAATATAATTGACAATGCAGTATAGTTGTATGGGGAAAAGCCTCAAACAAATAAAGGCTGAAAAAAACCTGTTCTTTATGGCCAAACACAAATTATTTTGTTCCAGAAATGTGCAGTAAAGGAGTCCTCCATTACAAATACCTTCTGTCAAAACACTTACAGATAACCTTGTCTAAAAGTTGGGTATGACACCTGGCTACATATACAGGAATAAGAATGACTTTTTCATGAATAGATTTTGCCAAACAAAGGTGTAACTGATAACATGCTGATGGCCCCATTCCATTTAGGTGTGCTATTACACCATGCAGAGAGGTCCCTGAATCAAATTCAGCCATTATTATTAATGTTATTTACACCAAGTTTTATTTGACAAGTCAAAAGGTCTGCTGTGAGAAAGAGCTCTATCATATGTTGCACTCTCAGTTATCTCACTTATAAACATATCAACTACTTCGACTGAAATTCAAAAATAAGTGAAAAACTTGGAAAAATATGTTCAATTCTTCTTTAAATTGTTGTCACTACACAACAAGTAACTGCAGTTGTAACTTCCTTGTGCAGATGTCGGTGTCTTCTAAAAATAATAGGATTCTCAAAGGTCTTCTGAAACATTAGTTGGTGTAATTTTTCTGAATTCACAGCTAACAAAGTCAGTGGATCACCTTCCTCCTCTCATACTTATTGAACATGTCATGTAATGTCAAGTTGTTATGCGAAAGATGAAGCCCATCTTTCTGCAGGGCCAGCAGCAAGTGTTCTACTCTTCATACAGTTTGCTGCACACTTATTGATTCAGCATTTTTAGAGCGGGGCCGGTTTGGGAGTGGGCTCCTCAGGGGCTGCTGGTTGGTGAAGGAAGAGATTGAGATCAGCCTCCCTGCTGTTTTTATGACCTCTTCCTGAGGAGATGGACAGATAAGAGCGTAGCGGGCAGCCGCCATGCTAATCAGTTGCTGAGGCCACAAGCAGTAATCCCTTGGGGTGAACAATCGCTGGTGGCTTCCAATTGATCATGATTTGGCAGATGAGAGTAAGCACAACTGGCTCCTGAAACATGCTGCGTCAAAGTTGAAGGGTGGACATGCATGCAGTAGGATAGTTAAGATCACACGGGAGAGAGTGAAAAGGTTTGGGAGAGATTGAATGGCCATAGCCAAGAAACCAGCTGACTTTCATTCCACCATCAAACTCAAAATGTTTTGCTTATTACTGGGCCCGAGTGACCGCCTGCAGGGCGTTTTGGTGTCACTTGCTGTACAGCAGCTGTAGCTGACTTTACAAAGACTGTCAGTCCACATATTGGTTGAAATTCCTACATGTATGTCAACTGTAAATGCTGAAATCTTACACACTGAAGCTACACTCACACCAAGTGAGGCAAGCCAGTCCTCCCATTCATTTAAATGTAGGTCGTGCATTTGGGCTGCAGTACTGGGGAACACAAGGAAAACCAGAAAGAAATGCAGCAACCTGCAGCAAAACGTTCCAGAATTAACTTTCAGAGAATAGTGTGCATTATAA
Organism: Melanostigma gelatinosum; assembly: GCF_949748355.1. NCBI lineage: Eukaryota > Metazoa > Chordata > Actinopteri > Perciformes > Zoarcidae > Melanostigma > Melanostigma gelatinosum. The sequence continues at coordinate 10,402,632 of NC_136644.1, read as the reverse complement.
CGTGTTATCCACACTATACTGAGACCAAAATCCACAAGTACTGTGAAAGTTTGCCCAGTGAAAGTGTGCCCAGTGCAAACAAAAAGTAGATCTGAAAATTAGCTGAAAGCACTTTTAGCTACACCAGCAGTGAGGCTTCAGGGATGGAAATGGTGGTCGGTCGATCCAACCATCACTGTAGTTTCTATTGAAATATCTTGACAAACATTGGCTGGATTGACATGCCATTTTGTATTGACATTCGTGGTCACCAGAGGAACCCTAATGACTTTGCAGGTTGTTTGACTTTTCATTTAGAGCTATTAGCAGGTAAAAGGTGTAATTAGTGTACCATCTCTACAACTACTACATGGATTGGCATACATATTGTTAGAAATGTGTGTCGTTCTAAGAGGATGAACCCACATCATTTTAGTGGTACTCTAACTATTTACTCCCACCCTATCTAGTCCCACCAGCAAACATTTTATGATTCAGGTTGAAATAACTCTGTTGAACGGATTGCCATGAATGGTACAGATATCCATTTTTAAGTGCTAATTAGCAAATGTTAGCATGCTAACTATGATAAACCTTACGGTGTAGCCTACAACTATAGGTTTGTCAAGACCATTCATTTCTTTAGACCACTCTGTAGAGTACTGTTGTGGTGCAGACACAAATGGAGACATTTCGAACGCATCCACATGGGAGGTGGACACAGTTTGAGGCTGTAAATTCATATCCAGCCGAATTAGTTTCTCCTGTTTTGCTCATGAAGTTATTTTAATGAGTTTTTTTAGATTAATTTTATGTTACTATTGAAACAACAATTGCTAGTGAGTTGAACTCATGACATAATGCATTTTCTCCATATGGTGAATGACAGCCAAAATAAGCTGGTATTATTATCACTGCCCACTCTTCTTTTGATGGAAGTTATGTTTATTCCTTCCACATTTTAAGTCAGTGGTGGCAGTTTTTTTTACGGTGCCCCAGTATGGCTGAATGAGTGATGTATGTGAACAATGAATTTGTATGGGATTCACATATCACCTTTTATTATTCTGACTAGTGCTGTGTCACTCCCTCCAGTTGGGCTGGAACTCGTTTTGTTTGCTGAAGGCACTTTCAGAGATGTGCTCAGTCAGACAGATTGTAATTGTTTTTTTTTGAAAATCGTGGCCTGCTGTTCAACAGCTAAAACATTAAAAACATGAAATAACACAATGTGACAATTTTTGTCTTCACTTCGCCAACGCACAGACAAAAGCAAACACGTATTTTATTTTCCTCTGATCTTTGTCTGTGGCAAGCCCCCCCAGTGGTTGAACATCAGGGCTAGTCTCCTCCGGTGCACCCTACCAAATCCATCTGCTCAGACCTCTGGTGTTGAGCAGCCCCACAATGTCTCTACACAGCTGGAGAACTGTTGGACCAACACACCTTCCTGTTTGGCTGGTTGGCTGATTGCTGTCCCTCAATTCCTTTAGTGGAACTATGAATATGCATGGCACTGTATTGTACACAGAGCGTTGTAAGATTGGCATGTGTGAATGCATACATATGGTGATGAATATCTCATTTAGATGCTATTTAATACATTTGTGAAATCATGGTAATGAGATACCACAGCGGTATATTATATAAATATTAGAACGATCTAAGCTTCATCCACAGCAACTGAACATTGAAACATACATATTTTCAAATCATTTTCTATAACACACAGCCCACAGTGGCCTTTTCCAATTGAAAGCCCATTTAAATACATATAATAATCAAACATACAGATTCATACATAATATTTATGAACTTAAATGCTTTGCTCACCAACCAACATACATTTGAACAAAAGTTATCTTAAGCCAGCCAAGCAGCTCTTTAAGCTAAATGCTAACATTTTGATGTAATGTTTACCATGTTGACAATCTTTAGTTTGGAGTGTTTGCGTGTTAAAATGTACTTATTAGCACTGAAAACAAAGAACAGCTGAGGCTGATGGAAATGTCTTTCGCTTTGCAGGTAATTTTTCAACTTGAAATGTTGATCAGGGAAGTACCAAAGTTAGAGTAACTTACAAAGCATCCTGGGGGGGACATGAATGAAAATTTCACGGCAGAGACATTTCACTCTAACCATGAATATCACTCTTATGGTGTCACCATACGATCAGGTCAGGAGATCATCAAAGTCATGAGGATTGATCCTCTGGGAACCATGAATTTCTGAACAAAGATCACAATCACGATCCAACTTTTGGTCGTTCAGATTTTTCAGTCTGGACCAAAGTGACGGACCAACCGACCGGCCGACCATAAAGCCATGCTTTGAGCCGCTGCTAGCATGTATACGTGTTCCTGTATTGACAACATGACTTATCATACAGCTGCATTGGGGATTGTTGTTTATTATTTCGCACAGTAAGCCAGTCTATGAATGGCCTCCTTGTTTTACGAAACATGTCTTTAAATTCTTTATACCAAGTTGAGATCAAGCATCTCAAATAGAGTCTTAAAATATTGTTGCAGACCTTGATTTCACTTGAAGAATCAAGAGCAGATCTCATGAATTAATTAACGAGGCAACTCTTTCGTTGAAGCTCCCTTGTCGGATTTTGAATGAATGCTGGCGGGCAGGGCAGGCTTCATCCTGTCGGCGGTGTCGCTCAGCAGTGCTGTCGCTCACCAGCAGAGGAGCAGGGGGAACAAGCCGGGGATCGAACCGCCGATCGGATTGAAGGAGCACCTCAATAACACCAGGATCAGAGTGCCATCATTGCACAGCCAGTATTCTCCGGATTCGCTGTATATATTATATAAAACCCTAATATCAAAATATATTCACTTTTGGAGTAAAATCTGTGAATTGAGAGAAGAAAGTAATGTCTCAAATAGACAAATCATAGATATTTATTAGACTCACCTCATAGTACCAATAGCTGTCAATGTCTACTATGTGCTTTACGTATTCTCCAATTTGTTTAACTGAATATGGTTCAAATTATTGGAAAAAAAGCAATCCATTATACTATACTCTATAGACAAACTTAGTCGAAAAAGTTGATATCAAGTCTAAAATCGACACATTTTATATACAGTATATTACAATGGGCATGCCTATTCCTTCCCTTTTCTATTTTTGCTGATCCCTCCTGAGTCAAATGACTCATTGGCCATTTTTATGAGTTAGTTTTAGATATTTACGTGTCTTTCCTGCACAAGGACCTCCCATACATTTATCAGATAGCATGTGTTTATCTGGATCTGAAAATGGACGTTAAAAAAATGTCCAGACATTCAGAGTCATTATTCAAGTTTTTTTTTTTTTGTCTCACGTAATGGTATCTGTTGTTCGTGGACAACACAACAAAAAGCATAATATATGAAGCAAGATTGTGTCATTAGGAGTGGGATGAATCCATTATGTTTGACATGTCGGCCGGATTATCCAACACTAAACTAATTATTTCATCTTGTGTTGAGTCGCCCCTCTCAGAACAACATGCTGATAACAGTATGAAAGACAAAACAAGTGGCCACAGATTTACTGGTAGCAGGCATGGAGCCAAGAGTGCAGTGTGCTGTAAGCAGCAGGAGTTCTATGAACCTCCAAACCGATTTCTGCTCCCAGGACTTCAGGTCCTCTCTTTTAGTTACATGAACAGGACCTGTGTGATCTATTCTCCAGGTCATCCTGGAGAGTAGCACTTCAAAACTTTTTGTTTTTAGTACGTTCATGAGGAAAAGCAAGAGACACCATTATCTGCAGGCAGAGCACAATGATCATTAAATGGCACAGCAGTTGAGTCTTTCTTGCTTGTACATTCCCATAATGGACAATGTGACAGAAGAGCTTTTTTCATGTGAGAAAGAGAACTGGATACAGTGCCACCACTTAACCCTTAACCACTGCAACGAAAACATCCCCTATGACCCAAAAAGGATGCGCACGTGCACATTTCAGGAGAAAATCTAGAAGCTTCAACTTTTTTTGGCTAATGCACTCTGCAAGTAATTTTCCCTCATGTGTTTGGGCGCTGTGCGTGTGCGTGTGTGTGTGTGTGCAGCTTATCAAGTCACATTTCTTTTAGTACCACACAGCTAGCCTAGTGGAATTAGTTATAGTACAGACGGAATGGCTGTGATAGTTCATGAATTCATAACATATCTAGCACTGTGATAGTGTTTGTTCTCATGTGACTGCTGTGATTAATGAATTAATTATTTGATTTTGTAACAGCAGCCTTCTGGTTTTGTTAGTTAGCCTTTCTGAGGCAACAGCGAAGATGCTGCTCCGGTGGTCCTGCTCATTTGTGAATACATAATGATTTATTCATGCACACTAAGGACATTAATTGAAAGCACATGAGTCATTTTCAAATGTCTGTTAACAGTGTTATTAATAGGTTGATATGTAAACCAAAACAGGCATTATATCATGATTCATTGGGAGAGAATGGAATGGTCCTTTGTTTCATAAACACATTTCTCTGCCACTGCGATGATACGACTGAGATTAGCAGTCAAATCAAATCAGGTTCCTCAGATGGAATTGTCGATTGGTCAACTTTTCTGGGACACCCCGAAGTATATCCATGGTTTCATGTTATCACCCATCTCCCCTGAATTACTGTCAGCCCCCCCTTCTTCCCCCTCTTCCTACAAAAAAAGCCATTAAAAACCTAGTTGAAATAGAGAAAGCTGTCAGGATACCTCTCTGTCCTTATCCTACACCCAAGCTCAACTTAAAAAATCAAAAAAGAAATAAACCTTGCCCTCGTCTCCCTGCCACGACATTTACTGCAGTATAGTATTTACTGATGCACCTTGGCGGTAATGAATGAAATGCAGAGGTTAAAAATGAAACAAGTCTCCACAGTTAATCATCTGTTCAGTGATGGTTATTTATTTGTGCTTTAGAGTTTAACCGCCGTGAAACTTTCAGAAGTGTTCTTTTTCTTCTCTCATTCACAGCACCGTTGCGCTGTCTCGCTTTTCAACCGCTTGTCCTCTCAATCTGTTTTTCACCCTGCCTTTTTTTTAAATGAGCCTCAAAGCCGACAGCGTAGCCTAACTTTAATTTGAATGTTCCTGTAGTTTAACATGGTCCCTGTAGTCAAAACACAATAAGTTCCTCAAAAGGTGCCTGGGCCCTTGGGAAAGTTCCTGTGATAAAAAAGGGGATTAGGATAATCAACAGGTAACACTTTATAATAACTACACACTATGAAGCATTAGTTAAGTATGAGTAAACACTTAATTCTTCATTTATAAAGCATTATTCCTACATTAATAATTCATTAGTATGCAGTTCACAACAGTTATACATTTTTTATTCTTGATAAATAAGCTGGTCTATTATGTCTCATTATTGTGTTTTCATACTTTATAAATTATGGATTCCCCATTTGTAAATGAAGTATTATATATATATTACAAACCAATTATTAAGGAGTTGTACATGATTAATAAGATAATTCATGAAGTGTTAGTAAATTAACTCATTTAGATGTACATTATTCATGCATTTATATATATAATGATTTAGATATGCACTAATGGTTAGGGACTATGTTAATATATGCTTTATAAACGCGTATTAATACTGCAATTCATGATTTATTAAGGTAGTTACTAGTCCTTAGTAAAGCATTATAAAGCATTTATAAATTACATTGAAAGGCCAGCAGTGCCTCAAAACCCATAGTTTTTGAACAGAAAAGGCAAACGCAACACAAAGTGATAAAGTACATATCAACATTTATATGTGATCAGAGTAAGTGCTGTTATATGTTGGTACTACACTCACAACAGTCAATTTTCCATATTCTCACAGTAGCAAATAAGATTTAAAATCGGTCTGGATTCGTCTGAGGGAAGCTTTTAGTGATGTTACGGGGTGTCGTATGGCATTGTCAGGATCCAGGATTCCCCTGTCTGTTGTGGTGTGCCATGTGCTCTGTTTGTCCTCTGCCTTCAGACACCTCCCAGGGCCGCACCCTTAATCGTGCACGGCTGAGGACACTCAAGCTGATCACCTCCTGCAGCCTGACACACCAGACTCAGGGCCCCTTAATGAGTAGCCTGCCACTATATAAACTCTGGTCCTGCAGTCTGGGAGTGTCAGGTCGTACCGTCTTCTCCCGCTGAAACCCCGTGGTTCCTCTGCCCGCCTTGTGTCTGTGGATTACACTCCGTTCCTCTGCCCGCCTTGTGTCTGTGGATTAAGGGGGGGGTACTGTCAGGATCCAGGATTCCCCTGTCTGTTGTGGTGTGCCATGTGCTCTGTTTGTCCTCTGCCTTCAGACACCTCCCAGGGCCGCACCCTTAATCGTGCACGGCTGAGGACACTCAAGCTGATCACCTCCTGCAGCCTGACACACCAGACTCAGGGCCCCTTAATGAGTAGCCTGCCACTATATAAACTCTGGTCCTGCAGTCTGGGAGTGTCAGGTCGTACCGTCTTCTCCCGCTGAAACCCCGTGGTTCCTCTGCCCGCCTTGTGTCTGTGGATTACACTCCGTTCCTCTGCCCGCCTTGTGTCTGTGGATTACACTCCGCTCCTCTGCCCTCCTTGTGTCTGTGGATTACACTTCGCCGCTCTGCCCTCCTTGTGTTTTGTGGATGCGCTCTGCCGCTCTGCTCTCGTTGTGGTCTACGGATTACACTCTGTCGACTCCAGTATCGAGCCACGGGACTTCACGCCGTCAACTCACCAGCCCTCCAGTGTCGAGCCACGGGACTCACACCGTCGATCTGTCAACTCTCCAGTGTCGAGCCACGGGACATCACACTGTCGATCTGCCACTCGGGTGTCGGACCACGGGCTCCACACCTGCACCCACCTGTCTATAAATAAAGCCTGTTTAACATTCACTTCTGTCTCCTGTGGTCTTGCGTTTGGGTCCTATCTGTGAACTCCCGTGACAGGCATTGGGAGTTCAAAGCAATCATGTCATCGGTTAAACCATCCACGATTGGCTGATTGGTGCAGCATGAGCGGCCAGGCTTTGTCCAATGTGAGCGGATGTTCCGGAGAAGTATCTTGGAGTCTCTGAGTCACATTTTCAGTTGTAACGCTCAATCTTCGTCCTTACTGAAGAGTGTAATGTTGTTGAAAGTGAACCGTCTACCATTGGACTTTAACCCACCACCAGCAGCATGCAGACCACTTATTCATGATAAAATAACACACAGTTAACTGAAATGCAACGCTGCACGAGTCAGAAGCTATTGTCTACAGAATGTCACTGTCCTGTGAAGAAAAGAAAAAGCTGTATCTCCAAAACATCTACTTTGCGAAAGGCAAGAAAAGACGATCTACCTGAGGAGGCAGCAGCAGGTCAGCAGGGCTGATGAGGGAATGAGGGATGAGGGGAGGACACGCTGAGGACACGCTGAGGACATCTGATCGACAGGTGGGGAGTGAAAACAACACACACACACACACACATCAGAGACAGAATCAATAAGCAGACACAGAAATAAAACATTTTACTGAGCAGACTTTACAGACGTCAACTCTGATGGGACAGAAACACGTGACTTACTTCAGATGTTTAAACTCTGAGACTCAAATGCACTCAATGGGTTTGTTTTCAGATGTTTACTCACTGAAATTGGTCGAAGAAAGAAAATTTGAGTTGTAATCCGAGTTGTTATTGCTCATACTATTTCTCCTTGACAGGAAAGAGGGCAGAATGTATGTCTGTCTGTCTGTCTTTCTCTCTGTCTGTCTCTGTGAATGGACCAAAAGAACAAGTAAAGATCCAAGTAGAGATATTGAAGCACATGGAGGGAGGGAAAGGCGTGAGGTGGGGTCAGGCCAGCGTACACTGGGACTCAATAAATAATTACAGCCCCTGGTCAGAAACTGTGAAAAAATGCGACAAGGTCGCTGTGCTTGTCAGTTGAGGACGCTCTCAGAGAGAAATCAAGCCTTCTTTTCAAACTATCATAGACATGTTACAAAAAGATGATGAAACCAGAAAGGAAATCAAAAATTACTTTGAAATATACCATATCAGAACTCTTCCTGTGATACGGCATTTTGTGACATGAAAGCCTCTTGCAGTCATACTTCTGTTTTCCCTAATAGTTGGTGCAGTGCATTAACATTGGCAGCTCCCATTGGCAGCTCGGAAAGGTCCAATTGGATTGGAACAGCGTTTTAATGGGGATCAAATGGAACAAGCTCAAACAAACAAACACACATTAGGCTCTGAGTTAATGAGCTTGGCTGCACAATATAAATGACCTGCACAAGGCTGCCGTGTCCTTCCCTCTGTATAGTTGGTGAGAGTGTGAATGAGTGGACTGACTATGTCTCCCATGGGTCTCTGACTTTGTTGACGCTTTCCCTGCTTTTCACTACTGGATCTCGGATGAGTTATGACACATAGTGAAAACATGGTCTGCCTTATTTATGCAGTCTGACATGGTCCAAGCATAGTTCATAGTGTAATCAGATGGCATGGCTGAAAGCTGACAAAATTGTCTGATTGATATAGTGGTTTTATCAAAAGAGTTAAGTCTGCACGAGTTTTAAAGGAGCAGTGTATGAGATTTAGTAGTCATCTTCGCTCCTTCTCCCCTGCTGATCTTTCCTCTTATGTTACCTCTGCTCTCCCTGACCCTGAATCCTTCTCTCTCCTATCCCCTGATACTGCTACTGATCTTCTCCTCTGCACCCTTTCCTCTTCCTTGGACAACCTCTGTCCCCTCAGCCCCCCTGTCCCTGTCCACCCTCTTCCACCCTTTCCCTCACTACCCTGTCCAGCTCTTACCCCACAGCTCTCCCTCCCCTCTCCACACCCCATCTTACCCTATCTGGCTGCCCTCTCCCCTAACAAGGTCCTCAACCTTGTTACATCTAACCGCCGCACCACGTGCTCCCTTGATCGATTCCCTCCCCTCTTCATCAGTCTATTGCGACTATACTCCTTCCTTTCCTAACCCACCTCATCAACACATCTCTTGTTTCAGGATGCTTTCCCACGGCTTTCAAGACTGCCAGAGTCACACCCCTTCTTAAGAAACCATCACTTGACCCCTCTGATGTCAACAACTTCAGACCGGTTTCTCTTCTACCCTTTCAATCCAAAACACTTGAACGTGCTGTCTTTAATCAACTGTCTTCCTATCTCCACCAGAACAGCCTCTTGCACCGGGTTCAAAGTGGGTCACTTGACTGAGACAGCCCTCCTTGCGGTGACAAAGTCGCTTCATGCTGCGAGAGCGAACTCTCTCTCCTCTGTCCTGATTCTCCTGGACCTGTCTGCGGCGTTTGACACTCTGAACCACTAGATTCTCTCCAACCTCGAGGGGATGCGTGTCTCAGGCTCTGCACTCTCCCTGTTTGCATCCTACCTGACAGGTCGATCCTACCAGGTGACATGGAGGGGGGCCGTGTCGGAACCACGCATGCTGACTACGGGGGTCCGCAAGGTTCAGTACTGGGCCCCCTTCTCTTCTCGCTCTACAAAACATCTCTGGATTCTGTTCTTCGCTCGCATGACTTCTCTTACCATTGCTATGCTGATGACACCCATCTGTTCTTGTCATTTCCCCCCGGTGACACTCAACTGGAGGCACGCATCGCTGCATGCTTGGCTGACATCTCGAAGTGGATGACGACACACCACCTCAATCTCAACCTGGACAAAACCGAGCTACTGTTCCTCCCGGGGAAGGGTTGCCCGCACCAAGACCTGTCCATCACCATTGACGATAACGTGGTGACGCCAAGTCTGACTGCGAGGAACCTGGGTGTGACCCTGGATGACCAACTGTCATTCTCAGCAAACATTACATCGGTTACACGCTCCTGCAGATTCCTGCTCTACAACATCAGGAGGATTTGCCCCTTCCTCACTGACAAGACCGCGCAGGTGCTAATCCAGGCTCTTGCCATCTCCCGCCTAGACTAGTGCAACTCTCTACGGAGCCACGGCGTCGGCCATCAGACCTCTGGAGCTTGTCCAGAAAGCTGCAGCTCGCCTGGTGTTCAATTGCCCCAAGTTCTCCCACACAACTTCCCTTCTCCATTCTCTAAACTGGCTACCTGTAAGAGCTTGCATCCAGTTAAACACTCTGGTGCTAGCCTACAGAGCAGTGAAAGGAACAGCTCCTTCCTATCTCCAGGCCATGGTCAAGCCCTACACCCCCACCCAACCACTTCGCTCTGCTGCCTCGGGGCGATTGGTTGCCTCGGGGCGATTTGTTGCCTCGTCGCTCAGATGTCCCTGCGGCCGATCGACCCGGTCACGGCTGTTTTCTGTCCTGACCCCACAATGGTGGAATGAACTCCCCACTGACGTCAGGACAGCAGAGTCGCTGCCCATCTTTCGGGCAGGCTGAAAACTCACCTCTTCAATAAGTACTACCCTGAGCCTTCCACTTAGCACTTATTGTATTCATACTAGTTTGTTGCACTTATTGTATTTGTATGTTTCTGCACTGTACTTTGGCTCTGGTTTATGCTCTTAGATGCTTGTTTAAAAAAGGAGATGCACTTACCGACTTCTGGTTACTAGTAGGTGACTAGTAGTTCTCTTGAATACCTATGTTGAATACACTTATTGTAAGTCGCTTTGGATAAAAGCGTCTGCTAAATAACTGTAATGTAATGTAATTTAGTGCCATCTAGTGCTGAGGTTCCAGATAACAAGTAACAACATAACTATCCGCTCACCTCTCCCTTTCAAAACTTGTCGGAGAACTATGGTGGCCTTTAGGTCGAGATAGATTCCTCTCTAGGGCTGTGCCTGCAGTGTATAAATGGTAATTGATGGCCATGTAGCCCCTGCTATCATATAAAACCATAAGGAGTTATTTTTGTGCTTCCATTTCTCAAGATAAATTGGGCATTTTCAGTTTGGGGAGTAGGGGGCTATGCAAAAACAAAATCCAGCAACACTGTGGTTACATGGCATGCACTGTAACCACTCCGCTATCAAGGCACTTCAACCAGTGAGTTAGATTATAATACGTGTATCTTTTCATTTTAGTTGGCAAAAACATTTCATGGTTGCGGTCCAATCGATTAAATTGTCCCTAATCCTTTCCCTTCTGAACTAACAATATTGTTGGTTTAGATTGATCGTCCTGTCCAAGCCAGTGATTCTCGAGAATCATGCTTTCTCTCTTACAACCACTTTAGACCGTTAAGTCTTCAATAATAAGTTTTCATTTTTCGAAGTTATACCCTTCCTACATATTTCAGTGAGGATATTTCAGATTATTACAGAAGCTAAAAGCTAAAGAAACTGGCATTACGCTGAGATTTTAAGAAGGCAGGACAACATGGGCATCAAATACCTTGAGACAAACATATAAAGTTGCCAGCACAATTATATTTATTTTGTATGAAAGGGACTTAAATGATTGACATTATGACTAATTTGTTACATCATTGACTGGCTGATTGGCGCAAAAACAAGTATGTGACAGAATGAGTGACTGACTAACAAGCAACACCTCAGTAGCCGATGACACAACACATCCTGATCTGAAAAGGTGTTTTGTTGTACCTGTTGTACAGGTTCCTGATGGGCATGACAAACCTGAACAGACTCGTTTTCAGTGGCCTTTCGATTGAACTTGAATACCACCTTCTTTTGCACATCAGTGTCACTGTTGCTGCTCGTTGGGGGGGCTCATTATGGACACAGAGATGTCCAAGATGATGATTGTCTGGAAAGCATTTCAGATTCATATTTCTTTTTCATCGCCAGTCAAAAACTGTATCACACCAATTTTAACGTATTGCTTATTCCTTTTGCGGTTGGATAGCTGGGGATGTGGTTTAAAGGCTTTATTTTTAACTGCTGAGGCCAATGCCATTTTGTATGAGATCAATACTGCTATCACATAGGCTATCTTGTTCGGTTTTTTTATTGTTTTTTTTCCACCTCTTCTGTCCGGAGCTAAGCAAGATAAGAAACATCACATTACATTCATCAATCCCTCCCAAGTCAAATTAGATTTCTGGGCTGTATCGCACAGCTCCCTGTGCATGATCTGCTAATCCAATCATGGAGTGCCGAGGCTCAGCTCACTCCAGTCCAAGTTACCATGCACAGAATCAAATGATTTCATTCAAGAGGAATTTGAACGAAGCAATTGTAGAATGGCTTCCTATTCTTGTTAGTGACAGACACTGAAGTAGCCGTAGCCCGGCTCTTCTCATTCCCTGTTTGTACATCAACCTACGAAATGTAATGCACATTAATTCACATATAACTGTGAGGTCGGGGGGAGAGATGGATGAGTCAAAGAAAGTGTAGGGTTTTTTTCAAGCTAAGGTTTTTGATTTGCAGCCAAAAATTCTAGTTTCACAAGCAAAACTAACAAATAACTTGATTTTTGATTGCAGTGCGAGAAAGACACAAATATACCTTCATATGATCCTATAATATTTAACACTGACTGACATCAGTAGCAAGACCATCAGAGAAAAGATTGTCTATTTCTATATAGTGATTATGTAGAACATTACATGACAGTCATTTAGCAGACGCTTTTATCCGAAGCGACTTACAATAAGTGTATTCAACATAGGTATTCAAGAGAACAACTAGTCACCAGAAGTCATAAGTGCATCTCCTTTTTTAAACAAGCATCTAAGAGCATAAACCAGTTCTCCTACAAAGCCAACAGGTCTGTAGACGACGCAGTCAACTTGGCCCTTCATTTCATCCTCCAGCATCTGGACTCCTCAGTAACCTACGCCAGGATCCTGTTTGTGGACTTCAGCTCTGCCTTTAACACCATCATCCCGTCTCTGCTGCATGACAAGCTCTCCCAGCTGCACGTGCCCGACTCCACCTTCCTCACAGACTTCCTGTCTGACAGGAAGCAGCACGTCAAGCTGGGAAAACATGTCTCCGCCTCCCGGACCATCAGTACCGGTTCCCCCCAAGGCTGCGTTCTTTCCCCTCTGCTCTTCTCCCTGTACTCAAACAGCTTCACCTCCAGTCACCAGTCCGTCAAGCTCGCGGATGACACCACCCTCATTGGACTGACCTCTGGTGGAGATGAGTCCGCCTACAGGTGGGAGACTGACCATCTGGTGACCTGGTGCGGTCTGAACAACTTAGAGCCCAACGCTCTAAAGACAGTGGAGATGGTTGTGGATTTCCTGTGGAATGCAGGCCCACCAGCTCCTATCACCCTGTGTGACTCCTCTGTCGACGCGGTGGAGTCCTTCCGCTTCCTGGGCTCCATCATAACCCAGGACCTCAAGTGGGAGCTGAACATCAGCTTCATCACTAAGAAGGCTCAGCAGAGGATGTACTTCCTGAGGCAGCTGAATAAATTCAACCTACCAAAGACAATGATGGTGCACTTCTACACAGCCATCATTGAGTCCATCCTCTGCTCCTCCATCACGGTCTGGTACGCTGTAGCCACTGCCAAGGACAAGGGCAGACTGCAGCGCATCATTCGCTCTGCTGAGAGGGTGATTGGCTGCAATCTGCCGTCGCTCCAAGACTTGTTCGCTTCAAGGACCCTGAAGCGAACAAGAAGGATTGTAGCTGACCCCTCTCACCCTGGACATAAACTGTCCATGCCCCTCCCATCTGGCAGGAGACTGAGGTCCATCAGGACCAAGACCTCAAGACACATGAATAGTTTCTTCCCATCCGCAGTCGGGCTCATTAAGGGTCCCCCACTGACTCTGTCATCCCCAGGACAATTTCCTACAGGTCACTCCCCTGCACATCCCTTCTAGGTTCTTATTTAAATACACTTGACACTTTTACATTATACGTATGTCTCACTTGTTTATAGTCCTGTTATCTGTTTGTTTGTGCACTTTATTTCATATTTCACTTTATTTTATATTTTTCTGTAAATTGTAATATGTTTCTACTTTTATTGTTAAATGTTATGCACCTCCCGTCATGACAAATTCCTTGAATGTTCAACATACCATGGCAATAAATGGTTCTGATTCTGATGTACACACACTCTTTTTAGAAGATGTGAATAGTATGGATATTAATAAAATGTACTTTATTTTAAGAGTCACATTTTTCAAAAACGTTCTGTTATGTATTTAATTTTTTAATCCAGCTCATATTTTACTTGAAATGAGAGATAATTTATTGATTATTAGATTATTTATTATTTATAATTCATTCAGTTTAATATTAAATCTGACAATAAATATTGTGATTATTATTCAGTTGAAGGTTCTTTATTTGATTTGACTGTCAGTTGTTGACTACATACAGATGTTAATACAAATGTTAGGCTCCTTCAAATATATATATGAAACTAAATCATAGTGCAAGTTAAACATTACGATGACCTTTGCATGAGGAAATTCTCTCTTAATGGAACTCGCTGAATTCTAATTAAATACCCCTGTGCTATTGGATAGAAGAGACCAGCTGATCTAAACAACAGATATTATGATTGACAGCAAGGAAATAATGAGTGAGCATGCGTCAGGAGTGATTGGCAGATGTATGACTATACTCTTCGGCATGCAAGAGTATAGTCTTCCTGAACCACCAGAGCTTTATATGAACAGCCATTTCCTTTCACCTCACAGGTGGCCACCCCAGGCCACAAATAAACAGGAATTAATGCTGCTGAAAGATGATTAATTAATGGAAGAACACTGGATTAAAATCAATAACTACACTGCCATGCTCAATTATAATTTTATTGTTTTAACACTTTAAACTGACTCAGCTACAGTTTCAGATTGATTTATCGAGCAGGGTTTTGTGTTCCGGTGGCCGATTTTTAAGCAAGAAAGGAAATATTCATGAATGTTTAAGTGTTTCGGTGACTAGTCACTGGTAAAGGCACATTCAGAAAACCATTACTGGTAGGCTGGTTCTAAAATCCTACATTTCGCACTATGACAGCATTCGTTGTGGCAGCACGGGGTTGTAGGAGATGTTATTCACCACGCATAGCAAGACATTGCTTTAATAGCCAACATGGGAACATTGTCAGTCGGTTTAAAAGTTCAAATTGAAATGTAAAATTATGATTCACAAAAGGGAAGTTTGCACTGTCTGCCTATATCACTGTGCAGGGGGCTGAATATGAAGAAAGTGAGCGAAATCAAAGTGAAAGCTTGGCGGGAAGCCGAGGAGAATGTTGACTTTTGATACTACATCTGAAGAAAGGAGCAGAAAAAATTACAGGACGGAAATGAAATTCCTTACAAAGGAAAAGGACGTGATAAACCCCGACTCTGAGTTCCACTGGGTTAATAATAGAAAGAAAGAATGGAAGCTACAAAGACGAGCACCAACTCAGCTTCAGAAAAGAGCAACGGTGGTGTTTTTCTTCTGCTATTGTGCTACAGTAACGATGACACAGGAGGAATAAAACTAGATAATAAGGTGTAGTAACACTAGTTATTTTATAATAATTAATCAGTGTACTTCCACTGCCCATTAGAGAACAGCATCAGGAGAGATTAATGTGCACGGCTTAGGACAGTAAAGCTGCCTGCTACTATAGTGCACATACTACAAAGCCTTTCTGCAGGCTGTTGCTTTGAAGAGGGCCTTTTTCGAAATAGTTTTCCACTCTTTTAGATATGCTGAGACGCACAACCATGATGTCTTCTGGTGGAGGGGGACAGGGAAAATGACTGTAAATGGATGCAGGAGCTCTGCTGTACTGTCGTTACTACCTGGATAGCTGGTTCTGCTTCCTCTCCATCACATCAGTGTCGGTTTGCAGAAGCCACGTATGTTGAATTTTGCAAGACGGATGTGGTGAGCTGAGGATGACTGTTCAGATTATTGGTTGCAACACGGACAAATTGCCAGCATATACAGGAGTCTTAGATAATAAATTCCCACATTGCCAAGTTGCGTCGCGTCTCATTTTTTTTGCCTCATCAACAAGCAAGTGTAAATGTTTTATGCTCAATGCCCGCATGTCACAATTATGGAGCACGTCATTCGACCATATGTTGGCGAGGGGCTTGAATGTCATTGGTGTGTGTGTGTGTGTGTGTGTATATGTGTGCATTGAATAATAATCAACTAAATTCATAAATCCCCGAAACCATTCCAAATTACTGCGCGGAGCAAACGCCAAGTCTGGTATAAAATCTTACTCCTAGGACTCCTCTCATAGCATGAAAGTGAGTGTAGACAACAAGCCGACGTTTAGAGTCACATTTGGAACAATTATTTTGCAGCCAATGATTTTAGCACTTCTGTTCCAGTCATTCCAAAGGTTATGGGAAACATGGTCGAGAGACCTTTTCTTAACTTACACAACCCGTTCTTCCTCCCAACTCATAACTCAATACCAACCTCTGGTCAGTGCCCCTCGGCATCAGAAATGGACGCACGGAGGCCCCCTTTAGGGACTGCACGCAACATGCTGAGCTTTCCAATGTAAACCCTCCAAGGGGCACTAGTTGAGGGTTAGAGCACGAGAAATGGTATGAAGTCCATGAGAGTCTGTGTTGGACGGGTGGGAGGCATGGTGGATGGGTCACAGGACTTTTCCCCAGGAGACTCGTGTTTGTGTCCTCTGCAAAAATAGAAGTAAACTCTGTTGTCACTTTCTCGTGACATGTGTTGCTGGTCAGTAAAGTTACCATCAACCACGCTCTTCTCCTAACTAAGTGCTTTTGTTGTCGAAACCTTACTTCCTGTCAGACAAAGTTATTTTGAAAGGACACGATGCATGTAACAAGCGTGTATTGAAACCCTGTCTCAACAACGCCAAAGGGATGCCTAGTGTCTGTGAGAATGAGATCTATTGACTTATATTGCTCTAGATGTGCTAGGAAATGTGTTTCAGATGAACGGATGACTAGCGATTGACTAAAAATAGTTGTATGCTTTTTAATGTGTTCCATTGAACATCTTTACCAACTGAGCCACCAAGACACCCTCATGTTACAGCATCTCAAATTCAAAGACATTCATAAATATCCACATTCCTAAATAATCTGACAGAAATCAAAAGATTTAATTTCACAGATGTACATAGAAATTCTGAATGCATGATAAAAATTCAGAGCATGAATTTCAAATGAATTTGGACATCAATACTTGCGTGCACGGGTGTGTGTGTGTCCACAACTATGCATGCACCTGTACACTTACACAGTTACTGATGTAGGCTGTGAATGTGTGTGTGCATGTGCACATCACTGAGCACATTAAGAGCTGTCATCTATAATGCATGAGGCAGTGCGTTTGGAGGCCATACCTTTGAGCATATTTCCATCACTTGTTGATGTTTTTATTAGGTGGACAAAAACAAACAGAGCTAACATAAAACTTAATACAGCCCAGTGTCAAGGTCCATGAAATAGTCTAGAGATTGAAATCTTGTGATTCGTGTTCATGCACAATAATTTTGCTTTTTTTGTGTCACTCAGCATGAAAACAGTTATAATGGGAAGTCAATTGGGATTCTTTATCGTGGTGGGCACACAAATTAAACGCATCCATGAGACTATGCAACAGTCAGAGCTAGTGATGTAGTATTAAATACAGAGAAAGACCACTTTTGATGGGCGGGTGGTGAGGTGGATGGATCAAACAAACCCTTTCAAGCACGAGACTAGCGTTTGTGAACGTGTGTCCCAACGTGTTGTTGGGAAGTGATGCATTTGTGACAGTTTTGCTAAACCTAACTAAGTGGTTTTGTTGCGTAGTGTTGTCTTAACTGAATAAAGAAAACGAGATGCAAGCAAGAAAGATACTTCCAATAGAAATACATTCGTTTGAAAGTTGGGATTCGAAAGAAATGGAAAATGTGTGTCCTGCAAGAACTGCCGTGAGAATGTGTTGAGATGAATATGAATATATATATATATATATATATATATATATATATATAGATAGAGAGAGAATATATATCGATATAGATACATTATATACCATAAAGCAGGGTATGCTTTAGGGTGGGGCTACCTTGTGATTGACAGGTCTCTACCACGGCGTTGTCCGGTCTCGGCGTTGTCCGTGTGTTTTCACTTCATCAATGTTAATTGTAACATTTAGTTTGCCTAAAAGTGTCTTACTCAGCATTCAGTTGTACTTTGCTCCACCTTCTTGGGTTACTTTTGGTTGGCGACAGCCAACAATGCTGAACCAGAGGCTTCAAAATTGTGGTCTGCATACCAATGGGTGAGGTCACGGTGACTACTTCCACTTTTAATACAGACTATGATTTGAGATCGTAGAGTTACTACATTTAGCGTCATTACTACCCGACCTTGCAGAAATGCCAAATATATAACAGAGATCAATCAGAAATAGTGTCTGTTACATTATTTGTCCACCAGAGAGCACTGGCAACTTCATTTTGTAATGCCCCACTCATGCTGTATCCTTGTCACAATTCTTTAATAACCAAAGTAGATGGATCCCTATCAATGACATTTGTTATATAACAGCCAATACATTGGTATCTGATTTTCTTAATGAATGAATGAATTTTATTTATATAGCGCTTTTCACAGACAGTACTATCACAAAGTGCTTAACAGAGCAGACATTTAAAAGCATAAAAAACACAATGTGACCCTAGGGTCAATAAATTACATACACAGAGTGAATAAAAAATGTTAAAGAATAAAATTAAAATAAAATAAAAATGTAAAACAAATGTTAAGAGCAGGTCTAGGAC
Organism: Melanostigma gelatinosum; assembly: GCF_949748355.1. Classification (NCBI taxonomy): domain Eukaryota; kingdom Metazoa; phylum Chordata; class Actinopteri; order Perciformes; family Zoarcidae; genus Melanostigma; species Melanostigma gelatinosum. The sequence continues at coordinate 10,384,012 of NC_136644.1, read as the reverse complement.
ATGGGTTTACTTTTACACAAACGCCAGCCTAAACAGGTGGGTTTTTAGCTGGCTTTTAAAAGTATCCACAGTATCTGCGAGGCGTAGAGTTGCAGGCAGAGCATTCCAGAGCCTCGGGGCCACTGCCTCAAAGGCTCGGTCACCACGGGTCTTAAATCGTGTGCGTGGGACTGACAGAAGACCTAGAGCATTTGACCTGAGAGTGCGGGCGGGTGAATAGGGGCGAAGTAGATCAGCTACATAAGTCGGAGCCTGACCGTGAAGTGCTCTGTAAGTGATGGTGAGAATTTTGAAGTGTATCCGAGATGCTACAGGATGCATTGGCTTGTATCAGTTTGGGATGTACTCTCTTCACAAATAGTTTGAAGAGTCAGATTCTCATTCCATCGGTATCTTTGAACAGGACAGCATGACACACTCAAGGCTGCTCACACAAACCTGCGTCGCTTACCGAGCCAGAGTGAGGCGCAATGCTGCCCAAAGTAATTAAATATAAATGGCCACTCATCTCCTTATACACAACAACTATACAATATTTAGAACATGATGATCCGTTTCAGGAGTACTCTTCCTTCCCTTGCATCTCATATTGAGAGCCTTGAAGAGCAATTAGGGCCCTTTTTCATGAAGAGGAGAGACGGCTGGGACTGTGTTTAGAAGCAGCACTACTCCAGATCAAAGCCTGCCTCTCTGTCAGACCCTCTTACAAACCATTTCTGTGGCTTGTGTCACGTCAAGGAGGCCATTGGTCCGTAATTCTACAGCATATTCCTGCATATGGTTCTATATCAGGGGAACTCAAGGAGCCTCATTGGCTTAAGGCATTAGGCACCATGTGACTTTTACACATAAAATAAATATGGAAATAAATAACAAAATGCTGTGCTTTGAGATGCTGAAACTTTCAAGAGTTGGTTCACCCAAATTACAAGAATACATAACTCTGATATTTCTGCATCAACCTCAATACAATGGAGGTCAATTAAATGCACTGCATTGACGAATTATATGTTTTTTAAAAATCCAACAAAGAATCTTTCCTGAAACAATGTCCTCATTACGCTCGGTCATCTACAGAACATACCGTCAGCAGTTTATGTTTTTTTTGGTGCAAAGACGTCCTCGTAAACTAGGCCAGTGGATTAACCATAGCCTCATAATTAGAGTGGAATGCCATTCCGTTTTGACTTTATTATTCAGTCTGGCCTTGTGTTCATGTTAACCGTGTTCTGTGGTGGTTCTGTGTTGGAGTCGTTGTAATTTTGTCCGAACCAATCCTATTGTACTATATTGTCTTCTGCTGCATTTCTTCTTGACATCTGAAAGGAGAGTTGGGAACACCACACGTTTATCTCGATGCACCAACTATTAATATTCACACAATAAGGATGAATGGAAATTCAGATTAATTCACCTTTTCTTTTGCAGATTTTGTTGAAGTTTGTTTAGAATTTGTAGTACAGTTAGACGGACACTTTATTTCCAGTCAAGACAAAATAAGTCAGTGGTTTCTAGGGGATCTTTTGAAGAAATAGTCAGTAACTTGAGAAAGTTTGAAAACCAGCCGCCATGTTGAAAACAGTTTTCAAAAATAGTTTTCTGAAAACATTTGAGGCCAGAAATGGCCAATGCGTTCTCAATTCATATTTGATCAGCGCTGCATAGTTTGACAGTTTGATCTGAGTTCACAAGCAGTTGTTGACTCAAGGCTCTGATTGGCTGTTTTCCTTCAGGTTCTGTGGAATCTTGCAGATGCCATTCGGAGTACTAAGAGGAGGTGCAGGAATCCGACTTCTTTCCACAGATTATCTCTCTCCTGTTCTGTCAATATATCGCGATAGTTTGAGCCAATATGACAAAAAGTTAATTTTATTTAAATGACCAACTATAGCTTTAACGCTTATCATGCCGATTGAAAACAATAGTTTGATTTAGGAGTTGTTATTTCTTTTAACCTATTTACAGCAACCTTTGAAGCTGCATCAATCTAATCATTTTCTTTTTTTGTGCATTTTCCTGTTGCCAGTTTCTGGCCTATAAAATGACATTGCCATTCTTAATCCTGCCTCAAAATCTCTGATCAGGTTGGTTGCATTTCCAACCTAGGAAACAGTCATCAATGACCAACACTGCTAGATGTGAATCAGTGGAGATTTAGAGTAAGACCAACATTGGAAAAAGATGCTGTCCTGTTACTTATTTATTTATTGTTATAATATGTCTTACTATTATGAGCACCACAAACAAATTTCCCTTCACCTCTATCCAAATATCTCAAAATATATAGGCAAATAAAAGCAACGACATGTTTTCCTTTTTTTTTGTCCTTTTTTGTAATTTTGCGTGAACTGACCCTTTAATTAAGAATAAGCGCTAATGCTGCATAGATACAGAATACATAAGTATAGAATTTATTTAAATGCAGTAAAGCCTTTGTGAATACGTCCAAGTAAAAAACACATGTTTCCTGAAATTTGACACATAATATCGTTTTGCATGAAATAACCCGCCAGTTAAGTGTGATTGTCGCGCATCAGTTTCATCATGGAGCTGCAGGAGGCGTGACCTTAACAGTGAAACACAAATGGTCTTCATATGGGCTCAAAGAGGAGGTAGATAAGTGACAGCCTCATATACCTCGCACCACTAACCTGCGGCTTATTCAACACGTCTCTTGGGCCTGCTTCTCTGTCAGCCTCGGTTTTACTTTCGTGGGTTCTTGAGTTCTACTAGGGGAGGTTGACAGGGACTATTGCAGTCAAAGCAATTTGCTTGTGACATTTTGATAACTGCTATTTTTCTACATGACGAGGAGTGTGTCAGTGTGCCATTTAATTTTGTAGCAATGTGGGGGCTATGAAGTCTGAAAGAAAGCTCACAGTGGTGCCCTTTATTTTTATGTCCAACAGAAAATGATGAGTATTCATAACAAACAATACGAAGTGGAAGTGAGGGCGAAAGGAGGGACGCAGTTGAAAAGCATAAATCTTTTGAAAAAGTAAAAAGGTGAGAGGTATGAAAAACACTCTGGAGAAAAAGTCAACCTGGATGAAAACAAAGAGATCTCAAGTATGACAGGTAGATCGATCAACACAAAGGCATAGAGGTGAGGAGGGACGTAAGAAACAGGAAAAAAACAAGCAAATGATCATGTCTTTGAAAGCAACGGAGAGACCGGTGAACATTGCTAAGTGCATACGGTGTCAGAAAGCATGAGCATATGGGTTGTCATAAGAAATGGCCATTTCGTGTTCTCCCTTCGGTCACTGTGCAGTGGATCGTGGCTGTTGACCTCCCTGTCAGATCCTGGTCTCCAATCCGTCACCTCAGGGAGACGGATGAATGTGGCAGCATGTTTTAGCTCGTCCATCACAACATCAGATAGCCCACACAGTACTCAGGTAAGGAGCACAGACTAGACAGTCAGGCGATTGATTAATCAGACCTTGTCTGACTCTCTTAAAAGGAAATACTGTGTGGTATCTCAAGGGTTATTGGGTCTCCTAGTAGCCAAATTAGATGAACTGTGTTTCTTGGATCTTTGTCAGTAGCTGCACCACAAGGTCGATTTGAATATATTAAATAAATAAAAACCATGGGCAACCAAAACATCCAGACACATTGTGTAAAGACACTATTTATGGGCTCTTTTTGTAGGTATTGAGTATGAGTGTTTGTTAATAGTGGTCCTGCTGCATTATAGCCTCTTGCTCTGGAAGGCTCCAAGCACCATATTGTAGGGGACTGACTTCCGGGGTGTCCAAATGGACACATTTTGTAAGCATGAGGTGTGACTGCAGGTGGATGAACTTTCGTCTCGTCTTTAGCGTCAAGGTTTTGACTTGACCCTTGTTCATCAGGAGCCCAAATCGGCAAAGAAACATTGGAATCGTCAACTGAGACACACACTCAAGTCCACAGGGGAGGCTGTTCAGTATGGTGGCGTCCACAGCATCCCACCGTGCTCTGCTTAGTGCCATGTGGCTTTGTTTTTTGTCCTTTAAATCCAAGAAACCAAGTGTCACCCACCTATATGCTCACTCCCAACCTGTCAATGACGCAAATTGGTCAGTGCCCCTCAGAGTCTGTGGAGGGCTATTGTGTGTGTGTTGGTGGATGAGAGTCTTAAGTCAGTCAAGTTAACGTCAACGATGCTCTTTTCATAAACCTTACTAAGTGGTTTTGTTACCTAAACCTAAAACTTGCTCTGAATACGGAACACTCTGCATGTAAGGGCATATATTGACATGCTGTCCCTAATGAAAAAATAGGATTCACAAATCGCCACCTTCCTAAAATAATGGCCCAAGTCATTTTTTCAGGTCTTTTGACTTGGGCAAAATAAAACGGCCTAAGTCACACTCTTGACAGAGGACATTATACTACAGGGGTAGACCACTTTTCAACTGAGGATGTAGGCGATTTTACCAAAGGTTGTTCAGCATCATGAGGAGATGATTTAGGCAACAAAATATTTTTTGTCAAAAAATGACTGAGGCCATTATTTTAGGAAGGTGACGAAATATTTTTGAAATATTATGTGTGTCTCTTAGCTCTCTGTCTTATTTTTTTCCTGCCGTCTGGGTTACTCTCAGCTTGGCAATCCCCTGGCACATCTGACGACCTCTTCTTCTGTTAACGGACACCTGTATGGGAGGGGCAGGGAAGTCCCCAAAGACGGGGGGAGAGGAGACGGAGAAAGACTAGTATATAGATTTTAGTTTATCACACAGCTTAGCGTTATCGGCCTGTTTTCTTGTTCTCTCTGGTTGACCCCTCCATGTTCAAGAGATGTTCCTCGAGGACTATCACAGAGGTTTGGGAAAACGTTAACACTTATTTTTCCTTCCTGTTTTTCACCACCGTCCTCCCTTGCTTCCCCTTTCTCTACCTCTGTGTCGTATCTGTGCCTCTTATCTTTCTCCATCTCTGTTTCATAAACTGCTACTTCCACCTCACAGGAAATGACAACAATCCAGCAGCAGCATGAGGAGATCTTCTCATGTGAAATCACAACGCACGTTATGTACCAGCACATCAAAAGCATCATGTGTTGGCATGCTCCTCCGCCTCACAAGACACATTTATGGTGCTGGTTTGAAAAGATTTCCGGTTGATGCGTCCAAATACAATGTAAAGTTAAATAGAAAATGTTCCAGACTCAAGATTAGAAATGATCTCCCATCTCCTGGTTGTGAAATACAAGTGTTGGTGGGTGCTGTGGTGGGTCTGTTACATAATGAACTGTGTCCAAGCAGTGCCCCCTTGTGGTTGCATGTGACAGAGTCCTCTGACAAACAATGAAGCCCTCAGACACATTTCCATTCAAAGGGGGAAACCTTGTACACACTTAATCTAAGAAACCACTGCACCTTTATTCTTTTTGAAATTAAATAAAACATGAATGCCTTTTGAAGGTTTAAAATGTGGAATCCAGAGCTCTGCCTCTCGTCATAATTTTAATAGGAGTGCCATAAAGTGAAGATGGCAGAAATATTGGAGAAATGTAGCTTGGTATAAATGTGAAATCAATGGAGGTGGGGGAGTTTGGGTGTGGTGTGTGTGTGTTGGGGGGGGGGGGGGGGGTTGCGGACCGTTAAGCTCCAGCTAAGCATGAATCATACCCTCCGGAGCGGTTATTTTAGAGCTCTATGTGATACAAGCACACAGTGCGGCAGTTGGATGCATTCAAAGCTCCAAATGTCAAACCAAAAGCTTTTCTGTTCTCAATCCTGATGCCTCAGGCTCGAGGAGGCTTTTATCGATGGAGGTGAGTTGAGATTATCCCAAAGAGGAATAACATCAGATGCCTCTCCATCTTTCCAAAAAGGTCAAATATCATTCTGTTCCTGCCTAGCTGAGAGCTAAAGGAGAGGCAGCACCTATAAAAGCAATGCTGGACTCCCAGGACAACTTAGTTCTTCCTGCTGGCAGCACCACTGTCCACACACTTTGAGATGAGAGCACTGTGTATGTCTTTCATCTGCACAGTGTGGACCCACTGTCTGATCTCTTACTCCTGCTCCTCTTTTTCTCTCTGGCTCTCACATGCATAAACATATATTTGTATGCTCATAAACAGTGACAACATCAAAGCTCAGGGGTCCCTCTGCTGCTCAGGTGTGTTAGCGTGTTGGCAGTGGAGAGTTTACCTTCAGGTCATTTGCTGACATTCGAGTGGGAGCTGCTCATTGGCCGATGGGAACCGCTTGCTCCGGCGTTCTTGATTTGGGTGATTCGAGATCTGTCAGATGCGGGGGAGGGCTGCAGTGCTGGGGAGAAACAACACATGGCAAGATGAGATGTCTGCACGGCAGCTTTGTGCAGCTTGTATAGTTGCAGGGAAAAGAAAAGATTAGATTTGTTTGTTTACCAGTTTTCTCAGCAGTGGCCATTTGCAAAATGTCACTGAACACTTCAAGTTATGGCAAACCACAAATGTCGACGAGAAAATCAACTATGGCACGCTGACTTAGAGTGAGTGCCCCAAACGATAGAGGCAACAGCTGAGCAGTTATCACCAAGCCATCAACACATCCGATTGGCTGGGTGGGTTGGCTCCTCTACATCTCGCCACAGCCTCGGGGAAAAAGAAGAGGACGAGTAGAAGAGATTGAGAGACTGACAGGGATATGAGAATGTGTGTGGGTCATTTCCTGTGATTACAATGTTGATGCGATAAGTCACACACACGATGTTCTGTACTTCCCAACACCTTTCTTAGTACCTGTTGCCAATAGGGACAGTTTTAAGAGAATTCTGGTATTTGTGTCAACCTGGGTCTCTCTTGCTCATGTTTTTTCCAGCCGGCAAGAGCCATGGCCATGGGGGAAAGAAGAAATGCTCCTCTTTGAGTCATATCAAAAGTAAACTCTGGATGTAGCTCCGTGAAAATCTCTGTAGCTGTGGTAGCAGACTGAATAGAAAAGCATATCCACTTCCAGGTCAACTTGCCAGCTGACGTACCTGCGTTATATGTGCACACACACCACAGCTCTGGTACCTGACCCACCAGGATTTTCTTCTGTGTTAAGCTTCAAGCTTGGACCATGGTTAGGGTTTGGTCACTTCAACATCCACTCCATTTTACAGTTGAACATATCATAATAACATTGTTATTTACCGTCAGTCAATACTCATTTTCACTGAATCGAGCATAAATGCATCATAATGTAACTCAATGAGAATATAACTCCGTACGTTAGCTGTTAGCTCTGTTTTGTAGCCAAGCAGGACTATTCTGCCCACCAGCTACCAGCTCACGTTAACTCTCCTGCTGATTTATATTGGGGTTTGTTGTTCAATGCATGATCAGGGACATTTTCCGTCATCAGGACGTTAGTCTTGACCCCTACCTGTAGAACAATAAGTGCCGTCAAGTTTTCAGAATTCCACCAATTCCTAAAGGAACGATCTGTCTTTAGCTAAATGCTGTGTTCATCATCTAGTTGCTAGACTACTGCTACTACTGCTGCTTGGTGCTGGTTAGTTCATCAGACCTTTTTTTACTGAAGACAGTTTGCTGCAGCTGTACATGACACTTATAATGGCTGAGAGACTGAACCAAAACAATGAAAAAAGCAGAAAGCTTTTGTTTAGCTGGGGGGGAACTAAAGCTAAGTCTGTTTCGTCACGACTCCTTTCACATTATAAACTAGAAGGGCACTCGGACAGGGCAGAACTCCACCAAGGCAAATCCGCCTCAGCAGCCATATTGAAACGTCATCACAGGCGTAATTGATAACGTAAATTATGGTCCCATTCAATTTAGTGTGTCACAGTCATTCCAGTGAGCCAGCATGCACAATACCAGGGCCATGGTCCACCTTAATGGAACAAGGCCGTAATTAATGTTACATTTTACACCTGTGTTTACCCTGCAATGACATGTCAACATGGCTGCTGTGAGAAGGGCGAACTGCGCGAGTCGGCATTAGCTGCCACCAGCACAACACACCTGACTGAAATGTCGGTAGTGGAGTTGCATTATGGGTAATGTAGATGCCAGCTTTTGACAAAAAAAACGCATACATTATCTGCGGTTGTGCATTATTCTTGCCGGAGTCTATGTTTCCCAAATCTCGTTGAAGTTGAAGGTCTTAGGATAAAGGGAGCCCTTTGTGGGTAACTGTTAAGTCCTTTGGTGGAAATGTGCAATTATGATCTATATATAACTCGACCAAAAATCATATTGGACAAAAATATGATAATAAAACCCAGTTTGTCCAAATGTCCTTTTATTAAAGAGGTCCCCGGGTGGACCCCTGACTTTCTTGAGTTTGGCAAAGATCAGCCACCATGCTTTCCTTCTGAGTGCTGCCATGTTAGTGTGTACTTGGTGAAATCCCAGTGTGAGAATCAGTGTATGTATCAGTGTGTTTGTGTGTGTATGGCTGCTTGTAAGTGTCTGCCTTCTTGTCCTTCTCCTTTATTCACCTTTAGCATCACTGGCTGCTCCAGTCTCGTGGACTCCTGTTTCGGCCCTATTGGCCTTGCACTGTCAGGCTTTTGATGGCCGCCTTTGTGGCCTCCACAAAGTGCCGCTGCTTCAGAACCTTCTCCAACTCCTACTTCTTCTTCATGTCTCTGAAGGCCTGGCAGACCTGGAGGAAACATCAAAGAGCAAAGAGATGAGAAAGATGAAGAGAAGAGCTGAAGTGCTTCACTTCTGGAGTTATATATGCCATCGATGGCCAGTATGACTGTATCCTGCTGGGGATTTCTACCTTTCAGGCGCTAGTTCAGCAGTACAAAGTAACATTTCCCTTATTGATTTCGGGCTTCTTTTTTTATCCACTACTTTCAAGAAGATTGTAAAAGCAAAAGGTAAAGGTACTATGATGATTAAAAGCCTACAGCCTACTTTAAAGCGTCTTCCCAACATGCTCTGTGTCTAAATGTATGTATGGTATAACCATTAACTAGATGACCAAATTAAATCAGCCAACGTGTGACTTGTACACAGTGATAACAGCTCGGTTTTACAGCATGATTTCCGCAGCATGTACAGAGCAGGATTAACAGTTATTACGGCCATGCTTAATGAAATGTTGTTGGTGTCTACATGGAGGTAAGCCCCTCCTCCTCTTCTGCATGTCTAGAGCAAATTAACACTTTGAGATCCCGGAGTTAAACTCAAAGGAGGCAAAACCTCCCTTTGAATTGGATGCGAACACAGCACTGAAGCTTACCAGACCTGTGAAGCCCCCTCTCATCTCTGCCTCTGCTTGAGGCTACATTAGCTGCTACTAGAACGAAAAGCCTGAATGTCCATGTGAACTATTGGCGGTCGAGTTGCATTGTGTATGTGGCAGGTTTTGACAAGAATGAAAAGTTACAATATACATGCTACATCAGTGGAGTATTCTTTCAATCTCTCTGCAAGCGTAAACAGGTGTTTCTTCTTAATAATAATAATAATAATAATAATAATACATTTTATTTATATCGCGCTTTTCATGACACTCAAAGACACTTTACATTAAAATCATCATATATAAAAACAATACACTAAAAACAAAGTACACAATAATAGTCACACATTAAAAGCAGTTTTGAACAGGTGAGTTGAATGTGGAAAGGTCAGTGCAATCTCGGATGTTTTTGGGGAGAGCGTTCCAGAGGGAGGGGGCAGATATGGAGAAGGCTCTGTCGCCCCTTAATCAATCATCAAAAGGAAAATAATGTGCAAAAATGTGACATGACATGTGACATAAATAACAGTCAGCTACATCTTTGTGGGAGACATCTCCAAGTGACAATATAAAATACCAAGGACTGACCAGAGAAAACCTTATCTACGGTCGTGGCTTACTAAGATTTTCTCACCTCTTCAAATGCAGAGAGGAATATCGAGAATAATAATGATAGAAGAATTATCATAAGCTATCTAGTGTCCCAACAGGATCCAAAGTGTCTTATCCAGATCTCTGCCTCCTGGGAATTTTGAAATGGAGTCACAATGTTTAAAGGATAACTGTGTAGGAAGTTGGTAATAAATCAAAGTCTTCCAGACTCTGTTCCCATCCTTATTGAAAAAAACTCAGTCAGTATTTTTCTAGGGAAAAGATGATTACAGTAGTGTACAGTATATCCAACCTCCCTTTTAGTGGGGTTTTGGTTTTCTTCTGTATAGTTAAGGGGCGGTCAATAAAAAGTTAATATGAAAATCTTAGCCTTTAACGGATTAGGCCCCTATTTACTGTCATATATCACCCAAAGACTTAGAAATGTATAAAAATGAATGAACCTAAATCTATCAATTCGCTGAGCTGAATGGCGTTTCTACAGTGGTAGAAGCACTCACATCCTTTACTAAAAGGTAGCAATGTCAAAAATGTCTAGAGCAAATTAACACTTTGAGAAAAAAAGACGGCAGCAAGCTGATAGGCTAACGATGAGGCAGTGACACTGCGCTATTGGCTGGGAGTGCCCAGCTGTTAAACAGCTGAGAGCGTGTATGATGCTTCTGACAGTGATAGCCGGGATTGAGAATGTGCTGCTAGAGTACGGAAGTCGTATTAGAGAGAGAGGACTACAAGACGTGCAAGGAGAGTCTTTCTGACTGAACTCAGAGCTTAATAAGTGTAAAATATCATGAAATGGAAACAGTGAAGTACACGTACCTTAAAATTCTACTTCATTACAGTACTTGAGTAAATGTAGGCTACCGTACTTTCCGGACTATAGAGTGCACCGGGATATAGGCCGCACCAGCTGATGTTTAACAGAATAAAGAATTTGTACATAGATAAGCCGCACTGGTCTATAAGCCGCAGGTGTCCCCGTTGAACAGCAAGATGCTTTTAACAGTACCGTACTAAAGTTGTCTTCTTCTATGAACATCATAACATGTCGCTAGCTTCTAAGCTAATTTTAACATTTTTTTCGTTTTAACATTACGGCTACCAAACGAAAAGCAATGAGGCAATACCGGTAACTGTTGTTGCTCATAGCTCTGAATAGCTGTTGTTGCCAAGCCAGTTAGCCGTAAATGCTATTCAGAGCTATGAGCAACGTCCACACGCTGCATGAGAAGATCAGCTTTTTCTCAAGTCTGCCAGTGGATCCTAACAGCGCGGAACAGTGTGACAGAATCCACCATCACCAACGGGTTCTGAAAGTCTGGGATAGTACTAGATTAAGGGGACAGCGTAATGCGTGTTTTTGTGTGCGTGTTTTTGAGGTTTGCAATATAACTCTGCTGTCCGGAGTCTGCATTTAGGTCCTAAGTTACATTGTACCACTGCATTTCAAACATTAAAAACACATATTTAAACAACTTAACCTCACAATATATGTAATGTTTTTATACTCGCTCTTTGAGACATAAACAAGGCATATATGTTAAGGCTGAAGTTAGGAAGTTTTATTGAACTTTAGAAGATAAAAAAGAGCACAACAGAACAAAACTGAACAATTTTGAATTCCTGTAGCATTGCATTGCATTCGAATAAATTAAAGACGGCCACTCGCTTCTTTTGTTTTCTTGTTGATTTACACTAGATGGCAGCTTTACACTGTTCATGAACCATGATATTTGCTCATTAGACATGTGTGTTTTACACCTCTGTGATCAGACTGCATGTTGAGTGGACTGCAGGTAATCCATGCTGAAGTGCAGTGACGCGTTATGGTGTTGGATGAAAGCCAGGCCTACAGACCTCTAATGTTACTTGTTACTACTCTTCTGGTCTGTCTTCTTTTGTTGCACAATAATGACCGGAACATTAAAATGAAATGTGGTCAAACTACAATTTTATTGTAAAAAACAAAAACCTCATACACTGTTTTGATGAAAAAGTACTACAGCGATCTCAGCTGTCGTCCGGGAACAGGCTGAGGAGGATTATTCAGTCGTCAAGTTCCGCTGATGAGAAGCCAAAACCTCCATCCAGGACTCATCATCCTCCCATCATCGCTGCTCTCAGACTCCATACCTGTGTGTCTGTTGCCTCTGCCGCAGAGGAGAGTGTTTATTTCTCAATGGAACAGCCTACAGCGGCATTTATCATCATTTTTAAGCAGACTTCACTCAAAGCCGCGGTGAACCATTGTCAGCATCTTGTCATGGGCAGTTATGTCTCGGGTCTACAAAGAGGACACCAGCAGGGCTTTCACAGACTCCGGAACTCTCAGAAAGGTGAGTAAACGCCACAAACACACCAAACAACTAAACTACTGAGACCTAAACGCTAGTGAGTAAGGTTTGAAAGATATTCTCAGATTCGAACTTCCCGGATCCATAACTCGTGAGCGAAACTTTGTTACAACCCAAACGATGCCTCTGTGCAGCGATAATAAAATAGACAACTAGCTGCAACCTCATTCTCATCCAAAAAGCCGTCCTCATGTCTGTATATTCCTCGTAAATTCAACAACAGTCAACAATAGATAATGCCTCATGTGTATATTTAACATTACATTTTCCGAAAGCCACATAAAAATAACACGAATTCAATACCTCATTATCTACAGGAATTGTCCCTTCCTATTTCAAACATGCCACTATCCAGCCCATATTAAAGAAACCTAACTTAGATCCAGCTTTGCCCATGAACTACAGGCCCATATCAAAACTGCCTTTCGTGTCCAAAATTTTAGAGAAAGTGGTGGCCAAACAATTTACTGCTGCACTGGAGAGGCACAACATGTATGACAAGTTCCAGTCTGGGTTTCGTAAGCAACACTCTACTGAAACCGCTCTCCTGAGGGTTTCAAATGACATTCTCATGTGTACTGATGCAGGTGACTGCTCTGTGTTTGTTCTTCTGGACCTCAGTTCTGCATTTGACACTATAGACCATGACATTCTGATTAAGAGGCTACTTGATTGGGTGGGCATAACTGGCATAGCGTTAGACTGGTTTACATCTTACCTCAATGACAGAAGTTTCAATGTCTCTGTGGGTGATTTTGTGTCTGTTACCTCTCCACTGTCTTGTGGTGTACCTCAGGGCTCGGTTCTGGGGCCTCTGTTATTTTCCCTTTATCTGTTACCTTTGGGACCGATCATAAAAAGCTATAATGTGTCCTATCACTTACATGCAGACGACATCCAACTCCATCTGTCATTCAAACCCAGCGAGGCATTCACATTAACTAGGCTCCTGGACTGTGTCAATGCCATCAGAGACTGGACGGCAGAAAACTGCCTGCAACTCAACGACTCTAAGACGGAGGTCCTAGTTATTGCTCCAGAGGAGTTTGTCCCCATGATCAGGCAGATTATTAGTCCACTCTCCTCTGCTGCCCATTGCAACCTGCGCAATCTTGGGATTTTCTTTGATCGATCCATGTCGTTTGACCCTCATGTTTAGCAGCTGTCCAGGTCATGTTTCTTCCATCTAAGAAATATCAGGAAACTGAGATCTGTAGTATCAACACCGTATAGGTTGTAGGTTGGTTGTAGGTTGGTCTGCTTAGTTTATAGGTTTTCTTTGTTAAAAACGTGGAAAGATGGTGATAGGGGTTAAAATAAGGATGTTTGTTATGTAACTGCTGTGAATAATGTTGTGGAATATTTCTATGAAAAGTCGGGAGAAGAGTGTCAAAGTGTTATCAAATCAATGTCAAATGAAACAGAGTCTGGATGAACGATCAAGGTTGTAATAGTCAATTTATTTGCTTGCAAGCAAAGAGAACACTGTCCCACAGACACATCACGTCATCTGCAGGAGGTGCTCTGAATAACACAGTCAGATGCATGTCTTGCAAGCAAAGAGAGCACAGTCTCACAGATACATCACCGTCATCTGCAGGAGGTGCTCTGAATAACACAGTCAGATGCATGTCTTGCAAGCAAAGAGAGCACAGTCTCACAGACACATCGCCGTCATCTGTTAGAGGTGCTCTGACAACATAGTCAGATACATGGACATTTATACTGCTTCCTTTGATTGGGTCACTGTGACCCAATCAAAGGGTTCAGATACAAGAAATACAGAGTCTGAATAAGCCTGTTTTACCATCACACATCACATATACATACAGAGGGTCATGCTCTTCAGCTGATGCTGATCAGGAAGTACCGTAATCTAGACCTGTGTGTCGCCGTCTTTGAAGACAGAAACAATGCACAGGAAAACAGATAACAAGATAACAGATAACAAAACACCTGGATGCAAAACTGATAGAATCATCTACTCAAATAGGTTTTGTGCCTGCACTTTTAAAGACTTACATTCTTCAATCCTAAAGCATAAGACGATGACATATTTTCCCATAACAATAAAGTACATACTTAGCAAAACTATGGGGAAATAAGTCAATGTTGACTTGGTTTCACACGGGACACAAACCTGGTGTCCTGGGTGTAAGTCCAGTTGCTGTCAAACCAAGCAAGATTGTACGTGTTAGAAATGGAATCATTATCAAGCAAATGTGTTTGTATTTGCAAGTTGCAAGATGATGCTGACCATCTTCATTGCCTTCGGACACCTGCCTTAGGCAGGTGTTTATAAGTACAAAGCCAAACTAAAGTAACAAAATCCATCTGAGTATTAAAATCAAAAGTTAAAATGTGCTTTGTACAGTCAAACATTTTCTCACATACCCACTCTAAAGCTCTTTCCAGGACCTTCTGGGCTTAGTCCCAAGTGTGATACAATCATGTGAAGTATGAAAAAGTTCACATCCACCCGTGCTGTTCCCACTCTTACATCTGGATTACATAGGGGGAAATGAGCCTGGGGGAACGGGTTGAAAGGGAGCTGTCATTGGGATAATCACCGTAAGTACACAGTTTTCCCTTCCACATCCTCTTTCTCTATCTCGAGCACACTCTCTCTGAGAGCGCACAGCTTTTTCACAGCGCAGAACAAGTGAGTCAGGCAAAGAGAGGCAAGGCGGTGCACGAGAGAAGAGGGACCATTATTCAGCCAGGCTTCCCTGACGACCACCCACAACATGTGCAACAGTTCCCATGGTGATGGTTTCCAGAGTGCGTTATCAGCGGGAGAGGATGGCTGATCAGGATGAGCACCAGACGACGTCACTGGTAATGAAAGGACGGGGATGTGTTTGTGCTGCTCTGCATCCTGTTTACTAGGCTGGACAGTGTGCAGTGATTGGATGGATATGGAACAGAGATCTGTTGAGCAACGCACAGCTGAGGACATGATGAATACACTCAGTCACATATGCAGCTTATAAGCCGACCCAGGTCTTAAAGACACACTAAGTTATTCAGTGCAGACATTAATTTGTTGACAGCTGGATAAATGGCCTTCTCTTTGCTCTGCTGACTCAGCTTTGTGCTGATGACTGCCCGTCAGCAATCTTCATCTCATTTATTACACAAACCCCAAAAGTATATTGACATGCTGTGATATATTCAACACGTTCTCAATTCCAACCTGTGAAATACAGCAGCTGCCCAGTGGCCCCATATGCCTTCATTTCAGCTGGTAACATGTATACACGGTCTTTTCAAAATAAACTTCTGTGTTCACAGGAAAACTACTGGGTCATGTTCAGGTACTTTGACTTTGAGGTAACCTAGCTACTTGGTTAGGTTCAGGACAGGATTGTGGTTGGGTCAAAATAGGTAGTTTTGTTACACAGTTGGCTTGTTACATGAGTGAGTCAAGTATTTTACTTCATGTAATGTAATATAATGTTTGACTGTAACATCACTTTTTTACCACAACATAATGTTACACGTAACTTAAAATCTGTCAACGTTGTATTGTTGATCTCACACTGGGCACAAACTCCATGTTTTTGAACCAACCATCCACCCCAACCTGGGCAGATGTTCTTGCTCTTCACACTACATCACTTGACTTCTTCCTTTACTTCCGCCATAACCACGACCACGTAAAGTGTCACAGAGTGTGGTTACTCGGACATGAATAACACGCTCATGATTGGGTTTTTGCGGTATTCCGCAAACATGTTTGCACATGCAAACACCATATCCTGTTATCCTGCTGAGTTTCTTTCTGTAAAGGTTGAAGATGTGCAGCATGTCTGGCTCCCTTGTCCTACGTAGGGACAGTGACAGGCTGACACCGGTGTGGAGGACTGTGTTTGAGAGGAGTGTAGCTGAGGAACAGCTCAGTCCGTAGTGTGTGTGGCTGAGTGAGAGATGGCCGATACCTGATTTCTCAAACATGATCATAGCCATGATAATCCTGAAAAACGGGGTATTCGTTCTGTAAGACTTTTATTGTGAAGCATTTATAGGAAATGGCATGTTGGTCCACCGTTTTACAGCTATGAAATATATCCGATCACTATCCGATCAGGCCGGCTGCATTGAAGTGTTACGTGCGGACACACATGAGGACACAGCTGTGTAACCAGGCCCTATTATGCAGGTAATGGGACAGCATTTACACAAGAGCGTTCCTTTAGGGGCGCTGCAGCGCCAAATGCACTTGAACATGGTGTTCAGTTGCAGACGCTTACACAAACATCATGCCTGACAGTACGAGTTGCCGGATGTTCACACTAGGTGCATGCAGACAGACAAGAGAAACTGAGACACAAACAGATGTCACTGAAGAAGACATAGGGAGGTAATGTGTGTGTGTGTGTGGGGGGGGGGGGGCAAACACGATGTAGAGTAATTCCTCATGGGTAAACAACGGCTTAGTTCCAGACCATTTCATGAAATGGACATGAAATGCGTTTGTGGAGAGTGTTTTATCGGTTGGCATGGTTTGCTTCATTGAGTTGGGACACATTTAGACGGAGACAGGAGTGCAGCATCAAACAGCCCGTCTGAGCTGTACATCAGCGCCTTTTCATTAGAGCAAACTGACCCTGCAGCGTGCTTCATTCTACTACATGATACTATGAGGGCACCACAAGGGCATGCTGTTACCTCACACACACACACACTTATACATATCCAGACAGATTTACTGACTAGTTCACGTACTGTCCAGTAACATAGTAGTGACCACTGGAAGTTATTATCTTTCAAACCAAAGATCAAGTATAGTCTTATTATTTATAGCCCAAAATCCCAATCTTAAGACTTCCCGTCTGTAAAATGTGTATGACAAACGCTCACACAAGTACTGTCTTCAACCTATTTTGCCTCATCACGACTCCCAGTTTCTACCTGTTCCTCAATTTAATTGAGTCAATTACTATGGTGACGGGGCTGATGTGGACTTTTTCATCGAATAAAAGAAATGGGATGTAAGCATTGCATTCAGCACAAAACAATATTTCCAGTAGGGGTGACCCCAAACAGTCCACTATTTGGCGACCCAGTATGCAGAACTATTCAAATACACCGTTTTAGAAAAGGTGATAACAACACATCTATACTGCATGCAAAAATCAGCATGGGATCAGCATAAAGTGGGTGTGTCTATAGAGGGGAGACATGTTGCTACTAGGGGTGTAACGATACGCGTATTCGTATTGAACCATTCGGTACGAGGCTCACGGTTCGGTACGCATGACGAACCGAACAATACCTTTGAATAAAAAAACAAAACAAAAAAACCTTTATTGATGAAGAGCCACGTTCAAACCTTTATTGATGAAGAGCCACGTTCACTCAGGTTTAGTTCCATCATTGTTCATACTAAAATGATGGAGAAGATGTAAGTAACAATACTACATAACATTAAGGAGCAGTTTTTGTTTTTTATGCTTATGTGTTGCTAAGAAGACACCCCAGAAGATGGGTCACTCAGGTATAGTTCCATCATTGTTCAAAGTCAAAGAATAACTTTATGATGTTAGTGTCACGGGAGTTCACAGATAGGACCCAAACGCAAGACCACAGGAGACAGAAGTGAATGTTAAACAGGCTTTATTTATAGACAGGTGGGTGCAGGTGTGGAGCCCGTGGTCCGACACCCGAGTGGCAGATCGACAGTGTGATGTCCCGTGGCTCGACACTGGAGAGTTGACAGATCGACGGTGTGAGTCCCGTGGCTCGACACTGGAGGGCTGGTGAGTTGACGGCGTGAAGTCCCGTGGCGCGATACTGGAGTCGACAGAGTGTAATCCGTAGACCACAACGAGAGCAGAGCGGCGGAGCGCATCCACAAAACACAAGGAGGGCAGAGCGGCGAAGTGTAATCCACAGACACAAGGAGGGCAGAGGAGCGGAGTGTAATCCACAGACACAAGGCGGGCAGAGGAACCACGGGGTTTCAGCGGGAGAAGACGGTACGACCTGACACTCCCAGACTGCAGGACCAGAGTTTATATAGTGGCAGGCTACTCATTAAGGGGCCCTGAGTCTGGTGTGTCAGGCTGCAGGAGGTGATCAGCTTGAGTGTCCTCAGCCGTGCACGATTAAGGGTGCGGCCCTGGGAGGTGTCTGAAGGCAGAGGACAAACAGAGCACATGGCACACCACAACAGACAGGGGAATCCTGGATCCTGACAGTACCCCCCCCTTAAGGCACGGATTCCAGACGTAACACAAGACCCAACACAGGGCGGGTGGAGGGGGTCCGGAGGAGGGATGTCCCCACAGCTATAAGGCCGACTAGGGTGGGCGGCGGGGGTCCGGAGGAGGGGTGACAGGATCTGACCCGCCACGGGGCCGCCGAAGAGCGTCGGCCCCCGGTGCTCCGGCGGCCGGCCGGGAGGGCAGAAGGGCTCCGGACACGGGTGCTCCGGCGGACGGCCGGGAGGGCAGAAGGGCTCCGGCCACGGGTGCTCCGGCGGGCGGCCGGGCGGGCGGAAGGGCTCTGGAGAATAGGATGCTGGTGCCGCAGTGGCAGGTACTGGAGGTCTCTGCTGCTCCGCGACGGCAGCGGGCACTGGAGGTCGCTGCTGCTCAGAGACGGCAGCGGGCACTGGAGGTCGCTGCCGCTCAGAGACGGCAACTGGAGGTCGTTGCGCCTCTGGGACGGCGGCCGGGTGTGGGAGAGGCTGCGGCACGGAGGCGGCGACAGGAACTGGAGCGGACTGCGGCGCTGAGGCGGCAGGAACTGGAGCGGGCTGCGGCGCTGAGGCGGTAGGAACTGAAGCGGGCTGCGGCGTAGAGGCGGCAGCGGCAGGAACTGGCGTAGAGGTGGCAGCGGCAGGAACTGGAGCTGGCGCTGCGGCGGCAGGAACTGGAGCGGGCTGCGGCGTAGAGGCGGCAGCAACTGGAGCTGGCGCTGCGGCGGGAACTGGGACTGCGGCGGCAGGAACTGGAGCTGCGGCGGCAGGAACTGGAGCTGCGGCGGTAGGAACTGGAGCTGCGGCGGCAGGAACTGGCGCTGCGGCGGCAGGAACTGGAGCTGCGGCGGCAGGAACTGGAGCTGCGGCGGCAGGAACTGGAGCTGCGGCGGCAGGAACTGGAGCTGCGGCGGCAGGACCAGCGAGCGGCTCTGGCTCCGCGGCCGCGAGGTCCGGGGATAGCTGCGGCTCCGAGACCACAGCTGGGACTGGAGGTCGCTGCTGCTCCGGGACGGCAGCGGCAGGACCTGGAGGTCGCTGCTGCTCCGGGATGACAGCGGCGGGAACTGGAGGTCGCTGCTGCTCCGGGATGACAGCGGCGGGAACTGGAGGTCGCTGCTGATCTGGGACGGCAGCGGCGGGAGCTGGAGGTTGCTGCTGCACTGCGACGGCAGCGGCGGGACCGGGAGGTTGCTGCTGCTCCGGGACGGCAGCGGCGGAAACTGGAGGTCGCTGCTGCTCCGGGACGGCAGCGGCGGGACCTGGCGGTTGCTGCTGCTCCGGGACGGTGGCGGCGGGAACTGGAGGTCGCTGCTGCACTGCGACTGCGACGGCCGGGACTGGAGGTCGCTGCTGCTCTGGGATGACAGCGGCGGGAACTGGAGGTTGCTGCTGCTCCGGGATGACCGCGGCGGGAACTGGAGGTCGCTGCTGCACTGCGACGGCGGCCGGGACTGGACGTCGCTGCGGTACGGAGACGGCGGCGGCCGGGACTGGCGCAAGCTGTGCCGCAGAGGCGGTAGGAACCGGAGCTGGCTGTGGTGAAGAGGTGACAGGAACAGGAGCTGGCTGCAATGCAGTCTGACTACGGGGAGCCGGAGTCGACCGGGCCACCGAGTGTTCCGCTACCCTTGCATGGCTCAGTCTCCGGCTGAGAAGGCGCTTGACCATATACTCAGAGTTCCCCAGAGGGTCAAAAACTCTCATCAGAGCAGTCACAAAGTCCACATACCCCACAGTATTAGGCTGGTCGCTGCTCACTGTGTACATGGCCCAGTCCAAAGCCCTTCCCCGCAGTAAGCAGACCACGTAAGACACCTTGGACCTGTCTGAGGCGAAAGTCAGGGGCTGTCGGTCAAACACCCGTTGGCATAGCAACAGGAAGCCCTGACACTTCCCCAGTGTTCCATCATAGGGACCTGGAGCCGGCACGGGGGATTCCCAGACCGGCGGAGCGAGGACAGGCGGGAATAGTGCGGGTGCTGGAACTGGTGGAGACTTGACTGTCCGGGCTAGTTCCTGCCCGCACCAGCCAACCCGAGAAACCTCAGCAGCGAAACGTCTCATCTTCGCCAGGGAACGTCTCGTCTCCTCCAGCAGCCTGGTAGTGCTGTACAGCGCAGCTGCTCCTGTGGTTGCTGGGTCCCCCTCAGAGACCTCAGCTTCCATGGATTGCAGGGCTTGACGCATCTCCATGAGCCTCTGCTGGTGTGCCTCCAGCTGCGTGCTATATCCGGCCAGCGTAGCTGCTCCTGTGGTTGCTGGGTCCATTATGGTCAGGTCGTTCTGTCACGGGAGTTCACAGATAGGACCCAAACGCAAGACCACAGGAGACAGAAGTGAATGTTAAACAGGCTTTATTTATAGACAGGTGGGTGCAGGTGTGGAGCCCGTGGTCCGACACCCGAGTGGCAGATCGACAGTGTGATGTCCCGTGGCTCGACACTGGAGAGTTGACAGATCGACGGTGTGAGTCCCGTGGCTCGACACTGGAGGGCTGGTGAGTTGACGGCGTGAAGTCCCGTGGCGCGATACTGGAGTCGACAGAGTGTAATCCGTAGACCACAACGAGAGCAGAGCGGCGGAGCGCATCCACAAAACACAAGGAGGGCAGAGCGGCGAAGTGTAATCCACAGACACAAGGAGGGCAGAGGAGCGGAGTGTAATCCACAGACACAAGGCGGGCAGAGGAACCACGGGGTTTCAGCGGGAGAAGACGGTACGACCTGACACTCCCAGACTGCAGGACCAGAGTTTATATAGTGGCAGGCTACTCATTAAGGGGCCCTGAGTCTGGTGTGTCAGGCTGCAGGAGGTGATCAGCTTGAGTGTCCTCAGCCGTGCACGATTAAGGGTGCGGCCCTGGGAGGTGTCTGAAGGCAGAGGACAAACAGAGCACATGGCACACCACAACAGACAGGGGAATCCTGGATCCTGACAGTTAGTTGTAATGAATAAATATATTTTAAAATCAAGTACATTTCTCTGGCATTTATAGTTTTCTACTGTACCGAAACGTACCGAACCGTGGCTCCACTGTATCGTACCCAACCCAACCGTGAGTTTTGTGAACCGTTACACCCCTAGTTGCTACCCATACAACCCATTTTCATTCACCAAAATGTAGCCTAACTTTGGAACATTATTTGTGTCCCTTCCTGTTAAGCTATCATGACATGGTTATGATCAAAGATTCATCAGGTCGTCGAGTTTCATGTTATAACAGCACCTCCTCTCTCGCTTCAAACCGCTAAGGCAGCTACAGCCACTGAAAGACTGGCGGGATCGCAGGTCTCCGACAGTTAATGCCTGTACAAATTTGAACATAACTCATCTTCTTTCAATCAATCTACTTATTGTGCGTGAATAACTCACCGTGTCTATGATGATCTAATCTAAATGCAGGACCAGAAAGGCCAAACAACATCATAGGGCTACTGTTTCTAAATCAAAAAACACATTATTAATCAGAGCACTCACATAAGAACATAGCACCATCAGAGCGCTAGATATATTAATACCTTATGAATGATTCTCTGAAATCAGCTTTTAGAGGACTTTTCATGTGGCATGCAGCCAATAGAGCCACACTCAGCAGGCCTTGCTGCCGGATCAGGGCTTGAGCATCAGCTGGTTCCTTGCCTGGCATGTTTGCACGTGTTTGATAGAAAAGACTGATTTCTCATGTTGTTGCTGTGTTTGTCTCTCCTTGACTGTCCCTTCACTTCCCTGTTGTTTCCATTCTGTCTGTGGATTGCTACAGGGAAATTAAATTAGGGCCCAGAGTTCCATTTACTACAGAAAGTAAGCAGGCTAACCATGTTCTGTCTTTATGTCCATCGAACTCTGCTCTGTTTCAGTACTCTGTACAGCGCCGAACCTATACGCACGCACACACACACAGTGTATAATATTGTATGCTAATTTGCTGAAATCTGGTCTGCAATACTTATTTCAGCATATCGTCATACAACGGTTAGTATGATATCTATTATTTTGTTATTTTCTTTTGTGTTTTGCGAATGTCCAGCACCGACTGTATATACGAAGTGGATGCAGTCACTGTGACATCATCCATTCGATTGTGGACCACTGTTTTAAAATCTCAAGTTCGGCAATTTGGTCATCTCCATCTTGTTTATTTGCAAAGAGAACAAACAGAAGTACGGTCTTTTTCTCATCGGCTCAATCCCAATCTCCACACTCATGGACTCACGGACTTTGACATCGGAGAGGGTTTAGGGCTGTCCTAAACCATCGAGTGTGTGAGGGCTCTCTGGCAGATATTTTGAGCCCTTTAATGAATGTAAGTCAGCATTACATGCAGACTTTGCCGAAGGGAATTACCCACAATTCATAGCATCGTGACATTAAACATGGGTTACCAGTGGAAGCATGGAGATGTAAAAAAAGGTAAACAAAGAGGACGACACATGTGTGTTCAGCCTGGAATATTACATTGACGCAGAAACATTAAGGGTTAAATTTGGACCATTAAAACACAGAGATTATATTACACAGATTTATTCATCAAACATTTCCTTTTGTCATTGAAGCTGTTTTGACAAAACGAGTAAATAAATTATTTTAAATGACTTCTTATCTTGTGAGTAAAGAGTCTGGAAGAAGTTCAAATCAGGAAGTAAAAAGCCCCAGGAAATATTCAGAAAAGATTCCAACCATTTTCTTCACTGCTTGACCTGCTTATGCAACGTGGCAGCTGCAGTACAGCTGCCTGCCCGGGGTTTTCGCGAACATTCTTAACACCTGTCTCAATAAGAAACACAAATACCGACACATTGTCAATCCTAGGAGGATTCAAGCTCCTCAGGCACTGTAATGCAGCGTTTACACTTTGTAAACATTTTCCAACGCAGACAGTTGCCTGTGATGGATGAGCTCATCAGGTTAGAAGCACTTATATAAGACAATGCAACGGCAAGGAGATAACACAAGATAACACAATCTCAAAATGAATGCATTTTGAGATTGCCCAAGAGTGCTTTGGTGACGATGTATTGTTTTGCTCTTGACAAATACAACAACCTGGTATATCCAAGTCATGTATTGTCTGATATTTCATCAAATTGAGCATTTGTATTCTAGGAGTGTGAAACTGTGGCTAATGTATTCATGTCATAGCTTTATAGTCGCTTTAGTTTCATGCTCTGATGACAATACTTGTCTTCCTGCTCTCACGCCATGGTAACCAGGACAGAATTATGACACTTGGTCAATCACAAGCCTTGTAACTGTTATCCAAGAGTACAAATCTATCGACTTCCCCCCTATAAAGATGGCAATATTGCTTTCTTGTATGCACAGCGACAGATGTGGTACTTTGCTTAGCTCGTGTACTCAGTCGCTCCACAGACTTTATGAGGGAAGATGAGGAACAATTTTACCTCGGCTTGAATCATGATCATGTGCTTTGAATACACACAGTGAGTTCTGTAAAAACTGGGTGAATCATGGAACCGTCAGATGCAGGATGTTAAATTCAGGTCAGGTTCCATGAATGTTTTTAAAATAACACAATGAAGGTGAATTGCATAGTCACAGGGGTCGCGTTATAGATGCAGATGGTTCTATAGTGCCATGGTTTTCCAGGGACATATTTTTAGAATACTGGGCTTCAGGTGCAATGGTAATGTTGTGTGTGTATGTGCGTGTATTTATGTATGGATGTATGGATGTATAGATGTACCAAAAAGATCATCTTCATAAACTAAATATTCCGTTTGTTGCGCAAATGACTTTAATGATTTGTGTTATAGAAATATTTGACACGTGTTTTTGTTTTCAACAGAGTGTCTCTGATAAAAGCTTGGTTCAAATCAAGTCAAACTGTGTTACTCAACTCGGATGAAATGAATAGAACATAAAGCTTCTTGTGGTGAGCGGTCAGACAATGAACTGACTTTAACGGCCTGCAGTACCTTGTCCTAATGTGACCTGATGCTTAAAATGTCAAAAGTGTTGCTTCTCTTGTTCCGACCAGACCACCAGACAAATAGCTTTTCTCTGTGTAACCAGATCAAAAGAGGCACATGAACTACACAAACGGTTTTGATTGCACAGTTAAAAAAGGAAGACGTTGGACTGGAAGTAAATGTTGGCAAAATGACGAGTCAGTCAGGATGTGAAGTGCTGCTCTGCGTTTTGTTACATGCTAGCATTGAGAACATTGTGAAGGCAAGGTCATGATTTTTAGATTCAAAATGAATTTGAAATGAACTGTCAATGTTACTATTGTGTGATCATTTTGAAAAGGAAAATACTTCCACATCTCCACAGCACGGCTAGTCAATATAATTCACAGTCTCCTGTTATGTCCTCACAAGAAAGGTCCGGATAGCATAATGTTTTCTAAAATCAAGTTGTTGATGTGACCATATTGCTGTGTTCCAAGATCCCAGCAATTACTGGATTGATACAAATGTAAGAAAACATTTTGTCTGGAAATTAAGTATCTGGTTATGTGTTCACAACAATAGTAGTGCTCCGTTATGGGTTTTGCCGGATAGGCTACTGTAGCTTTAAAAGGCACTTACGGCTGGGCCGGCACGCAGCAGCTAATGATGCTAACAGTTCAAACTACAGCGAAAGTGCTGACAGAGCTAACCGTGTTTACCTGAGGGGGAAGCAGAGGGTGAGTGCTTTGCTTTTCACAACCACAGGTATCAGCTTAACCACCGTATGAGAGCAGAGCAGCGGCCGTGAGCTAACCAGTGGGGTACGCTCACATCTCTTCATGTTGCCAGGATAGCAAGTTTCTTCAAAAGTGCTTATAGTGTGTCTTCCACAGTTGGTATGTTCCAAATGTGTTTAGTTAGCTCAGTTTAATCTATTGGATTTTTCGAAAGCCCATGTTCCGTGCTTTGCTGCCACAGAGGAAATATATTCCCAGGAAAGCCTCAATGGTCTTTTTCAAGGGAAGATCTTGGCAACAAAACTCGTAGGCTATGAAAGTGTGTCTTATATTCAAAATCTCTCCCCAAAAACAAGACAATGTTATCATATTGGGGATGACGGCCAAAAGCATGAATACAAAACTCAAGTTGTAATAAACTGGAAACTGCACTCCGCGAATGATTACAACATACTTGTGTGGGTGAGGCGACTGTTACTCCACTTCCATCTCCCCTTGTAAACCCTGTGGAGCGGCTGAGAACACACTGCTCATATCACAAAATGGTTCCAGTAAAACACATCTGTCACTGTGCAGGAAAGTAATGTTCCTATCTTTACAGGGGAAGTCAGGATGTTTGTGCTTGGACAACAGTTACAAGGCTTGTGATCATAAAAAAGAGCCATAATTGTGTCCTGGTCGCCATACAGATGGGAAAATACCAAATAGGCACCTAAACCAAGAAGCTATAGCAAATATAAATCATTTGAAGGAATACAATTTGTAGTGTTGTTGGTGTGTAAATCTGTCCTTCATGCAGACAGAGAGGAGCTCTTTATTCCACTGTTGACTACATAATAGATAGGTATATGATTTGCAAATGATTTGCCTCTTATCACCTCTGTCATTCAAAAAGCACAAGCAGCCAGTGAAAGTCACACAGGCACTGCTTTCAAATCATTTCACACAGACACTGAAAGAGGGATCTCCCCTCCGGCCCGCTGCTCTGCAGTGCTTCTGATGGGATAATCTCTGCGTTGTCCTACGGCCCATGTGAGGAAGGGATTATGTATTTATTTGGGGAGTTTTCAACCCGCCTTCACCATCTGCCATCACGTCATGACGAGTGGTCATGGGACATTTATGTATTATGGGAGTATTATGGTGAAGTGGCAGGATGAGAGGCACTGGGGTGTGAGTCAGAAAGTTAGGAGCGAGAGCTACTGATGGTCGTGACCTGATCCCACAGAAATAAGTGAATTGACCACGACCTCTTAACGTAACAATGGTGGTGCACATATCATGTTATCATATTCACACACCGGGGACATCAATGTATTTTTTGTAGAACTGTTGCGTTGCAAACTGAACTGACACAAATCCACCAATCACTAAGGATGAGAGGCAGAGACGCTCTCGTTCTCTGCCTCCCAGTTGGATGTGTGAGTCACGTACCATCTTACACGGAAAAGGGACACAGAAGAGAGGATTCTATAGAATGTCTGAACAATATCCCTGTGCTGTATCATCCCTAAGAAATCAATAGAAGCATTAAAAAAAACGTTGTTGGTCCTCTGCTGGATTAATGCTGAAATTAAATGTGTATCAGATAAATATTAGCTTCTGTGTTTGTTAATTAATGAGTCCAAGCACCAATCCTGTCTGCTACATAATTAGGTTCCCATTTAACTAATTTGCACTCGCAATTATGTTTCAAGTGAATTGCTGCCAGATTACAGTCACAGTTAAATTAAAAACTTGTGGTTAATGTTGTAAATTGAAAGAAAACAAAACCTTTCAAACTATTTAATTATGTTTGGCACACAGCTCTTCCCATCCTTGAAAAAGTGCCCCTTGCTTCAACTACTGATCTTTTCTGGATCAGAGCAGTATGTGTCATCAATTAGCCTGAGTGGATGGCTTCATGTGTCATTCTTTGATTGAATTCAATGTGTTGTATGGTTGATTCTGTTAATCAGGCCACTCAGATAAAGATAGTGGGAGGCTGTCATCCTGTTTATTACATGTGATCCCTCAGGATGTATCGTTCAGAAACACAATGCCTCCTTTCATTGCTGCACTGATAATGGTGTAACACAATGACATTATTTCCAAAGCCAAAATGATATTACATTGCGGCTGGCTGTACATTTTTAAGATGAAAAAGGCTCGTTCGACTTTCGAAGACAGAAGCCTCAAATTGCAATCGTCTTAAAAGTGAACGCCAAAAATGATCGTGTCATTTTTCAACTCCACCCTCCACTTTGGTCACCGGTCCTTGACTCACCTGAAGTTTAAGGTGTTATAATTGTTCTTTAACTTGACATGGGTGGACACTATTTAGATCTCTTCTGACCTAATGCCTGTGAATTCGCCCCTCTGTATTTAATACGAGTTGGTGTGTGTCCTTTTGAAATGTCTATCTGTGATTCAAAAGCAATTGCTCTTCATATTATGTATTGCATTATAAGTGATGAACAGGTGTACCAATTGTAAAAAAGGTTTGGAAACCGGTAACTATAGTCCCTTTCCATGGAGAGTTCCAAGAAAACGTGTGTTTTCGTCGCGCATACTGTAGCACAATGTGCAACGTTGCTCCTTCCTGGCTCTTGCACCCTGAAGCTACCAGATCTCAGCTGAATCCTGTGACTCCTCTTTCCCTTTCAGTCTTCCGTCTTTCTCTCAGGCTCAGAGCAAAGCATGAGACATCTTCATGTGTTTTTCATGCTGGAAGAGAAACTAATTCTCAGATCGGAGCCATGGGAACAAGAGGAAAAGATGCCCTTAAAACAATCTGCTTATCTCTGTAATGGTCCCGAATGAGACGAGCAACCGATTAGCCCGCGGTAATATCTTTAGTGGCCTCTCCAGTGTAAAATTAAAAAGGCCATTGTTTTATTGAGTACATATGAAGCAGTGTTTCAGGTGATTTTGATTCTGAGGTGTGCCAGCTCTATGGGAAAATCACAACAGTTTCCTTTCTTCTGATCTTGCTCAGCTCAGCAGCTCCTTAAGGATCTAAACGTAGCCTAAGAACCTAGAGAGACGAGGAACCCAGGTTGTAAATGGGATAAATCAGAGGAAAGATAAAGTCAGGGCCACATAAATGGATAAAAGAAAGCCCTGGTAATCTGTAGTCAGCCTTTGGAAGTATCTTTTTTTGCCAAAACGTGACATGAGCCGGTGGGTGTCATGAAGGATACAGAGCGCTGATTCACAGAGGGCACGGTTTGGAAACCACTAAAGCAGCAGGGCCACTGATTGATGGCGCCAAAAATCCATGCAAACGCATTCATATGTTTCCGCTAGCAGCAGCTGTCCAATATTAATCGAATGTAATGAGCAATAAACACCCCATCATGATCGGAATTGCGATTTAAAAGTCTCAGTGATCTCTTCTGAGAGGAGTTACAACCAGATGTACTCCTGCCCCGTCAGAGAGAGAGAGAGCAGGAAACACTTTCTTTTGTTTTTGGACTCATTTGCTTTTAGCCCCCGTGCGCCTCGATAGATGGCAAATGTCCCCCTATAACTCACAAATGAACACATTTCGTCCGAGGCAACTAGCTGAGACTTTTACATGTTTGGTTTTAGTACACATTAAACAAACGAGACACGTGGATCAGTGTGCTGTAGAGGTACTAACAGGAGGATTTTGGACGGAGCCAGGCTCGCGTTTCCTTCCTCATTACAGCTTTATGCTAAGCTAAACTAACTGATCCCTGACAGCACAGCTTCACATTTACTGTACAGGCATGAGAGTAATGACATGCTTCTAATCTTACTCTCAGCAAGAGAGTGAAAAGTGTGTATTATTCATTTTACTTTAAAGCTGGGGTAGGCTAGCTTCACAATCTATAGTTTACTCTTGCCGGTTTCAAGAAAATAGTGTCGTTTTTATGATGTGGTTAATATTGTTCCCTTTGATGTGAATAATATTTGCATGGTGCTCTTGATTGGGTGGCGGAATGCGTGTTTTAGCGTCGCAGTTTTGCTTGAATGTGCAGAGGCCTGTTGAATTGTGTTATTTGGGTTTTATGTTATTCTACCTGCTTTGTTGTCATATAAATAAATGTGACTGGTTCTTGTGAGTTTCTTCTTGTCATTGTGTTATGACATTGATTTTGACTATGTGCATTGTCCGTTAATGACGAAGCATCCCGTTATGCTGGCGTCATAATGAGGTTATTAGGAGGTGGTTCAACTGTCGTAGGACAGCACTGAAGGCCCAGGTATATAATACACGGCCCGCCACTGTTCTTGTTTAACTGATAATATAAAGAATATAGTATTGTTTGTACACCAGGCAACATGTAGAGCATATCACATTGATCATTAAAATCCTTCCATATCTACAGTGTTACCCCACTGAAGCCCATCACTCCTCACCAGCACATTTTGCGGGAGTGTATCAGGCATGGAAACTGTATTTTCAGTTCCTGAGCAGCAGATACAATGAGGCATTTCTTTGCAACAATCCAGCCGAGCTGGTCTCAGAGATATTAAAGCAGAGTGACAGATCTAATTATCACCTCCCCACTTTGTCTGCTCCAACTCTGATGAAAAGTATGATATTGCATCAGACATCCTCTGCCCTCAAACTAACTTTCACCTTTGCTAATAACTAAGAGTGTAGTTATTTGGAATACCTGCTGAGGGCATGCCTCAGAATAGACAGAAATGGATTTGCAATAAGGCAGGATTCATGAAAGGAGGAGACCATCATTATTCCAATGCAATCTTACCTTGCCCCCCTCTCTTTTTCCATGTTTCTCATTTTCTCTTCTTTGGACAAAGATCCAAACTCACTTTTGTAAAAACGTAAAGAGTTTCAGTTCCCTGCATTTTCTCTTCCTCTCCTCCCATTTGTTCTGTTTCTGGATAATTTGAAGTTATCATATACTGTTACTCATATATTGCCTTGTGATGGGAGAGAGGCTATACTGGACGGGATGGTTCGTTTGCATACACGCGCTAAGTAGCACTCTCAGACAATACCAAATGCAGAAGACCCTCTCCGCTGACCTCCTCACCACTCGGCATCTGCTGCCAGATTCTCTTTCACTTCCATACAAATAACTTAGAAAAAGGGGCCAGGCGCCATTCTGCTGGCAGGATGTTATGTCGCTCCTGTGGATGGGTATAGGCCTAGCTCACACCGTCCTTTGCTGTCTTTTTTTTTTCATTGCATGGTTACTTCATGGATATCATGTTTCATTGGACTAATGGACTCTGTGTGTGTTGGTGTGCTTACATATTCTTCCCTGTTAGCTGCACTTAATGTCCTCTCAAACTGGTTGTCGTGGAAACCTTGGTCAGGTCTGGTCCGCAGCTGCTGTCAAACACTGAAGCATGCTGGGACATGCGGTGATGAGGGTTGGTTAATCATCAGCCACCATGTCAGATCTGTAGCCACATGATATGTAATGACAGCACTCAGTTTCTAAATTCTGAAACAGTTTAATTTGTATGCAGAGACAGAAAACATGTCAAAGATGTCATAGCTAAAATGGTGACAAACTCATCTCCTGCCCGATTTTTACTGTTTGTCAACTGTGGGTGTGAGGCACCAGTAACTATTCACATAGATGGTGATTTGCATTATTCAAAGATTTAGCAATTCAAGTCAACGAGTAGAACTGAGGAAACACAACGGTCCATCAGCTGTTTGGAATAGGGTTAACCCTAACCGTAACCCTATTTAAGTACAGCTAAAAAGCATCTGTAACTATATTTAATGAGCTGCAAACAACTCTAAACTATACCAGAAATGAAAAAAAACAAGACGCCTAAACTTTCCTGTGTACCAGGGATGGATTACCATTCACGTGACGTGAACCTCTAACGGTTGAGGCTAGACATTAACCTCTCATGGTTGAGGCTAGACATTAACTTCTAATGGTTGAGGCTAGACATTAACCTATAACGGTTGAGGCTAGACATTAACCTCTCATGGTTGAGGCTAGACATTAACCTATAATGGTTGAGGCTAGACATTAACTTCTAATGGTTGAGGCTAGACATTAACCTCTCATGGTTGAGGCGATACATTAACCTCTTATGGTTGCGGTAAGAGAGGAACCTCTAAAGTTTGAGGTTATACATTAACCTCTAATGGTTGAGGTCAGACATGAACCATTAACCACCTGATAAAAGCTTACAAGCACATTTGAAACAAGACTAAGACTAAATTTAACAATTGGGGAAAGATGATGTGTGTGATGGTTTAAAGAGGTTTAGGGTAAGGGTCCATGTTGGCTTCCATTCACCCTGAACTCTAGGTTTGCAGGACTACAAGAATGTGACAGCATTTCCAATCATCACAGTTCAAAGACTTCTTAGGAAAACTGTTCATTTAAAAAAAACATATGTGCTGTCATTTATATACTGTATTCCACCAAATTTAGGCAACTTTTATCCTTAAAACTCTCATTATCTGAGTAAGTTATGGAGTGTAATTCTATGGTGAGAATCTCAGACATGCACTTCAAGCATGTTGCAGAGAGGACTGCGGGCCAAAGGAGGCTTGGATGCATAAAGGTTAAGGTCGACTGAGTGTTGACTGCATTATTAAAACAGGAAGTAAAAGTCTCTGTACAAAGGAAGGATGTTCTAGCAATGCAATCATGTACACCAACGTCACACCAGGCGAGGAAATGCACTTCACTTCAGGACTTTCCTCTACTGTGTATCAGCAAGGTTACAAGACATGGCTACATTAAAAACCGGTCTGATGTTTCTTCCTGAAACATGTCTGACCAGCGTCCAATCCCAGCTCTTCTTACAGCCGCATCCCTTGCGTGACAAAGAGCTGTTATACCTTGGTGTAATGATGTCATCCCTGGGGAGACCTTGAAGACTCAACTGACTTGTTGGTGTTACTTTTATCACAGCTTTTTTGTCAAAAAAGAGTTAGTCCAGACCAAGATATTATCTCTAGACTTTAAATCATTCTATGCTGTTAACTAATTATTCCATCTTATCAAAATTAAAAGGAAGGATTTTTATCTAACTTATAAATACTGATGAACGCAATCAGGAAGTTAATTTCAAGTTGTTTGTGGTGTCTTGAAAGTAATCTTGCATTGGCTTTAAGGTGCAAGGAAGCTAACAGTGCTAACGAGTGTATATGAGTGCTAACAGCAGTGTTTACCTGAGGGGGAACCGGAGGTATGACGCTGTCTGTCTGGACGGTATTATCAGCTGTAACCGCCGTATGAGAGCAGAGCAGAGCGGCAGCCATGAGCTAACCAGTAAGGCACGCTCACACACACTAAGATGCACTAAAAAGGCACACGGGCGGCCGGCATTGTGAGCAAAGAGAGGAGAAGCTGTGATAGCAACACACACAGAGAGATTTCATTATCTGCTCTGGTAGACATTACTCCTCTATATCTTTCCATAGACTAGTGTATATGTTCATAATATTAAATACTGCTCCTTTAAGTCAGCTAGGCTTCTTGAAGTCTTCCAGATTTTTACAATTGTCAGCAGAGGTGCTGCATGAAACCAAATGTGGTTAGGCCCTCATTTCTTCACCTCAAATATGCACGCCATGTGTGTGTCTAAAGTGTCTCATTTAGCAAACCGAACCTTGTGGTTGTGGTCCTGATTTCATTTTGATCAACATCCCAGGCAAGACTAGTGTATTTATTATGGTTGTAATCATTAAAAGTGATGGGAAAATAAATAGTATTACCTGTATGATTTACCAGGTAATGCTTTAAACAGAGAATGTACAGCAAAATGCAGCCAGTTGTTTTTTTTACTCATTATCTTTTGAAATTCAAGTAATTTCATCATTTCTCTAAATGAGTCCTGATGAACAATTAGAATATTCTCCTTTTCCCAACAGATGTTTTTTTCATTTTTAATTTCCAGAACATGAATTATGCAAAAACTACGAATAATTTCAAGCATTTGAACATGATCCAAAATGTGACTGAAATCGTGTACAATTGATGATTAAGTACATAACTACAGTGTGTAGCTGCAATACAACAGCACCATAACATTTACGTAAATATGGCAACAAAAACACAAAACCATGATATTCATCATATCATATATTCACTCATCTGAAATAGCATCTTAAGCAGTATGTTGCAGTGTGACACGTCAGAGTCATGTGCTCCCTGTACTTTTATGTATGCTGTCGGTGATTAAGAAATAAAACTAAGCATGATGTTTTCATATTTATGCTATTTTTTATTTGCTCCCAAGTCCTTTTCACACTGCTGGGGTTGCAGCTGAAAGAATAAAGCTAAAATGATCAAACAAGCCACAATTTACCCAAGGGGATGAATAGAGTACCTTTTATTCTAGCCTATTACATTCTATGAGAATATATCTAGGCAAGAAATGAATTGAGTGAAATACACAAATGTAATTGAAGTCAGATCCACTCATGCTGTGGATGGGGCAGTGATATTATCAGTCTATTGATTTCCTATTCATTTACAGTCGGTGATTTCTTGCCAGCTGTCCTTCCTGCATTTGGCGACTGCAGCTGTGTTGCTTTTATCCTGGATTATGTGTTTAACTTCTTTGACTTTGACCAATCATACAGTTTGCTGAGTAGAATTGTCAATTTTTGTGATTGGTCACATCGTGCAAACACCGGCCCTTTTATGAGAACGCACTCACAGCCAGATTGAGAAACCCCGGGTTGATGTACTTGACGAGTGTGATTGTTGTTAGGGTTAGTTAAGCCAGATAAGAAAAGAGACCCGGGCTATGTTGAACTCTCCTCATAGCTCAGGCCTTTTATATCAGGTGAATAACAACAGCACCAAACATGGATGAGTGGAAAAAGATCTCATAATTACTTTCAGCCAGTATTCTTTTGGTCATTAATTCATATATGTAATGTATCTCACTCAGCCTGTCCTTCAAAGTGCCAGTGTGCCCAAAGTAAACACAGAGGTGTCTGAGATTGAGGGCCGTGAGGTCACCGCGGATACGTGATGACAGCTCAAGGCAGATGCCTGACTCCTGAGGGGTCACCCGCTCTGTCTGCCAGCAGGGGCCTGAGGCACATAAGGAAGTATGGAAGGTGAAAGAGCGAGTGCTGAGAGCAAAGAATGTGACCACTGAGGTTCTGGATCCATACTTGGCCTATACTATTTTTTTCATGACTGAATTAATATAAAACATGTACACAGGTCAATACATCTTTACACAGCCTAATACTTTGTTTGTTGGGACTGGTCGCTACGCCCACCTCGCGCTCTACCGAGAAACCTCTAGTGTCCGCTCAGTGCGGCAGCGACAGCGTTAAAAGCGCTCAGCCAGTCTCCACCTTTTATGTAAATCACAGAGAGAGCGTGAGTGGGACCGGAGGCGGAGAGAGCGCTCAGTGAATGGGGGGGGGGGGGGGAGTTGCCTTCACGGATGTTGTCCCTGCGCTCACAAGAACGAGGGAGTGGGTCCGCGTTTGCATCTATTCGGAAGGGATAGAAGCGATAGGCTGCCTTCGGACGCGAACGTGCAATCATGTCACGAGCGCCGGACTGTGCAAACGCGAGCATCTGAATAATCCATACAGGCGATAGGCGGACTCTACGGGAATAAAGCAATGGGTGGCCAGATAACGCGAAATGCCTTTTACGGTAAGAAACCCGTATGTGTGGCTGCATGTTTGGGGAATAAACGTGGTATTAAAACGGCATTGTATCGGCCCAGCTGTGGTCATGTGGTTCTCCTGTGTTCAACTGATAGAGTGTAGTATTAGCTTTATGCTCACAGCACTGGCTGTGTTATCACCATCAGGTACCATACTGCCACTACAGCCTATTCGTTGGCCCCAATTACGTCACTCACTCCGGTAATTAGAATAAAGGACCGACACGCGCAGCTGTGTTCACTTTTGATTAACGCCCCCTCCTCCTCCTCCTCCTCGCGCTCCTATGAAGAAGACCCATCTCCCGTTGAAAACTGCTGTGAAGTGTTCAGATGCCGAGGGCTCAGGAGCGCCAACATGTCAGTAGGAAAGTTGCGGGGTTTCCCTCTGCTCGGTGCTGTGGTGTGGTTTCCCCTCGTTCATAAAGAGACTCAGTGTGCAGCTGCGCTTCAGGACATCGATAGATCCTGTAACAGGAACAGGTCGAAGCAGTGTGATCAGTTATGGCTGTGAGCAAAACTACTAACTGTATTAAAAACTAAATAAAAAGTAACCTGTTTGGTATTTTGTCTTTAAAGTAGGGTGCTGTTTTTATATAGTTGCACATGGACCTCGTGGTTCTATGTGGAAACGACTGTCTTTAGGTTTCCAGGTGTATTTTAACCTTTTAATGAGCCTCCGGGGACTTTGTGGCTTTACTGTCAATAAACAGCGGATCTCATCAGTGAAGCTGCTGTGTTGGTTCATGGGTTAAATGTAAACCAGCTTTAGTCTCTGTGTGTCTTGTTTGATGCTCCCAGTGGTGACAAACGTTACACAAACAACATCATGATGTTTTTTTTACAACAAAAGTAGTTCTGCTCCTCCTCTCGTTCTTCCTCTCTATTACCATACAGAAGATAAACAATGCCAATGTCATACATCTGAAGCCTCTCCATGTTTCTATGGAATTATTATTAGCATGCCATTGTTATAACATGTTATTTGTGTGCACATATGTGTGCACCTGTTGGAGTTAATCCTGTTCCTACAGCCTCTTTTAGTTTGGACCACCTGATGGTTCTAATTAAAGCCTCAGGATTGATCCAATTAGTTGAAGACTGAGAGACTAAGACAGCAGGTCAAGGAAGCTGCTACCCCTTATAGGATCAAGGCCAAACGCCTCATAAACATTCAAATACAATAATTACAGTTAAATTCTGAGATGATTCACTGTTGTGGTAACATTTAAGTGTAAGCAGTGTGTATTTTGCATAAAACCTCTGACCTCTCCCCATACAATCCAGTCAGCAGAAAAAAGATTTTGGTTCTTGTAGAAATAATAATGTAACAACGAAATGTGACAACGTTACTACTGTAAATACATAACTGCCCTTAACAGACTTTCATACGTAACGTTACATGACACGCTACACAACGATGTAAAACAACGCTGCGTAATGAACATCAAGTCGGTCTACTTTTGGTTTCATGCTGGACACGAGCAACGGTCTCCTGGATGACGCTGCACTTAGTAAACTCTTGTTATATTCATTGCCCTGCGACTCTCAATAACAGTTGCTCTAAATACTAAGTAATTTCTTTCTTGTTGGCATGGTAGTAGGGGTGTAACGGTACGCGTATTCGTATTGAACCGTTCGGTACGAGGCTCACGATTCGGTACGCATGACGAACAGAATACATTTGAAAAAAAAAAAAAAAAAAAATCTTTTTTTTATTTTTACTTTATTTAACCAGGTAGTCCCATTGAGATAAAAAAAAATCTCTTTTGCAAGATGTAAGTAACTGTTGGGGTCTGACCATATGGCTTCAACATGTGCTGTGAACAAAGACAATCAGGCCTTCCTTTTTGCAAGCAAAGGTTTCATCCTGATTGTGGTTTGATGAGAGCAAACCTCCTCTGAAGGAATTTCACACTAGGGTGTGAATTCCCCCCCCCCCCAAAAACGATGGTTCCTGAAGTCACCGAATGCACCGCTGCAATCTCATTTGTCGAGCCAGTGAGCACACAAACGCTCTCTTCGCTCGGACCCCTGTCCAGGCCACAGAAGATTCAGCTTTCCCCTCCAGCGTCACGCTAGCGACGCTGGCCACGAGGAAGCAACGGCCTTGTCCCCTCCTCAAACCCTGACAGGTCACGAGCCATTTCGCTGGACGAAACAGCCGTGTTCGATACTGAGTAAGGCTCCCTTACCCCGCCGAGACAAATCCCTCCCACGACCCGTCTCCGCTTCTTTTTCTTTTTGTGTGCACACTCCGGCAGGAAGACGTCTAATCCTCTCCTGACCGATGATTCCCGGGGAGACGGACGGACCACGTCGTCTCAGCTGAAGTTAACTTGTCCTCTCTGCAGCGAGTACAGATCGGACCTGCGTTTCACTCCAGAGCGAGCCCACGCCACGACGGCCCGAAGCCGGCTGCAAAGCCGCGCCGACCAGCAAGCTCCCCCTGTGCCCCTTCCTGACGAGGAAAAACGACAACTTCCCCACGAACACTTTTCCCTTGCTCCGAAGCATCTAAAAGTAAGGTTCATGGTATCTGGGCATAGCTTAGCTTAAATTAACTTAAGTTTAATTCAGGTCATTTCATTTATGTGTTGATATTCCCGTATTTTGTTGTGAGAAGTTACTGTCGCGCGATATCAAGGTATTGCGTAATCCATCGTGGACCGAAGCGCCGTCTGTGTATTAAACTGCTATAACTGTCTGCATTTAGATAAATCGCTGCGAGTAGATGCAGAGTTTGTGTATTATTACATCAGAGACGTGATGAGAAGCACTACGCTCATCTCACCGCAGCGATAGAGATCTGTTTATTTGGGGATTATTTGATTTCATTTTGTTTCTTGCTCTATTTCCTTGAATCGATTCTGTGAGTGAAGTGGAAACGCGACTATCGTGCACAAGCGTCGTCAGTTCGCGAAGCGACAACGGCAGCTTGTGCAAGATACAGTCTGCGACCCTCACACTCACTACGACGCGACGCCGCACACAGAAACTCTGATTCCTCTCTCTGCCCTTTTATTTCTCTTGGTTTTCCGTAACTTGCATACACATAGTCTGCCCCTGGGTAACCCCGTTGCCTATTGTCCCAACTCACGCGATGCATCGGCACATGTGATTACATCCAGCAATCTCACCGCCATTTTGTCAGAGTCCCTCGACTGCGCCATCTGGTGGTAGTTTAGCTGTAGTTCTTTAAGGCACCTCCCCTCACACACACGTGACTACACAGAGACTCCCCCTCCGCCATCTTTGTAATTTTCGACTGTCGTTTTAAGACCCCCCCCCTTTCTTTTCACCCACACACACTTGTACATACATACACCCTCACCCATTTTATTCATTTGTTTTGATATTAGGCATATACAATTGTATGATAGTTTGTTGGTTGCAATGTTAATTGATTTGATCATTTACTATTTTGATTTAATAAACTCTGTTATACTTTAAGGAGCAGTCGTCTGTGATTACTTGTGCATATGTGTGTAATAAAACTGTATGTAGTAGCCTTGTGTACGAACTTAAACCTTCACTGTCACTTCGAATGTGTAGTTGCACCCAACTATTGACATTACGAGTGGCCACTAATTATGAGACTTAGTTTTATCGTTTGTACCCGTTGTTATTAATAATCATTAATAATTGTTACATACATTAATAATTCTATTGATGTCGAGAATTCAGTTTCTTAAATGCTGATAACCCAAACACGCTCCTTTACGTTCCCAACATAACAATACTACATAACATTAAGGAGCAGTTTTTGTTTTTTATGCTTATGTGTTGCTAAGAAGACACCCCAGAAGATGGGTCACTCAGGTATAGTTCCATCATTGTTCAAAGTCAAAGAATAACTTTATGATGTTAGTTGTAATGAATAAATATATTTTAAAATCAAGTACATTTCTCTAGCATTTATAGTTTTCTACTGTACCGAAACATACCGAACCGTGGCTCCACTGTATCGTACCGAACCGTGAATTTTGTGAACAGTTACACCCCTACATGGTAGGTTTCTACGTGCAGACTGTGTGTTTTTGCCAAGCATAACTTTGTAAATGGTCCCGTTTATCATTGTATGCTAATGCTAATAACACTGAAAAGAAAAATCTGAGCGGATGTCAATGTAGAGCTAGTCTGCGATGCCGGGGGTTGACACGCCTAGATCCCTGCTCTTGACTGACGCCCAGCTCACATTGTACCCGACCCCAATGCCTATCCCACCACAGGGCCAGATTTTTCGGGCTGTGCCTGGCCGATCCACATGGTTCCCATTTTTTTTAAAGAGGGGCCTGGGAGTGTGCTCCAATTATCACACTGCTCAGCTTCCCCGGGGAAAGTTTATTCCACGGTGGTGGAAAGAAGGCTCCGACTGATTGTTGAACCTCAGATCCAGGATGAGCAATGCAGATTTCGTCCTAGCCTTGGAACAGCAGCCAGCTCTTTACCCTTGCAAAGGGTCATGGGAGGTTGCCCATTTTGCAGGAATACTGGGTACCTGGGTCGTTGCTACGAGCCATCTGGTCCTTGTATGACCAAAGTGAGGGCTGTGTCCGGATACTCCAACAAAGTCAAGCATGTTTCCAGTGCGTGTTGGCCTCCGCCAGGGTTGTCCCTCGTCACCAATCCTGTTTGTGATTTTCATGGACAGGACTTCGAGGCGCTGCTGGGGAGAGTAGAGTGTCCGGTTTGGGGACCTCAAAATTGCATCCCTGCTTTTTGCAGATGATGTGGTTCTATTGGCTCCTTCAGAACGTGACCTTCAGCACGCACTGGGGCAGTTTGCAGTCAAGTGTGAAGCAGTCTGGATGTGAGTCAGTTCCTCCAAGTCTGAGGCCATGGTTCTCTGCCAGAAAATGGTGGATTGCCCCCTCCAGGTTGGGAATGAGTCACTGCCCCAAGCGAGGGAGTTAAAGTATCTCGGGGTCTTGTTCACCAGTGAGGATAAAATGGAGCGCGAGATGGACAAGCGGTTCGGTGGGGGTCAGCAGGGCTGCAGGCCTTGAACCGGACACGTCCGACTGGTAAGAGGCCCCGGGCTAGACCCAGAACACGCTGGAGGGATTACATATCTTGTCTCGCCTCGGGGTTCCCCAGGAAGAGCTGTAAAGCGTTGCTGGGTAGAGGGACGTCTGGAATTCCCTCCAAAGCCTGCTGCCCCTGCTAAGCCCTGGCCCTGGATAAGCAGAAGTAAATGGATGAATGGATGTAAATGTAGCATAATTAAATCTGTGATATTAAAAATAAAAAAGAAAGAAAGGTTGTTTCTTTGAATTTAAATAACAAATCTGAAGTTTCTCTGCATTTGTTCCTAAACAAGATGTATCCAAGCCGATCTTCTTGGGAACACCCACTCCACAAACCGTGATCTTTTTTTTTTTTATCTGTTCCAATAGAATGGCAAAGTGGGAGGAGCCATGGGAAGTAAGCCACCAGTAACAACATGAGTGTTACTGGCTGTTTCAAAAGTTAATGAAGCTCTGATTGGTGGATCACCTCAGGCTAACCTGTTCAACCACAATCAGTAATGCTGCGTTCACACCGGTCGCGTTGATTTTTTGACACACTGCTAAATCGCGTCCAACGCACTGCAAAAACGCGTCCAAACGCACCACCGGTCGTGTTCACACCAAACGCCGCAAAATCGCTCCGTGCCGGAGAGGGGGCGTGGTTTATCGTCCTGGAAGCCTGGAAGCCGTTCACCTGGCCATCATTTCTTTCCACTATCAACCATGAAAGGAATAAGGACAATTGCTGCTTTGTACGTGTTGTGGAAGTCCCTCAAACGTCGGAATGCCAAACGCCGTCATGTCTGGTTCAGAGGAGCTCCGTGGATTGTATCGAGCTGTATTCACTGTCTAGCAAGCCACAGGTCGCTGTTTACTACAGCTGTAGGAACACAAAAAAGCAACTGATTTGGCTGTGATTCAACGGCAATAAACCGACAAAAGTTTTTAAAATTTAAATGACCTTTTAATGAAAATAAACAATCTGGTTTAGTTTACCATTGCAACTGACTGTCGTTCCTTTGACAAGTTTGGTGATAGTGCATGAGGTAGAAACCCATTACTGGCTTCTCCAAGAAAAATATGTAAAAAACGGTATAAATTAATATGCATATCTTTTACATGCCCAATCTATCATATTTGCAAGTAAGGTTGCTATAGATATCAACAAAAACAGTTCGAAAAAAATCAAGATAATTCAATACCAAGTCATATTAATATCAAGCACTTTTGAGTCCCATGTTTCATAAATGTATATAGACAAAGACTGAGAATCAGTCAGTGGTACAACTTCCTCTTCCATAATTCAGTTTTTTTTAACGAGATGTCCAATACATTGGGAGGTAAAGGTTAGAAGCGTATGTTCTTTTACAAACTGTTTTTATTGTTCATTGAAAATGATATATTACTTTGTCCTTTTGTCAGCTTGTGTACTGTCTTCTGTAGAATGCTGTCCCCGGTGTCCCTTTAGCAGTCCTGTTTAATCCGTTAAATTGTTCACACACAAGTCATATGTATTGATCAGTTGGCTCTTGAGTTCTTTATCAAATTACAGTTTTTGCAATACTAACAAGCTGTACTTAGTGTTACATCACTTATTGGGAAATAAATCAGTATTTTGACACAATTTAGTGTTCAGAAATCGACTAATAGATAAGTGTATTTTATGTGACGATCACGGCTAATAGAGGCCTTCATTTAGAAAAGTCCTGATCACAAGTGAATGGGAAGAACAAGTGTCGCTATGGTGATCCACAGCCATTCATGGAAAGCATTTGATTGCTTCTGCTGCTTCTTTGAAGAAACCATGAGAATCATATTTCCACTTTCCTCCATATGTATGCTTTTGTAAATGAAGCTGCTAAAGAACCCCAGTTCTTGTTATGTAACTGTTTTCATGGAGGTAAGAGAAAGGCGTGACTGACTGAGGAACAGATAACGCTGTCCAATGTTTGCTCCTCAGACTTCAGGCGGCTGTGAAGCATCAGAGCACATCAGAACAGTGTTTGCTGAGTTAGTTGCACAATTGAGCCTGCCGAGTATGTGGGAGCTCCACTTCTTTGCTCGCGATTGACTGAAAGTGGGCCAGTGTCTGAGGCCGCACCGGCTGATTGGACGGAGCGTCTGGCTCCACATGATGTCAATTGGATTTCAG
The DNA here is from genome assembly GCF_949748355.1 of Melanostigma gelatinosum. Lineage (NCBI taxonomy): Eukaryota > Metazoa > Chordata > Actinopteri > Perciformes > Zoarcidae > Melanostigma > Melanostigma gelatinosum. The sequence goes on along the minus strand of NC_136644.1, from coordinate 10,342,231 downwards.
TATCCAAACACAAAGCAGAGACTGCAGAGCTGAAGAGACAATGAAACAAAGTCACGTTTCTTAACTTCTTGGAACAGTGATGTCAAGGGATATGCCACCGGTAATAAAGGCAATGGATATTTAATACAGCATGCAGTCCAACAGTTACCACTGAAAATATCTCCTCTTTCTTCTCCCGCTATCTTTATCTTTGTCTTTGTGTGTATGAGAGCAGGAGGTAGGAAGACAGAGCGCTGATCAGGGCTGACCGGTGGCTATGGAGTGACAGAAACACATGTCTCAGGGTCAAGTGGTATTGTTTCGAGTGTGTGTCAGTGTCTCCCATATGATTTAAACTTCCTCCTCCTCAACAGTCTGTCACAGGGCTGCACAATCAATCAAATATGAATCACGATCATTAACATTGACGTTTAAAATTGGAAAATCATGAAAAAAAACTGCTGCATATCAAACCAAGCGCTTCTTAAACTACCAGTCAGCCGACCGATCGGGATGATCTGGTTTCACTTTTGGGGAGCTGTCATGCTGCTGTGTATGCACCCTGCAGTAGCAGCCTGTGAGAAATGTTACACCAGCCGTCCAGAGTAGAATAGTGATGTACAGTATTACATCACGGTCATTTAGCAGACGCTTTTATCCAAAGCGACTTACAATTCAGATTCTATCACATTCATGGACTGTAGGTACAGCTTTTTGGGGTTAAGTGTCTTGCTCAAGGACATGCGACTAGCGGAGCCAGGGATCGAACCGCCGATCCTCTAATTGAAGGACGGCCCTGCTCTCCACAAGAACCTTATTTAAATAATTTATTACTTATTTAAATCATTTATTTTAATGAGTCTGAATGAAGCATGAAAATGTCCGTTTAATTTTGAGTAAAAAGTTTTGACCCGAATATTTGACTAGATATTTATTCGTTGGGTAGGTATTCAGTTTTAAATTCGTTATTCGGATACACACATATATATGTATATATATGTATATATATATATATATATATATATATATATATATATATATATATATATATATATGTATTTAAAATGTATCATTTTCTTAAAGGTTTGGTGTGTTTGTTAAAAAAATTTAACAAACACACCAAACCTTTAAGAAAATGCTTCTGAGTCAATTACAAATAGAAATGCAAACAACAATACTGTAGAATAACAGAATCATTTAAAATGAATGCCTTTACTGAAACCCAAAGACGCGCTGCATCGTGCTGTCATTTCAGCCGAGAACGGGGAAACGTCTGGCTGAGTCCCTGCTGAGTCATGTGATGAGATGTGAGCTTATAGCCAGAGCCCTCGCTGCCGTTACTTTTGTAGGAGCACAACCCACACAGGGCTCGGTCCGAAAGGGGCTGAGTGGAAGGTTCCGCAGGCTGCATTACGCACAAGCTTTCAGCCAGAGAGGTGGTGCGTAATGCACAGAGACACCAGCCTCAAAACGCCGCTGTTTAGAGGGAGAGGGCCCAGAAATGACTTTGAGGTATACGCTCAGACAGCGATGATGGCGAGGAGACTCTGAGCGCAGACGGAGGCGTGTCTGCACGCTTACGTTTCGGACATAAGCAGGGATGTAGCACATGGAAGGGAAAGCAGTGCTCTGTTTGTTGAAACGTGAAAGTACAATGAATGCATGTTGTCCCGAAAATCAATAAATAATCCTGATGAATAATGGTGATCAAAATAATAGTGACCATCCTTTTAGCCATAACGGTGCAGCCCCAGTCAACACACACAGGTTGGACCAACCCTGACCCTCCTAGTACAACCAAGCATTGAACCTTCAGGCCTATTTGGGTCCCATCCAGTCTTGTGTTTGCCGGTTTTTTTGGACACTTGTTCCATCTTTACCCTTTCCTGCTCCCCTCTCCTCTATCCTTGCCTCCTCTCTTCTTTCTCCTCATCTGTCCCTCTCTGAGCTCTCTTGTCCTCTTCCATCCATGTCCCCTCTCTATAATCGAATGTTAAAGCTAGATTATGGTGGCGATCTGGATCAATGGTATCTGCAAATACTAGTCAGTAGAGCAAGTTCAGATGATAGAAAATGATTGATTGTACCCAGACGATTCACTATGTTTTACATGCATGTGAGTCAGAACGCCTCCACATGCTATTACAATGTATCCTCACTGGTGCAGTGAGTTTGCTTCGTTCCACAAGCTTACTTCTTTAGTCTAGTAAAGAAATATTTTGACACCCATTGTTCTTATTCAACAGAAAAATACAACTGTACACATTCTGAATTCAAGTTGCTCCCCTTCACTCTCATCAACGTCCTGCGACCTCGATGAGAGAGTGCAGTCGCTTTGCTGCTTGCTCTTGCCTCTGCACCTCTGCTTGCATTTTCTTGCTTCAATTTGCCAGATATATCACATATATCTTGCCAGATATATCACATATATCACTCTTCAACGTTTGAGTGAAGACAAATCCAGAAAGTCGTCGAGCTATTTGGATTGTTGGCTAATGCTAACTAGCAGCTAAGTTAAAGCTAAGTAGCAGCAAGATGCCTCCCTTCTCCACGGATGATGACTACAAACTCCTACAGAAGATTGCAGTCTTGGAAACAAAAATCCACCGACTAGAAGTAAACGTGGCGGTAAATGGACTGTGTGGGAATGATACCACTCTACCATGGACTCAAAACACTGGACAAACGCTAGCTAAGACACAGCTAACTAGCACAACCAGGCCTACCAAGAAACAGGAGGAGAGAGCAGATAATGAATCTTCAAATGGTAGTCCTCCCTGGAACTCTCGGTGCAAAGCCGAAGAGAAAATATGTGGGAGGATGACTAACAGGCAGAGCCCAGCGCCCTGAGATTTGTGATGCGACTGGCTGGCCTGCACTAGCACACAGGCAGAACTCCTCCTCAACCCCTGCACCCAGATGGACAAAGCAAAGGACAGCTAAGAAAAGTAAAACCTGCAAAACACCTCCACAACAACCAAGCCTACAACTTCAAAACAGATTTGCTCCATTGTCGCAGGATCCTAAATCTCCATCTGATGACCTGGATAAGCAGCTATCTCCTCAAAGCAGAGTAAGAACTGAGAGTAAATGTGAGAAAGGGCCGCAGGCAAAGCTAATGACTGGGCCTGAGACTCTGATTGTTGGTGACTATGCTGTAAAAGATGTCAGAAAACTGTGCAGCAAGAACACCAAAATACTCTGCTTTCTGAAAGATATGGTCTCTGACATGAGGTACAAAATTCTGGACATCGTAGCTGACTATCCCACAGCGAAAAACATCATTGTGCATACAGGAAGCTGTGATATTGTGAAACGACAGTCTGAAGTTCTGAAGCGAGACTTTATTGATCTGTTAAACACAGTCAGCTCTGTCAAGGCTGAGGTGTTCATCAGTGGCCCTCTCCCACCAGTCAGAGGAGGAGATGAAGGATTCAGCAGGCTGTTTGCACTGAACAAATGGCTGTCAACTGCATGTACTGACCATGCAGTCCATTTTATCAACAATTTCTACCTTTTCTGGGAGCGCAGACATCTTTTTACAGCGCATGGAGTTTGCCTAAACAAGTCAGGGGTAAAACTGTTTACCTCAAACCTATTTTTCTCCCTGCGTCACTCGTCCGTCCCTACTGCCAAGGACAAGATACAAGAGGAGTCTAAACAAGAGATAACCACACAGCATCGCCATGGAGACCTTACGGGAAGGATGCCCCCGCCTAACGACAGCCAAAAGGAGGAGTCTTCAACCTCATCATCAAGGACCGCCTCCGATCTCCCACTTTCCCCACCCTTCCTAGACGCGGAGTCTTTACCTCCCTCCCCAGCACCTACTTCAGGTCCATACTTTGGACTGGACCTCCCACTTTCCCCACCCTTCGTTGACGAGGAGTCTTTACCTCCCCTCCCCAGCACCTACTTCAGGTCCATACTTTGGACTGAAACTCCCACTTTCCCCACCCTTCCTAGACGAGGAGTCTTTACCTCCCTCCCCAGCACCTACTTCGGGTCCATACTTTGGATCGCAAGCCTCTCTCACACTCTCCCCATCCTCCCCCCACCTGGAGTTCACTGACCACATGAAAGAGCTGGTTATTGCTGGAACCAAACACACTCCTCTCCCCACTCCTCGACGGTACTACAACCATCCTCTGTCTCCCCTAAATAATTGACATCTTCTGGGTCCAGGCTACAAGGCTAATGATACCAATGACTCTATCCAGGAAAAGTCGGGGCCCTGTATGCAGCTAGCCGTTTCAATTCCTGTCCTGCAAGTTTATAGAAAAAGAAAGGTGAGGCTGCAAAGAAACAATAGTAAACATGCAAACTTATCAAACGTATCATACATTCCTCGTCAGCCTGTCCAAATAAATTGGGCAAAGAAAGCTTTAACCACATTAAACTTAGCTTTATTAAATGTCAGGTCTCTGTCAGGAAAAACATTTTTAATCAATGATTTTATTGTTAGGCACAAACTGGACATTTTGTTTTTAACTGAAACTTGGTTAAATCAAGATAACAGTGCAGCTGTTCTTATTGAATCAACACCTCCCAACTTCAGTTTCATGAGCGAAACAAGAGCGCATAAGAAAGGAGGTGGAGTTGCTGTTTTATTTAATGATTCTCTTCAATGCAAGCAGATGCCCTTTGGTCATTTTAGTTCTTTTGAATATGTGGCTCTGAATTCCAATCAAGCTTTATTCCTAAACATTGACAGACCGCCTAAATGCTGTGCAACCTTCTTTGATGAGTTTACTGAACTGCTGTCTGTAATCTGTATTGATTTTGACTGTGTTGTTATTGTTGGTGATTTTAATATCCATGGTGATAATCCCCAGGACAGAGTCTATAGAACTATGTGGTGTCCTTGATAACTATGATCTGACTCAGCATGTGACAGGACCCACCCACAACAGGGGGTACACTCTGGACCTAATCATCACCAAAGGTGTAAACATTTCCAAAGTTGCTGTGACTGATGTTGCACTCTCTGATCATTTCTGTGTTTTCTTTGAGAGTGCAATCTCCTTGCACACAAATGTCCAAACCAAGGTTGTGACAAAGCGTTACATCTCTGAAAACACCAGTGAACTATTTATTCAGAAGTTCTCCTCCACACCAGCCCTCTCTTGCCTCTCAGTCAATGAGCTTGTAGATGGCTTTAATTTTAAAGTAAAAAATATTGTTGATGCCATTGCACCCACTAAAGTGATGGTTGTCTCGGGTAAGCAAAGATCTCCTTGGAGAAATGCTACGTTGGTCAAAATGGAGAAACGAGAGTGTCGGAAAGCTGAGCGCAGGTGGCGAAAAACTAATCTCCAGGTTCACTGTGACATCTATAAAGAGAGACTTCGCAATTATAATTTGGGACTTAGAAATGCAAGGCAGTCATTCTTCTCTGACATCATAACCAAAAACAAGAACAATACACGCGCCTTATTTGCTACTGTCGACAGGCTAACAAACCCTCCAGTGTCTGTAGCTGCTGAACTCCAATCCACCTGGGCATGCAATCAATTTGCCTCCTTTTTTACTGACAAAATTCAGAAAATTAGACAAGCAGTCAGTGCCTCCACATCAACCACAGGATATGTGTTGTCCCGATCTCTGAATAACATCCATTCAAATATCATGACACTATTTCATTCAATCGACCGTAGAAGCCTAGAAGACATTATACAACATCTGAAGTCATCCTCCTGCTGCTTGGATATTCTACCAACACACTTTTTCAATAATATTTCAAACTGCATGACCACTGATCTCTTACAAATTGTAAACACATCCCTTCTCTCAGGTGTCTTCCCACAAGCCCTAAAAACTGCAGTTATTAAACCGCTCCTAAAGAAGGTTAGTTTAGACTCCGCAACGATGAAAAATTATTGGCCAATATCAAACCTCCCATTTTTAAGTAAAATAATTGAAAAAGCGGTTTTGCAACAGCTGACCAACTTCTTGACCGTAAATAACTGCTTTGATGTTTTCCAGTCAGGCTTTCGACAGCACCACAGCACTGAAACTGCTCTTGTTAAGGTTTTCAACGACATCAACTTAAACATAGACAATGGCAGAAGTTCAGTCTTAGTGTTACTAGATCTCAGTGCTGCATTCGACATGGTCGACCATGCCATACTCCTAGAGAGACTAAAAATCTGGGTGGGACTCTCTGGCACAGCACTTAACTGGTTTGAATCCTACTTGAAGGGCCGAGAATACTTTGTGGCTGTAGCTGATTACACATCAGAGCTGACTAAAATGACATGTGGTGTTCCCCAAGGTTCAATACTGGGGCCTCTTCTGTTCAACATCTACATGCTTCTACTAGCTCAGATTATGGAAAACAACGACGTGTGTTCTCATAATTATGCAGACGACACACAAATCTACATAACTATGTCACCAGGGGACTATAATCCCATACAAGGGCTGGGTAACTGCATTGAACAAATCAACAACTGGATGTGCCAGAATTTTCTTCAATTAAACAAAGATAAAACAGAAGTAATTGTTTTTGGTACCAAGGATGAACAATTGAAAATCACCGCTCAGCTTCAGTCACTGATGTTAAAACCCACAAACCAAGCCAGAACTCTAGGTGTAGTTATGGATTCAGACCTCAACCTGAACAGCCATATCAAGACAATTACAAAATCAGCCTGTTATCACCTGAAGAATATATCAAGGATTAGAGGACTTATGTCTCAACAGGATTTGGAAAAACTTGTCCACGCATTTATGTTCAGCAGACTGGACTACTGTAACGGTGTGTTTACAGGTCTCTGTAAAAAGTCTGTCAGAAAGCTGCAGCTGATTCAGAACGCTGCAGCTCGAGTCCTCACTAAGACCAGGAGGGTGGATCACATCACTCCAGTTCTGAGGTCTTTGCACTGGCTTCCTGTCCAACAAAGAATTGACTTTAAAATCCTGCTGTTGGTTTACAAAGCACTGAATGGTTTAGGGCCAAAATACATCTCTGATCTGCTGCTACCTTATGAACCATCCCGACCCCTCAGGTCGTCTGGGACCGGTCTACTTTCTGTTCCCAGAGTCAGAACTAAACATGGAGAAGCAGCGTTCAGTTTTTCTGCTCCACATATCTGGAACAAAGTCCCAGAAAGCGGCAGGTCTGCTGAGACCCTCAGCTCATTTAAATCAAGATTGAAGACCTTTCTGTTTGCTGCTGCCTTTTATTGAACCATATTCAATTAATATATTAATCAATTTCTGCATTTTACTACTGAATTTTATTTCTTACACTGTTTCTTTAATTGTTTTTAAATCTCCTTTTCTTTTGCCTTATGTTTTGATGATTTTAACGGTTTTATGTGACGCACTTTGAATTACCTTGTTGTTGAAATGTGCTATACAAATAAACTTGCCTTGCCTTCACTGAACTACGACCAGCTTATTAGCCTTTTACCTCATAACTGGACATAGAAACTAAATAAAAAGAACGAAACACGTTGTTTTTCTCAGCCATTGCTCGGCTGCTGAGCAGCGTCTCTCACTCCTTCTTTGGAGTCAGATCATTACATTCGCAAAATACCATGACCAAAATTCCCCCAAAAAGCCAATATATTTTTTCAATCACCCAACCCAGTCTCGTATTCTCATGGTCCCATAGAGCTATTCTCTCTGCCTAGAAACATAACATTTTGTCTGCGTCTCAGCAACAGACCTAATGTACGTATGTAAGAGCAAAGCTGATGTGTGGAAGTGTTGGATTTATCCTTCTGGGCAGAACAGACATTTGTGAAATCATGAAAATGTCTTTGAAAACCCAACCCGCTCCTTGAAAACAGATCAAATTTGCATCATGAAGACAAAGTCAGGATGAATGAATAATGAATAATGACAAAGCAAATTGCACGTCAGCCTTATTTTTACAATGTAAGCTATCGTAAGGCAAGAAAGCAGCCACCCAAGAGCAGCGAATCTAGTGTCAACAGTTTTAAATTACAGGATCACCTGAGGCTCCTCTGACCAGTGTCATTATGGAACCCCCCCCCCCCCCCCCCGTCAAGCCACATTACGTGGGCACGACTCTATCAATGCATCATCAAAACTGAAGCAATAGATTTGTCATGATGTTGCCTAGCAGCACGTCAAGTCCTTTGGTTACCACCAACAAAATGAGTGATGAGCCCGTAATGAGTTCTTGGTACCTGTCCCCAGGTAGAATAGCAGCTACAGTTGCTGTCTCCACCGCAGTGGTTGTCTCCCTGTCATTGAGCCACACAGTCGATTGGGTTTCACACACTGGGCCTATGGCGTCCGTCACACACGTATGAATGGAGATCAGGAAGAAGAGGAAATATAATACCCTGTTAACTACAGTGTAAAAGGCACATATCGATAAGCTGCGTAAAGCCATCCTGAGCTGTATTTTGATGCATCTAAGCCTAAATGATAATGTGTGTGATTAATGGCCGCTATTATTGTGTGATTCATTTCACAGTTGCTTTTACATCAGGCTGGAATGCCGTTTTGTCACGAGTCAGTGGGATTGAATACATCATCCAGACACTTCTATGTAAACAACATTAAGATGCGGTTTGTCATTGGCCTCCAGGCTCGTCGTGGCGTCGTAAATGCCACTGTCAATGGATCTACGGAGAGCAACGTCAAATAAAGACCTTAAGAGGAACATTTTACACTGATAATCTTTTGTGAAGGACGAAATTCATGCGTTTACCTTGATGACATGGTGATGATTGCAAATATTCCAGGAGAACTTCATGAGTCAACATGATATTCAAATATTGCAAATATGTTTTTTATTAACACATTGTTTTGGTAATGGATCTAAAGCCCAGCAGTACATTAATAATCATAATTATGTTATTTTATGTAACATCCAGCACTAGCCTGCTTGTCCTGAAATAGCTTTAAAGGTGTGTGTGTGTGTGTGTTTTAACCTAGTCTCCAATGAAGAGTGTTAACTGGACTGTACATAGCAACAAGAGGAGGGAGTGGGTTGCCTGTGCTTCGTAAGCTGAATGTTAGACTCATCATGTTTCCACGGCGCTAAAATCCTTAATCATTAATGATGGGGAACTGGATCGATGGTATCTGCAAATACTAGTCAATAGAGCAATTTCGCTTCACAAAAGATAAATAATTGTTTGTACACATGTTTTACATGTATGTGAATCAGAATGCCTTCTTATTACACCGTATCCTTAAAGAGCAGTTCATATGATATCTTACAGAAAGTTATTTTTTATTATTTTGTGCGTTCTACGAATCTCCAGCCACATGAGCCATTGGTGTGCCTGCACAAGCCCCTGCAATGCAGAACATGTTGCTCAGGCAGCAAAATTACCTGCTTAGGTTTGGGAGACGGACGTATGTTTGTTAGGTAACTTACTCTCGAGGTGTTAACAACCAAATTAAGGGAAATAAACTTCCCGCCCTACTGGCTCACAATTCTGTGGGTTATTGACAAACTCGTAAATGACTTGTAGGTGTGAGTAGGAACAGCCTGGCCATTTAGTCAACTCACCACACCCTGCAAATGTTAATCACACAATACTTAGCACACCTTTGAAAAAATATCAAACTTTGATTATTTGAAAATAATATTCGACCTAATTCCATATGATACAGCTTAACTGTTACCTTATGTGACCATTTCATTTGGAGAATAGCTGTTACAGTTGTTCCCCAGCACCAGGCAGTAAATATTTGAATAGTTTTCTCCCTCCTTATAAAATCCTATTTGCATGGTAAACCACTTTGGTGATGGTTGGTGAGTAATTACACAACTCTAGATAAATGAACACACACACAGCTCACCTCTGAAATGGTTTGAGATGAGTTTACTGCTCCATAGAGATGTCCATTGGCGTATGACAGATGTGTAGTGTTGTCAGCAGTGGGATAAAGACCTCTTCTCTCTGGGGCAGAGGAATACAAGCTTTTTACCCTGTTCCTCCATAATAACACATTCTTGACCTTTAGTAAATGGCTCCTGCGAGGCTGTTTAAACTGCCTTTTCACAGATAACACATGCATCAATCTGCATGCACAAACAGCATTTTTTTTAAGAGGCAGCTCTCCGATTGATGTTAACAGGAGCCATTTTCAAGCCGTTTACATCAAGGGGTCACATATCAGGCTCTGTGGACGTGAGCATATACCGGTACTCTCGGATTTGTATTGCTGAGGTAATTGGAGGACTGAGCTCAGCCGCTAGGCTCGAGGCTGCTTTGGTCCGTCTAATAACTTTAAACTACAGCACGGGATAGAAGTGTACACACTGAATCTTTAACAGTTGAACTACTATCTGAAAAATCTGGGAAAAGGATGGAGAGATTTTTCAGAGTGGCAGAAATGAAGTAAGATGTTATCTTTTCTCTGTGAACTGATATTCGTGTTTTGTTTGAGTGGACTCCCAGAAACCACACTCCAGCTTAGTTGCAAAAAGCTACCATCTGAGACCATAAATATCTTGTTGTTGTATCGGAGCAAACAAAAGCCATCTGTTGTATCCTAGCTGATAGCCGCAGAGTGAAAGAGTGCGCTGATCAAGACCTTTAGACACATGGGGTTGCTAAGGAACATGAATTTACACATAGCCTGTTCCCTCTACAGCAGCTGCGCCTCTTTAGAGCCCAGTAATTCATTCAGCTCAATCTGCCCAGGACCATGTGCAGCACATTCAACAACTACTCTCCTGCGGCTCTGCCTAAGACAAAAGGCTTCAGCAGTGCTCGGAGTTTGGGGCCAGATTGAGCGGTAGATGCGTACAGGGGGAAAAAACTGGACTGGGCATTACCAGATGAACACAGATGAGAGGGAGAGGATGGAGACAAAAGGAAGAGAGAAACATAAAGCTGCATGGTCTTATCAGGACATCTGCTGCTGCCATTGTGTCAGCTTTCATCCGTTTGTTTGTCAGACAGCCCTCGTTGATTATGACAGTGGTATATGTGTTGATGGTGTAGATTTTCTTACAATGTCTTCTTGCCGGCGACAGACGTGGCCGGAGACATTATGCGTTCAGATCGTCTGTCCGGCCATTTTCTTGACGCTATTTCAGGAACACCTGGAGGGAATTTCTTCAAATTTGGCCCAATCACCAACTGGACTCAAGGATGAACTGATCACTTTTGCAAAACACATTTGCGGCCATAACACAATAATTCAAATGATATTTATGACACAAATGTCTGACTGGATTAAGCGATGACATGGATGTAAACTACAACTTGACTGGCTGGAAGAGGCATAGAAGTGTGAGGCTTCCAGTTCCCATAGATAGGTATTCAAACATTTGGTGTTGAAATGTGTCCAGCATAGCTGACCAGAGTTTGATTGGAGAAAAAAAAAAATCAAGTAACCGAAACATCAGCGTAAACACTGGGTTTTGCTGATGTTTATGCCGATGCATCAGTTCCTCTGATTTGAAGAGCTTGGGTTTGTTTCTAGCCAGTAAATCATACGGGGAGAAATCTATCAAAGAAGAGACAGACATTCCAATTTCTCCACTGACTTGAATGGTCCATAATGCAACACAGCTGGGAAACATGTATATCTCAACCTGAATGAAATGCTGATCACTTACTGATGTGAGACCAGAGTAGACCAGACAAGTTAAGAGTCTGTTCTGTGGGCACAACAAAAAATTTTTTAACAAACCACTTTACCACAAAATACTGGAATGTTCAAACACAAATACTGAAACTTATGGAAATCATTTAACATCCTAGAATGATGGTATATAACATAGTCTTACGCTTGCTTTCAGAATACTAATTCATCAATTTTAATCTGGTGGTTTCCAGCTCTGGAAAATCTTTGCTCTTGCTCCAGTGCATGTTGATTCTAGTAGCTGCTCGAGTGATCACACCCCGTCAGCCACTCTGACTCAGACACATTTACTGCCATCTGGATGCTTCAATTATCAAGTCAGTCGAGCCTTCCTCTGCAACTTTGATTGCAAAATGAAATTATTTATTGGGCTGCTTTCTTTTGTACAGAAATAATGTCTTAATCTCAGTTTATATTTAGACAAGTAATGGATCTTGTTATTCATATGTATGGTCTAAGTGGAGAGCAGGGCCGGCCTTCAATCAGAGGAGCGGCGGTTCGATCCCCGGCACCGCTAGTTGCATGTCGATGTGTCCTTGAGCAAGACACTTAACCCCAAAATTGCTCACGTAGCTGTGCCTACGGTGTATGAATGTGATAGAATCTGAATTGTAAGACGCTTTGGATAAAAGCGGATAAAAGCTGTAATGTGTGGTATGTAATATGTTCTCACTCTCAACTCCTTAAACACTGATGCTTGGTCAGTGCCCCTCTGTGTCTGATACGACGCACAGAGACACCCTTTAGTGTCTGTATGCGACGCCATCTAACGCCAATGTAAACCCATCCACGTCAGTATTAGACGCTCAGAGCAACGGACGCAGTATAAAGAGCAAATAAAGTCTGCTTAAGACAGAGGTCAGGGTGGATGGTTGGATCAAACAACGGACAGGTATCCAACTGAACAGACCATCATATCACATTCAAAAGGGCCCTTCGTCCTGGAAAAGTTCCGTATGTGAATAACTGAGGAGCATAATTACTTGGACATGTGTTGCAATGTAGACCTGCATGGAGATTTGCTTTTCACCCTGCAGGACCCTGCATGTGATTATGGCTGATTAGCTTATTAGTCCATGCTCGCAAATAATCAACAAAGAACCCAAATACAAGAACTCAGGAATCTTAGATTATGTGGTCATATCTGATGTTATTTTCTGTGATGTAAAGCTTTTCATTAAATTTGAAAGAAAAACATCAGACCCTGATTACAGTGACCAAACCTAACCTGCTGTTCCTTATTCGGGCATTTGTGTTTCATAGTAAAGCTCAACTGTCTCAACTTTGTACTCCTTTTGTCTCCGTCTGGCTCAGACTCCCTGGGTGGCCCGTTCCCGTCCACGTCACACCGATGCCACCACAAACCCAAGAGGTGCCTGCCTCTCCAGTGCGGCAGCGTTGGCGGACCCCTTCCCATCAGCCCACTGCTCTTTCATCCAAACGCCAAGGGATCCCAAATCGTCATGGACCTTGCCCAGAAGACAGTCAAGAGGCAGGCCAGTTTCTGCAATGCCATCACTTTCGGCAACAGGCCCATGGCACTCTATGAGCAAGTCCGCCTCAAGGTATTCTTTGTCAGAGTGGAGCACTTGAGCTCCTTAAAGTCTGGGAGCTTTAAAGCTGACAAAATGATTGTACCGTTTTTATCTTAGGTTTACACTGAATATGTGGAGTTCCTCAGTGAAGATTCAACTACAGAGTGATTGCATTGGAATGGAAACCATGTAGAGTCAAATATTATGTAGAAGTTGGGGGTGATTCACAGCCTCATGTCAAATGGCAGTCTCTACTTTTATCAAATTTCTAGGAAACAATTTCCAAATAATACCAATAAAGCCACATATGGTTATCTTCTCCCCAGATTACTAAAAAGCAGTGTTGCTGGAGCGGGGCTCTACGTCTGGGCTTCACCGCCAAAGACCCCTCCAGGATAAACCCAGACAACCTGCCCAAGTACGCCTGCCCTGACCTGGTGTCCCAGACCGGCTTCTGGGCCAAGGCCCTGCCTGAGGAGTTTGCCAGCGAGGGCAGCATTATTGCCTTTTGGGTTGACAAGAAGGGCAGAGTCTTCTACCGCATTAATGAGTCCAGTCCCATGCTGTTCTTCAGTGGAGTCCGCACAGCCGAGCCCCTCTGGGCCGTCATCGATGTTTACGGTCTGACCCGCGGAGTGCAGCTGCTAGGTAAGCTGGTTGAAGAAGCATACAATGCAGAGCTAAATTACCGAACAGGAAACAGGGGCAACTGCCTCTGGGACCCAGACCCTCAGTGGGGCCTAAAAAAAAATAGTTTGTGATAGATGCATTAACAGATTAGCGTAAACTAAAATGTGAATGAGTTTACCAGAATAGTATATAAAAGGATAGAAGAATATGATAAGGTCATGGTTCTACCTATTTCTTGGCAGCCATTAGGAGGAACTGCATTGGCATCTTCATCTGGGACCACTTTCACGTTGGTCTTCATGTGTGAGGCTGTGTATAGCGGTGGGGGGTGAAACAAAACGTCTGCAGGACAAAAATATTGATAGGTGCCGGAAATTCACAGTTTCAATAAATATGGTTGGCCATCAAAGTGAAATGACTCGCAATCGTCCATGACTGTCATTGCATTTGGCCTTTTGAGTTTCCTTAGAAGACAGTATGACAGCAGCATCACACATGTAAGCATTGCGCAAGGATGACTATAGAGGGCCAGCCGGCAAGTTGCCCCAGATGTAGATACCTATTTGCCATAACAGCCGTTGATGGCAGCTACTTTCTGTGTTTACATCCGGCGAGACTCAGAGACAAGCATTTGAAATGATTCACGTGTTTACTGATTATTTGGAAAAGCTTCAGGGAGACTCGCCCCGGTTTTCGCGATGTTTTTTTATTTTAAATTGGATTTCACTTGGATTTCACTTCAAATTGGATTTTACGAAATTTGTCTTACATCCCAAGAATTAAACTGTTCACGTAAATACAAAAATACGAAACAAAATTAAACCATGAAACAAAACCATACAACAAACATATAGAGCAGGGGTCTTCAACGTTTTTGCAGGCCAAGGACCCCCAAACTGATAGAGAGATGGCGCAGGGACCCCCGACTATATATATTGTATAAAATTGTGTTTTATATTAAATGGGCCTAGTGCCATGTATACACCTCTTTATTGTGCATTCAATACGAAGCTATTCAAATACACAGGTTCATATGTTCATGTTTTTATTTTAAACATGTGCAAGTTACAGTGAGTAGGGAGGCCGTGCCACTGCCATTTGTAAACATACCTTGTCAGCTGATACCAATGCCAATATCAACATTGTCTGTCAATTGCATGATAATCATGCATACAAGCCATTCAAATTGATGTTTTCATTTTAAACGTGGAAACAAAAAATGAGTGATGGCCTATGAGTGCCACTGCCATGCATAAAGATACCTGTTATCTGTCATACAATACTGAACAATTAAAATAATGGACAGATTAATGTTTAGAGAGAAAAAAATATTATTTTCAAAATTTTCTAATCAACCAAAAATTCCGTGGACCCCCTGCAGTACCTCCACGGACCCCCTGTTGAAGACCTCTGATATAGAGTATAGAAAGTGGATGCAGTGCAATTCAATCACTTCAATTTACATTCAGTGTATTGCGTATGTGTTCGGACCAACAAGCTTCCTGTGAGGAACTTCTGGCAGCTAGGGGCGTGGCTTAGGTGTGTGAGAGACGACATGGAGGAGACTGTTGGCTGTTTCCAATAACGGCTCTTCAGGAGCCAATGACCTCCTCAAGAGGTCAGTGTAGATGCTGTAGTGTCATCAGTTCTACAGAACTGGAGGGTAATTATCCTCATTGAAAGAAGTTTTCTGGTCTTCCGACCACTCAAAGCGCTGCATGTCAGGCACTTATTCACACCCATTCATACACTTACCCTAACCCATACATCAGGACTATCGAGCCAGGGGATCGAACTGCCGTTCCTCTGATTGAAGGACGACACGCTCTTCCACTGAGCCACAGTCGTTCTACAAAGTTCCTGCCCCTTTTCCAGACAGTTTCCAACGATGACTTAGCCGATGGTTGTGTGAAACAAACCATCTTGTTTAGGTACGCTGAAGATTAGAGATGAGCTAACTTGACCCTGGGGTGCTCCTGAATCTCAACAGAGGTGGCGAGTGCAAAACCACAGTCCACTGTGCCTCAAGGTCTGCTGGAGTGGTACTCCGGCCTTGATAGCGTGTTTAAGCTAATGGTATGTAAACTGGTGTCCTCCCAGTATAAACTTGTGTGTAAGTGTTCTGGATATAACTAGTGAACGTTTTTTTTACGTGATGTCAAAGCATCTGTATCTGATCATTTTACATTGTCACTGTCTTTTTTTTTTTTTTAAAGCCATGAGATGTTTATTTCTGCATATGACAAAGAAACTAGAGGTTACCCGACCTGTTTTTGTATACAGTAAAGACTTCCATGAAGCAATGGAACAAAAATGACCAAAGGCTATCTATATATGGCCAATATTTGGCCCCCATGTTTACACAAAAGCATCGAGGGGGGGGGGGGGGGGGGGGCTGCTCTGCATTATCAAGCTATGCTGGGTAGCTTAACATGCATGACTTTGATGTGAGAGAATGTAGACACACTTATTTTCCCTAGAGATCCAGTGCTGTCATCCTTCTGCTGTGAAAATAGACCAGGGGTCACGTGGCTCATAGATATTGCAATTGTGTCTACTGCGTTGAGTGGTATCTTCATGGTGGTGGGGGTGGATGTTCAGTGTCTTGAGTATTAGGGAGCCCATGTTCTGTTTTTTTCCCATCTATGTTGGGGTTGGTTCATAACTCAAAGTCCTGTTGCTGAATGTAAGTCTGTCCTAATAGATTACTGTTAGCAGCTGGACATCAGATAATGGGACATACAGAAAATGGCTCCAATATCAAGTAGCGGAAACCAACTATTCAGGCTTACCCCCTCAAGGTTTGATTTGATTGAAGTCTGTGTAACTCATCGTTCTGAGAGACGTCTGACCTCTTTGAAACTCTGCTCCAAGCACCCAAACCGGGCTTCTCCTTAGCCCAACTTAAGTCATTCCTACTGTCTTTTTACAGTCAGGCCATAGGCAGGGCGGCTCATGTTCCTCAGGGGGCCAACTGACTGACATCTGCCCCCACAAACAAGGGCCTGTTCAAAGGGGTGGAACGCTACCGAAGGTCGAGATAGAAATACATCATCCAGAATAGACACGGCCCTTTGTGACGCTGAATGGCCAATTGTGTCAGCGCTGTGCATCACGTTTCTGTGCGCAACGCTCCATGAACCTTTCCCTGTCCTCGGATAATCCCTTGGGCTTCCACATCTGAGGCCTTCCTCTCGCTTTCACTCCTTATTTTATCTGGCATTTGAGGAGCTGTTTTTCCTTTTTCCAGCCTCGCATTCTCAAATACACCCGCAGCTCTGCAGGCAGCACATAAAACAATAGAAATGGTCAAAAAAGGAAGCATTTTTTGCCAAAACTAAATAGCCACCTCAGAACTAAATGTTCTGCTACAAATGCTTTCACTTTAATTTAGCTCTTTTTTAGTCACATTCTCATTCTAAATCTGCTACCCCTCTATTCTTTGCCAATGTGACTTTCCCCTGTAGGATCAATAATATTTCTATTCTCTCCATAGCAATGTTTTTCAGCAGCGAGTGAGATTATTCATTGTGCCTCCTTGGAAATACTATAATCCTCGCTACTATACTATAATAAAGCATGAATTTAAATTCTATCGTGGATTAAGTTTTCCCGCTCAAAGCCTTTTTGAACAGCTCGTGTATGTAGGCCTTTCATAATGTAAATTATTGGGGGGGCCTCCAGTATCTGCATTCAGCAGGGATAGTACAACACACAGACGTCTTCATACCACTTGACGTGCTTCTCCAAGCTGTTGCAATATGTTGCTCCTGTGTATCCTGTGCTCACTCTCTGTGTGGAATTGGAATATGAAATTCAAAAATGTACAAAAACGGCACGTGTGAAACCCCACCCTATCCTCCTTCATGAGCGACAACGCAACCTTAAAACAGGTAATTCACAATGAAGAGAACTATTCAGTGTTTATTCGTCAAGAAAAATAGTGCGGTGCCGTTTCACACACAGACCCAGACGTGTGTCATTAACATTAACCTTCCGAATGGCCACAACTGCCTCTGGGACAAGCAAGCACCGATCCATGAATAGGTGACAACAAGTGAAAAGTAGTTATTACTATTTCAGCTTTAGTGAGTTTCTCCAAAAATGTAGATTTCTTTATTTATTACATTGTTATAAAGCCACCTGGTTGCTTGTAATTCATTAATGAAATAAAGAAGACTATTTTAGGTATGGATGGGTGTCCATACACCATACACATACCATTTACACTGGGGTGTAATTTATGCTTTTCTAGTCTGCTGACCACTCAAAGCTCTTCAACACTACATGTCATCACCCATTCACACCAATTCATACACTGATGGCAGGTGCTGCCATTTAAGGTGCCACCTGCCCATCAGGACTGGCTAACATTTATACAACATTCACACACCCAGATTGGGGTTTAGTGTCTTGCCCAAGGACACATCAACATGGACTAGCGGAGCCGAGGTCAAAGGACGCCTCGCTCTACCACTGAGCCACAGCCGCCCCATACTACAAGATGTCAGCAGTAACTTGGACATCTTGTATTCGTGGTGTGCTCATTCTTCTGTGTGATGTGGAAGCTTGCTGGTTTCAGCTCACCCTTTACTTACCTGGGCAGGTGGTATGTTCCTGTTAGGTCCAATGACTTTCAGTGGAGCAGTGTGAGAGAAGAGGCCGCAGCTTTTTAAAAGCTTCACCTGCATTCACACGTTTCATTTCTGTCCTTTTGTTCCAGTCAACTTTTAGTTCATTTTTTTAAATATCTTAGCACGTGTTCAGAGTGAACGGTTTGCATGTGACTCTGTATTTTAAGATGTATCATCAGTTCAGCGTCCCGAGGCAGCTCTGAGGTCAGAGCAGAAGTAAAAGCGCGAAGGACAACCGCGGGCGACATTAGGAGCGGCTTTGATGTAGAAAAATTGAAATAGGAGCCGTATCATGTGATAATCCACCCCGAAGGATTCACCAGGGTGATACATCATACATGGCAGAAACAGGGGGGGGGGGAGTGATTTAGTGGTTTCACACCCCTCTGAGCATGATGACAGCAATTTAGGAGTTTCCCCTCCCATCTTCCATCCTGCTAATGGTGCTAGGACAGAACAAATGATGTGGCATCCAACAAAATTCAGGGCCCTATACACGAGCAGCTTCTGTGGGCGAAAAATAATTTTGGAAGAATGAAGAAATCTGAACAGAATGTACCAGTAACACTTTGAAAAAACAAGGTAAGCTCTTTTAAGTGGAATTGTCCTTTTTGAATTGGCCAAAACTGAAACTGCGGCCTACTGGAAGGCCTATTTCTGACAAACTTTAACAATCCAAAAGTGAAAATACAACCATAGCTTATGTTTTAATCAGACTCTACCTGCCTTGATCACCATGCTTTTCCTCCTCCTCAGCTCTTGGTTTCCTCAAGTGCTTTGGGTGGTCGGAAAGATTAGAAAAGCCCGATACAAGTACAGTCCATTTACTGTTTGTGTCACGATCAGGCTTCGCCTTCTGTGTGTTTCTTTCTGCAGCTCCTCACTCTACCTGTCAGCCACTCCCTCAGCACCAGTCTAACTCCCTTCACCTGCCCCTGATCACTAATCAAGCACTCCCTCATCAGCACACCGCTCCTCACCTGTTCTAGCCACTATTTAAACCCCTGCCTCCCGGTCACCCACTGCCAGATCATTGTTTGTGTTCTACCCGCCTGTTTGTCTTGTCCTGTTCCCCAACATTTGCCTGCCCTGCCTCATCCTGCTGGATTTGCCCTCTTGTCTCTTGTCTCGTCCCTGGATTCCCTGTGTGTTCTTGTAAGTGTTCATGTTCTGATTTAAGTGTTCATTAAATTCCCACTTTACTCTACTTCTGGTCTGCGTTTGAGTCCACCCACCATCATGCCCCGTGACAATTTGTTCTACTTTTAACCCTCTGAAAAGGATCCTCTGACTGGCATTAACATTAGCCAACTGTCTTTTTCAGTTTTTAGGATTACCATCCTAAAAACTGAAAAAGCCCTATCATATGAATGTTGCAATGAATTCATTGATACCATAACAGGTCATGCTAATGTAAAATGGTTGCTTCTGTAATAACGTTTAGTGGGAGAAAAAACATTTTGATTTCACTTTTTTGGGGATAAGACAAGATTAGTTTTCCCCCACAGAGTAACTCATAAAGAGAGGCCAGAATACTTGAACACATCCATGTTCTTATGCTACAAAGAAAAGGTGTCAGACGCGGTGATGTCGTGCTTAGGTCCCTGACTTTACCTGGCCTTGAATGGGGAAAATACAATATTGCAGCGGTTTGGCAGAGCCATCTTTGGGGCACACTGAAGCTGTCGCCATGGGCTTGAAATACAACAAGCTAAAAAAAGGTTGTTTAATTTATACCCAATGTCTCAGTTCCCAAGGTTAGCGGTCCATGCACACAGAAGAACTTAACTTGACATTGGGAAGGCGGCTGAGTTACTGAGTAATTCCAACTGTTGTAAAGCCAGCAGGACTCACAATTGTATGAATCAGTCACAGTGGAGCTTTAATCAAGAGGGGCCCAGTGTGGGACTTCCCTGAAGGACGGGAGAATACAGTCTGATTGCAAAGCCTTGAGGCCACTAACACCTTTCAACCAGGTTGATTCAGAGAAGGGGTTTTCCAGTCTAGCTGTCAAACTCAAATAATGCAGCAGTTAATTTAGTTTACACCGAAACATGTCCTGGAAGAGGCTGTCTCTGTGGTCCATCAGAGAAAAACATGGTGGAGATACTGAAGTCTGCTATGTGATGAGAGATTGTTCTCGGGTGATGGATTGACTGACGCTGTATGTCTTGACAGGAGAATGAGGTCCCGTTGCACCATCTGGAAGCAACAGTGTTTGCTGTCACTCTACGTGATTGGCAGAGCAGTTGTAGAAATGGCCAGAAAAAACGATGCAGGTTTCTGCAAACCACAATCTCCTCCTCCTCTTTTATGTAGGAGCGACTGTGTCTCAGTGATAGAGCGGGGTTCGAATCCCCAACTCCGCAAGTCCATGTCGATGTGTCCTTGGGCAAGACACTTAACCCCAAATTGCTGCCGTGGGCTGTGCCTGCAGTGTGTATGAATGGGTATAAATTAGTGCTGGGCAATGCGTTATCGCACTGCTGAGCTGCTTCTCAAATGAATCTTCAGCTTTCCAGCTTTTAGATGATGTATACCACTTCTATGTGTCATCTTCTGCTAACCTGCTATCGCCCCTTAATATTCACTGCCCCCGCTAAAAAAGACAAATTGGTATAGGGAGGGGGGGAGTGGAAGAGGTTGGTCTGGTGTTGACTCACATGTAAATGTGGTGTTAGCCTCTCCTTGTTGGTGTGAAGCGTTCAACAAAAATTTAACGAGGTCCAGTTAGAGAGAATTTCCTCCTGCAAAGGTCCGGAACATCACCATAATGTCTAACTTGTGCTGTGATTTTATGCCATATGTATTGAAGTAGCCAACAGTTGTATTAACGTCTGTAGTCAACAACTAACTGACTGTCAAATCAAATAAAGAAAGTTCAATTGAATGATATTTCAACAACATGTTTTCGTTTTCAAATTGAACTGGATGAATTATAAATAATACATGATCTAATAATAAATAAATGTTCTTCTCTCATTTCCAATAAGGACTGCATTAAAAAAAAAAAAAACCTGTTTTCCTTAGCCCATGGCTACCCGGGGACTAATTAGCATTAAAAACGTACTGCATATCTCAAGTCCCACAGTGTTTAGAGAAACAAACACTTTTTAAATGTTACTTTATTCTACACTGGTAGAATAAAAAGCACAATCAAGATGCAACGCAAAGAATATTTGCAAGAAAATACCTTATTTTTTTCCCCTTCTGGCCACTGGCTGTGCCTTGGCTCTCTCCGTACTATGCTCTGGCTCCGCTCCCGAGGACTCCAGGAACATGAAGTCATCTGGAATGACAGAAGTCTATTAGGAACGTTTGTTGTGTTATCCAGTTCAGAGGGAGAGAGAGAAACAGACCAGGATTCCCATACTTTTGGGAGAAAAACCCATTACTTTTCAGTGAAATGATGATTTGATTATTACGTGCACTTGACTGGTTTGACTTGGCAGGACTCAGCCTCCCAGTTAATAGCAGCACTTATGTACAAGTCCTGATGCTTCACACAGACCCTCCAACAAAAACACACAAATCAGAAAAGATGGCGTAAATCTGCCTCTTCTGTACTTACTTTGAAATGTAGCTTAGTGTTGTAAAGACTTCTATGGATCAAGCAAAGCAAGTTTAGCAATGTTGTGTTTCTTGGCTTTAGTTTGCTTCATGTAATTCATGATGCATGTTGATCAGCGTACTCTGAAGGCCAAGAAGAATAAACTGGATTTCTTTGATTTGGCATTTGGATCTTGAAGTTAGTGTACCTCGGCTGGAAAACTAGAGGTAACTTGTCAAGATTTATGTGGCGTTCCCTGTTTTTCCTCATCTCTGTGTGTCTTTCCTTCGCTCAAGAAGTTATCTTACCAATAGTTCAGAGTGTGACGTTCAGTGAAGAGCCTCTGAAACTGTTTGGCCCTCTGAAGCAGTGCCAGGAGAGCCAACTCCACATTTACTGTTCCCTGCCTGAGACAGAGGGACATCGGGGGGTCACATGGTGTATGAGTGTTCCTTTATGACACTCACTGGCATGGTGCCCGATCACATCCACCAGTCTAAATGATAGCAAAGGGGTGGACATGCATGAGTTGAGGCCTTCCCACCACTGACAAATAATCAACCTCATATCAGCCTTCCTGCGTGAGCACCGCAATAAAACAGGGGGGCTTAAATATAAGAACCTTATGATGGAGGGTATTAACGCTGAGGGCCTGGCATGCTGATTGGCAGGGGGGGCAGGCACAGGCACATGCTGGATTCTGCCGATGACCTAAAGGACAGAGCTTTTGTGACTTACCGGGCAGTTTGCCTGGCTCTTTCTTAAGGCCATGTGTCGCCCCGGGAGCCTGCTGCTATTTCCAAAAGCCCCGGGTTCAAAGCCGCCCAGCCCGATCAGGACTAGGATTGGGCCAACGCCAGGGAATAAAGAACATCCCAAACATCTAGCACAAAGACCACTCTGACTCTCTCTCGCTCTCGCTCTCTATATCTCGGCCTCTCACTCGCTTGTTCGTGTCTGAGCTCTGCGCTGCCTCTTTGGTCTCCCTGACTTTATGCACTCCAAATCTCCCTGGATATCCGTCTCTAGCCTCTGTCTTCCCAGCTGAGCCGAACAGTTCCCTTTGCACGTTGTGCCCTCATGTCCTGTTGTCTCTTCAAACGATCTCTCCTCTCCCATTTCATTCCCTCTTCCTAACCCTAACCCTTTACAGCTGAGCCTATGGATAAAGATAACCCCTGTGAGATAGATTGTGTGCGTGAGACAGAGTAAATCTCCCCTACCGACACCCCCCCCCCCCCCGCTCCGTCACCGGCTCAAACCCTTTGCGAGTTCCGTCTGCTCAGGCTAGCAACGCCACTAAGCCCGCCCGTGCCACTATCCACCTCCCCAGGCACAGCATTAGCTAGCCTGCTTTGTGGTTATTCCCAAATCAAAAACATTTACAGCGTGAGCCAATGCCTGTGAGGGCCAAGACAGACACACTGCCCCTCCCCGGCCATGTATTTACGATGGATTAGTCCAGCAGGTGCTGAATTATTCAAATCAAAACGCGCTCTCCAAAAGGCATTCTAAATGGGCTGACCCATAACTCTCACGCTCCCCTGCATGAACGAATGAATGGTTCAGTCCAACAGGTGCTACATTTGGTTTGAAATTCAATCAAAAGTAAAGAATCAGGTGATAAATCCCCCCCCCCTCCCCCTCTCCTCCCAGGCTCACAGTGTCAGCAGCTGCATCTTCCATGGCCCCATTACAATGTCCTCCTACATGAGACACACACACACGCACACACACACACACACACACAATGTTTAATGCTGCTTTCGAAGTGCAAAATTCTGGCCTTGGCCAATGGGAGGGAGCATCTGTGAGTGGCGGATTTGAAAGGGACCAATTGGACAAAAGGATTGTATCAGCTAAAAACGCAGGTGCACCACGGTTAGCGAGCAGCAGCTGCTGAGCTCACAAACAGATACACGCAAGAGTGCACACACGCACAAGCTTTTTCAAATGCATGGTAAATGTTCTCCAGTGCCTTCATTCATCTTTCTGTCCTGGAGGCTAACAACACAGTGCCTCCATCTCACAGCCTTTGATGAATAAAGTAGCAAAAGAAGAACACATGGCACACCAAGCCAATAAGGCTTTGAAATGACTTCTCTTTGAAAAGTGAGCAAGGAAGAGGAAAAGGGAGAGGATGTAAGGAAGGAACATAAACCCTCGGAGAAGCTTTTTTGAAAATAGCTGATAAAGAGATCTTTTTTTAAGGAATCAATTTACTGTTTGTGTTCACACAGTCTGCGTTGGACTCGTCAGAGTGACACGCACAGAGAGAGCTCTGATTTGCGCCTGTTTGTAACCCTTCACCGACTCCTTCCAACATAAATCCAGCATTGTCACCTCCCCTTCCTGGCTTTACCTCGCCGCTCTGTTCTCCCTCCCATCCGCTGTTATCCCCTGCGACATGTCGTCATCCTCTCAGCAGCTCCGGTCCCTATACCGCATGTCCCGGAGGTGTTGCAACAAAGTCTGTCCATTCGTAATCCAATTTAGGATGGAGTGATGGGCAGCGGAGAAATCCGTCTCTGCAAGACCCACACAGTTTTGTTTGGTGATGCAATAGAAATCCCCCAATAAGTCGGAGAGAGTTGTCCGCCGCCGGCTCGGCATCCCAATCAGTTGTGCGGCTGAGCAGTTAGCATGCCTGCTGCTCTCTGTACGGCCAAAGGAGAGGCCTTCCCAGAGTCACATTAGGCTCTCTCTACTTCATCAAAGGCCTCCCTTAAGCAAGTGTCTCTCTGTCTGAAGAAAGTGCATAAATTCAGGAAATCAGATTGAGTTGTTCAATGACGACTTAACAGCTATACAGCATCAGGCTGTGTTCATTCCCACAGCCCGTTGTCTTGGTGCTGGCCGGGGTTGTCATGAAGGCTGAGAGTCCATCAGAGGATTGATAGCCGAGAGAATAGTAGATGAAATCCCAGCTGGTTGGTATAGTCACCGATTAGCCTCTGGGATGCACAGTTAACTGCTGCTCGCTCGCTCCTGAGCGCTGGGGTGCTTAAGAGGTGCTTTAATGGTTGATTAGTAGTCTGTGGGAGCCGCCCTGTGTGCCAAAGGCACCGTCCTCTCCGTTTTATGCCTTTCTGAAAAACCAATTAGCATGATTACAGGGCCTAAGTTCCATTAAACATGAATCACAAAACATTGTTCTCTGGGTTAGCAGCTAACATGAATTGACGGCTGACATGACTTTGAGGGAGCAGTGATTCCATATTAGCTTTACAGTGTACGAGGACTCGTCAGACAGCATCACAGTGGTGATACAGAAAATCAGTCTGGAAGGAGATCAAACACTGAGGGGATCGCTGTCGTCTCCAGTTCAGTTGAACACATTCGCAGCATGATGCTTGATGTCAGCCACTGTCTTTGTTGGTTAAGGGACGTCTACTCTTAGGTTAAGAAGTGGTTTTAGTTCAGAGGATGTGGAGTTCTGGAATGACTGTAGGGCTGGGAATTGAAACGGAATACTTCTTTGGTACCGATTTGAAATGTGTAATTAATCCAAAAGTGACCCATAATCCAAATGATTGCGGGGCCCAGAGCTGATCAGTACTCACAGTAGGCCACTGGTAGCTGCTTTGACTGAGGAGAGTCTCTCAGTACCTCCATAACCTCCTGTGGGGGGAGAAGAGGTCATCGTCTATTTCTTCTCCGTCTCTTGTTCCTTCAGTCAGTCCCTACAAAAACACGTGCATACATCACACACAAACCCAGACGGCCCACTCCCACCCAATCTCAGAGTAAGCGGGGGTCTCTGTTAGGACGGCAGGCTAATTTTACCCCAGCCACCAGGCCTGGTGGGGGGGGGGGGGCGGGGGACCGAGAGGGAGAGCACATTCAGGGGTGTTATTTTGAGCACCGTGTCGAGGCGTAGGATGAGACTGTAAGCAACCTGAGGGCAGCTTATCAGTGGAGTCAGTGTGTTTGTATATGTACTATGGATTGCAAGGCATGCAACTGACACAAACTCACACACAAACATGCGCATGTATTCCATTTAGTTTGAGGAAAGTAATTTGTTCCTTTCTAACTGACACCAGACAGCATTTTCTTGTCCAAAGCTACAGTAGATGATTCAGCTGTGTGCAGATATGGGCGCAACCGACTACTTTAATGTCTTTATCTTTGAATACACTTTCTGACACCCTGAGTAATTATAACTTCCCTACATCGCCTTCAACTTGTGCAACTGAATTTAAATTGCTCTCTTTTTTCATCATTATCTTGTTGTCAGACAAGCTGCAGATTCAGCTCTTCTGAGAATTGTTTGCTCATGATTCAGCTGACTGCAAACTTCGCTGCCACAAGTCTGAGGCCAATTGCAAAGCAAAACACAGTAAGACCACTATTAAGCTCTGTTCTCTCTCCGTCTCCATCTCTTTTCAGACAGTGAGATTGTTCCTCCCGACTGCCTACGCCCGCGCTCCTTCACCACAGTGCGCTCCTCCTCTCTCCGGCGTGACGCTGACGACTCCCGTCTGTCCGTCAGCCTGTGTGACCTCAACCTGCAGCAGGAGGACGGAAGCAACGGCCACAATCACTCCCACCGCCACACCCTCCACCTGGCCTCTGCCTCCTCTTCCTCCACCTGCCCCATACCTCAGAACTCCCTGAACTCCCAGCAGTCCTCTCTGCTGCCATCCTCCCTGGAAAGCGACCTCCACTTCCACCAGCTGCGCGGCGCCCACATCAAGACGCTGGACGAGCAGACGGTGGCGCGATCCGAGCACGCACGAGAGGAACGCACTCTCGTCTTCACCAACCGGCCCCTGCGCACCGGAGAAACCGTCTTCATCAAAGTCACCAAGTCCAGCCCGGCACGCTCGGGATCATTGTCCTACGGCGTGACGTCGTGCGACCCAGCGGTTCTGCGCCCCAGCGACTTGCCCTACAATCCAGAGGCTCTGGTGGACAGGAAGGAGTTTTGGGCGGTGTGTCGGGTGCCGACGCCTCTCCAAAGCAGTGACATCCTGGGCTTCCTGGTCAACCAGGAGGGGGAGGTCATCCTCAGCCACAACGGCACCAATGTGGGCATGCAGGTGTGTGTGGACAACTCCCGCCCACTCTGGATGTTCTTCGGTCTCCATGGGGCTGTGACTCAGCTGAGGATTCTGGGTAAGTGAGCACCACATGATGTCACAATAAATACTAGGGAGTTCGACAAAAATATTTCCAGGGGTACTGGAGCGATTTATTATCGCACTATAATCGATTTAGGAGTGGCTGGATTCGAATGGGGGTTTTTTTCCGTCCAGTTGCACCGGCCCGTTATGAGAGCCAATCCGCTCTGCCCAATATGCAAAAATATGCATTGTTCAACAACTTGAATTTTGGGGAAGTTTTAGTTTTTCAACCACTTTTATTAAGAGACGTCTTCTTTCATCAACGATGCATATTGCATATTTAATAACGTCACTGTTCGTGTTTAATGTTGTGTGGAAAGAGAGGTCGTTGACGAACATAATTGATACTACACTTCCCACAAAGCAACCAATAGCTTCTCTCCGTTAGACTTTTAAACTCGGTGCAACTCGAGGCTCATATACCAGCCTTGCAGATATATCGGTGTCTGTGCATATGTCGGCCGATAACTAACGAGAAATCGCAATACAGACGGACCAAACCAGTTTTAAGGACATTTAGAATAAACATGGTTTGTCCACCAATGAGACACTGACGAGATTATTTTTAATTTGTAAAACATTCCACTCGGTCACCTGGTCGCATGAAAAAAATAAATTATGATCAAGATAATTTGTTAATGTTATATGTTTATAATTAAAAAAAAATACTATCTACTGTTTTGTTTTGAAATCCCAAATATTGATGTCAGCCTGAATAATCTGGTATTGGTCAGACTTAACTTTCGGTGATGAATTTGTAGTTTCCAAGACAACAAAATCCTGATGACATCATCACACAGTTACAGAAGACGTTACACAACTGTTTTCACAGGCGGTATTCTTTGTGCAGAGCACACTGACCTTCATGTGTAAAGTTGTCAAATAACTGCGGTTAAATGAAATACATGCAGGTATTTCTGTCTGTAAGAACACATGTCATTCACAAACACAACTACACCGGGAGGATATGGTGACCCTGTATCCTACAAAATGATGATCCCGTACAACTAAACTGCATTCTCAATTACGTTTCGAGGGAAATACATTTTCTCTTGGATTACAGTCTCAGTTTTAAACACATGGTTAATGTTTTTAAATTGAAACAAAAATTTAAAAATTTAAAAATTTAAAAAGATGCTGTTAGGTTATTTAAAGGAACAGTGCCATCTAGTGGTGAGGTTGCAGATTTCAGTGTCCCTTCTGGGCTACTGTAGAAACATGGCGGAATAACGTAAAGCTCATGAACACTCTGAAGTCAGAGGAACCACCGAGTGTCATTCTAGTTTTCTTCTAAATTGCTTCTAGATAGTTCCAGTGGATGTGCCTGCCGTACCCGCTGCCTTTCCAAAACTGTTCAGTTAGTTTATCCGTCTACTTCTGCAACAGCAGAATGTCTGATATCGAGTGCAGTCTTTTCTTGAAATATTTCTCCCAACAAAAATGACAATTTCTACATCCTCAACACACACGGTGCTTGTGAACTGTTCTGTTGTCAATACATTGAGTTGTAATTTTCTTCTGAAATTATTATGATTTTGAAAGTTCTGTCAACATTCACAAATGATAATGTGGAACTTCCAACATTTAAACCTCATCCTAACAATATATTTAACAGGCGTAGGGTGATTAACATGGGAGGAAAACAAAAGGAAGTGACGAAGGTTGGGTTAGTAGTACCAGCAAGAACTTCAATCTACTTCCACCCCTGCATAGTTATGAATATCATAGTTAAGAATATTATATATTACATTTCTGCTAAAAGATCCCCTAAATCCTACACACATGGACCTTTAACTTCAATTAAAGTAGGTCAACGTTGACTTACACACAGGACACAAACAGGATTCTCCTCGATGAAAGTCCTGTTTGACAAGTCCGTCCACCTGGACCTCCTTCCTACGCCGACTATGATCAGAAATTTGTGGTGCGTCAAAACGCGTTTCCCTCAAAACATAATCGACAGTGCACTTTTTGTTGTATGGGATCGTAATTTTTAGGAGACCAGGCTGGAAATGGATATGTGGAGGCAACTGAATAAATAGACAGATATATGATAATATAGTACACAGTTGTAATAACATAAAATGTGTCTTTAGAGGAGAATAATTTATGTTGTTACCGTACATTAATACACACTTACAAATGTCCTCATATCTGCTTACAACTACGAGATGGTGCTATATACCATTTTTGAAATCTTTGTTTACTGCTCATAAAAGCTAAATATGGTTTAAAGTGTTGCTGAGCATTTTAAAAGATAAAAGACAAAGATAAAAATAAGTATCAGATGGAAAAGTTTGAACGTTATTTTATCCGCCTCATGCGAGTGTCTTAAAGAGTAATAAAAGGGGCCGCTTGCTTTATCTAGTGAATTGTCTCACTTGAAAGAGTAATTTATGGTGGAAAAGAAACAATCCTTTCAGCCCAGCGATGCGTCCTGGGTCAGGAACCTACAGATCAGGATATTGATCTTCATTTGGCTGGGCACACCACTGCTGACACCTCTGAGCTATGTGCTGAATTAATTTACTTCCTGGGGTTGAAAATCTATTTGTGCTAAGTGTTGATCGCTCTGACAGTATGTCAATCGAGGCAAACCAACCACGTCTCCCCGTTTGGAAATTACTGCCGGGGGTCATGACCGGCACCAAGGGGTCAAAATATTTACAGACAGGAAGTGTCATTCTAAATGATATTTGTTCCCACATCTGCCAAAGAAAGTCTTTATTTAAGCTAAACTGCCACACAGATGTATTACATGCATGCATAAGAGACATTCTTAAAATGATCATTTTGAACAACAAGGTATTCACCCAGTAATAGCAAATGGTTACATTAAAAAGGCACACGTTCAGCTGTGGATGCTGTCTTTCTATTAACGCAGCTCTTAAGAGGCACAAAGCTGCAAAGGTGTCTCGCGTGTTTGTCTGTGGAGGAAGAGGCATCTATGAATACATCCTGCAATACTTCAGTGACAGCAGTGGAAAAGGAAAGCAAAGGTTAAAAAGAGTTTAGAGAGGAACAACATTAGCGTTCGCTAGACCTGCAAGAGGGACAGACGCTGAAGACAATCTCAAACCTTTCTCTTGTCAAAAGTATTGAAACACCATGTGGAAGGATGTTAAACTCTAGAGTAGGGATGTCACGAGAACCACGTCCCGTCCTTCCCCGGGGGACGAAATAAAATGTCCCAGATAATGCTACATTGTGAACAACAAATCTGTGTTGAAATCTGCAGATGGAGAGCTAGCTAACGTTAGCTGATAGCAGTTAGCTGTTAGCAGCACGTGTCCTGCATGGCGACATAACGGGGCTAACGGCTAACGTTCGGAGGTCGCATTGAGTAGCATTAAGATGCGTTCAAGCTCTATCCAGTAAAAGTCACATGTTGAGCGAAGCTACATTATAACCTTATCATGATGTGTCCAAATGTTCAAAAACCGGTAGGCCTATGCTGAAAAAATGCGATATTGGGATTTTATAGGTTAACAACCTAAATGGCTTCTTTGCACGCTTCGAAGCACAGAACAACACACCTGCGCAGAAAACCACCCCCCCCACCGACGACCAGGCTCTGTGCCTGTCCCCAGCCAGTGTGAGGAGCACACTGCTGAGGATTAATACCCGCAAGGCTGCGGGACCTGACAACATTCCTGGTCGTGTGCTGAGGGACTGCGCAGAGGAGCTCACGGATGTCCTCACCGACATCTTTAACACCTCCCTGAGCCAGGCTGTTGTTCCCACGTGCTTCAAGGAAACCACCATCATTCCTGTGCCGAAGAAGTCATCTCCAGCCTGCTTCAACGACTACCGCCCCGTCGCATTGACTTCTACCATCATGAAGTGTTTCGAAAGGCTGGTCATGAAGCAGATCAAATCCACCCTTCCTCCCTCCCTGGACCCGTTTCAGTTTGCTTACCGAACTAAACGGTCCACAGAGGATGCAATCTCCTCCGCTCTACACCCAGCCCTCACACACCTGGACACTAAGAACTCCTACGTCAGAATGCTGTTCATAGATTTCAGCTCAGCATTCAATACAATCATCCCCCGGCAGCTTGTGTGTAAACTTACAGACCTGGGCCTCAGCCCCTCTCTCTGCAACTGGTTGTTGGACTTCCTCACAGAGAGACCACAAGCTGTTCGGGTCAACAACAACACTTCGAACACACTAACACTGAGTACGGGGGCCCCCCAAGGTTGTGTGCTCAGCCCCCTTCTCTTCACCCTGCTGACCCATGACTGTAAACCCAACTACAGCTCCAACCACATCGTGAAGTTCGCTGACGACACTACCGTGGTAGGTCTCATCAGCCACAACGATGAGACTAACTACAGGAAGGAAGTGAACCAGCTGGTCCGTTGGTGCCAAAATAACAATCTCTTCCTCAATGTGGGGAAAACAAAGGAGATTGTTGTTGACTTCAGGAGAACCCACTCCCAACCCCCCCTCCCTCTGACCATCAATGGTGCTGCTGTGGAACAGGTGAGCAGCACCAAATTCCTGGGTGTGACAATCACAGATGACCTCACCTGGAACAGCAACACCACTGCACTGGCAAAGAAGGCCCAGCAACGCCTGTACTTCATCAGGAAGCTCAAGCGAGCAGGAGCCCCCCCCCCCATCATGCTCTCATTCTACCGAGGCGCCACTGAGAGCATCCTCAGCAGCTGCATCACGCTGTGGTTCGGAAGCTGCACCACCTCCAACCGCAAGAGCCTGCAGCGCATTGTGAACTCTGCCCAGAGGATCATCGGAGTCTCACTCCCTACACTACAGGACATTTACAACACCCGCCTCACCCGCAAAGCACTCGGCATTGCGGGTGACCCCACCCACCCCTCCAACAGCCTCTTCAGCCTCCTGCCTTCAGGGAGAAGGTTCCGCAGTCTCCGTTCGAGCTCTACCCGGCTGAGGAACAGCTTCTTCCACCAAGCGGTCAGGATGCTGAACTCTCTCCCTCCCTCTCTCCTCTCGCTCCCCCTCTCTCCCCCCCTGCCATCTCTCCCCTGACCTCTCTACCCTCCCCCTCACCCACCTTTCCCCACTGCCTCAAATGGAACATACCAGGACATCTACTCCCCCTCACACCCCTTCCCTCATCCAGCACCAGTCACTTTATCAGCACCAGTCACTTTTTATCAGCACCAGTCACTTTTTATTCTCTGCTGCTACTTGTTTAATCCTTTATCTAGGCCCTTATGTTCTTAACTTTATTCTATTTTATTCTATTATACGTTATATGTTCATGTCTATATTACACTGTGGGACTGCGAGAAACGGCATTTCGAATTTTCTGTATGCATAACACATGTGGAAACTTTGACAATAAAGTGAACTTTGAACTTATGAGATAGTTGAAAGAGAAAATTGCACTTTATAATGTAAACATCAAATCCTTTTTTTATTGCCGTCTTTTGTGTTCAGTTCAATTAGTTCAATAAAACAATGCTGGAAATAATTTCCTTTCTTTCTTTTAGTTCAACAAGCAATTTGTTGTATTTTAGCCTTTAATATCAGTTTATTTAATATCAGTATTGTGATATTCAGCGACGCTGTGGCATATTCTCCTCATATCGTGGTGACCTATTCCAAATCTGGTTCTTTGCATGTTACACAAGGGGATTCGCTGTGTTCACTAAGGGCTAATGTTGCCCTCTGTTAGCCTGACCCACTTAACAACCGACAGCAACGTGACTGTGACAACCATGTCAGTACAATTGATGGTGAGCTTCATTATACGGTAGCTGTGATGTGTAGAGGGATCAACTCAGCAAATGCCTAAAAAACACAGTTCCCCAACATGAGGATTGTGTTTGTGTTTGCTTGATCCCTTATTTCAGTCCAGTGTTTCCATTTATGTGCTACATTTTCCCTTTAAGGTGTGTAAATGACTCCAGTTGCTCTGCTCCGTGGGTTGTTGTTCTTTCTGGGGTGTTGTGGTGGATTAGCTGATCAGCTGATCAATCAAGGACAGTGTTAACAGGTTGGTCTCATTCTATCCTCTCAGCAGGGAGCGGCTGGGCTCTGTTAAGATGTAGGCGGACAGGTGAGCTAGTTCTGCAGGAAATAATATTCTTTGATATTTGGTCTTCTCATTGCGATGGATGGGTGTCCACAGACAGAGT
This sequence comes from Melanostigma gelatinosum, assembly GCF_949748355.1. Taxonomy (NCBI): domain Eukaryota; kingdom Metazoa; phylum Chordata; class Actinopteri; order Perciformes; family Zoarcidae; genus Melanostigma; species Melanostigma gelatinosum. Next base: position 10,309,053 of record NC_136644.1, on the reverse strand, counting down.
GAGATGTCAGCAGTAACTTAGACATCTTGTATTACTGGTGTGTTCATTCTTCTGTGTGATGTGGAAGCTTGCTGGGTCCAGCTCACCCTTTACTTACCTGGGCAGGTGGTATGTTCCGGTTAGGTCCAAAGACTTTCAGTGGAGCAGTGTGAGAGGCTGCAGATTTTTGAAAGTTTTCTGTTGACAAACCAGTAAACTATCTTGGAGGGGCAGCTCCACAATCAGCAATTCAGTTTTTATGTGTTTCATCTTCTCTTTACCTTCAAAAGCAAACCTTGCCTTCTTTTCTGTTGCAAAAAAAACAACAAATGTCTAGATGCTGTGTTATCTCACAGAGAGATCACCTGCTTTACTGTTAAATTACATTTTTGCTCCGCATCTGTCCATAACAGACTGCCTGTTTTTCTTCTGTGAGAGCCTTGTCAGCACAACAACACAGGAAAAGCGGAACAATGGTCAGAGGCACATCTCCTTATCAGAGCAGATCTAAGAATTCCCACTGAGGGGTGACTCATTTTTCATCACTTTCCAGCTGCTTTGAATTAGGAGGCATCTCTTATCTGGCTCTTGCAGCTCTTGATCTATTGCTATATGTTGACTGGGGAGCAATTTAGCTTTCAGTGAAGCTGAATGAGAGCCATGCCTTCGACTCGGGAGTGAGGGATGTTAAATTTGACAGATTGGCTCTCCCAGTGGACTTCTGCTTTCAGGATGGCAAGATAGAGCAGTCATCACAGAGGCCTCTCACTTCTAACAAAGCATGAAGTAATGGACCTTTCTAATAGGAACATACTCAAACAGATGCGTCAGGCTAGCTCGGGTCAGCCAAGAGTGCTCCGACAGGGTAATGATGGTGGATGAGATCAATAGTGCAGTAGTTCTATTAGCAGCAATGGTTCTGGAGGTAATACTTACTTTTTCATTGTGAATACAAATTCTGGTTTCTGTTTTAAATCTATTTGAAGTTTGAACTATTCTGTTCAATATACACGTCTCAGTATGACGAAATGTATACATTAGGACACATGCATAGGGCGTATCTTTGTGCCTCATAAACCATGTGCAGAACAAATTCAATTCTGTGCTATATTGTTAGAATTTAAGCTCAGAAAAGGCACCGTGACTCAGCCTCAGCTGTACTCTGAGCAACAAGCCGACCTTTAGCTGGATACATAGGGTACTATGCTGCACCCTTTATACGTGGGTGTTTTAGTCTGAATCTGTGTTTTCTAAGCCCTCCATGCAAAGACATGTCACTTTTAGTTTCACCCACTGGGATACACAGCTCACTGACTGCGTGCCACACAGTCTCTATATTTCCAAATATCTCGCATTATTGTGATTATGCCAAAGGAAGCTGCAAGCAGACCAGCTGACAGTTGAACTTTGAGAGACAGACACTGAAGGGACCTTGTGCCGTGTGGTGTGGAAGTAGGACACCCATGCAGTGACCCACTTCACATGTATTATAGATTCCATTAAAATGTCAGCGCGTTCATGTTCAAGTGAAACGTCTCACCGCCCACATCCTCGTACACCGCGGCTGCCTCGCTCCTCTCTCCTCCTCTTCTCAACTTCTGTCATCTTTGGTGGTGTCTTGTCTTCTCTTTCAAATGAACTTGTTTTTTTTAATCATTTTTGGTCATTTTGGTGCTCCCCACCTCTTCGTTTCTACCCCCTCAGTTGTCACACATGTACCCGTGCAGGCATACATACGGGCGTTCACACAGGCTCAATTACATGCACACGGTAACAGGCTCACTAGTCATCTATAATGAAGTGAGACCTGATCATATAGCACTGTGGGCTACTCGAATAATTGTCCATTTTAGTTACTGTAGGACGTAATCGAGTTCTACAGGCATGAGTCAGCATGTTTACACGTCCTGTTCTCTCAAAGTCAATGTGTTTTCTGAATGTGTTTTTGTGTGTTAGATGTTTAAAATAAGGTCTTTGTTGAACACAAGCTGAAGAGATTTAAATGTTTACTTTTACGATATTAGATAGGTCAGTAAATGCCCCTCTGGTGAGTTTAGCGGCTTTTACGTGTCCTAAAGTGTCTAAATGAGACGACTAAACGTCCTCACTAGAACACATGATAATGTTGCTGAACAAAACCTTTAAGAATCATAAACATTTGTTTGCCACAGAGATTATTGTCTACAATAGTCCAAAATCCAATGGAAGAATCTCATTGGCTGTTTGGGAACCAGTGATGATGACTTCCTGTCAGCCGACGTGAATATATCATCCCTGCAGCTCTCTAAACACTCAGAGTATGGACAGGGATATGTGTAATATAAATGTAGCAACATCATCATGCAGAAACCTACATTAGCTAACCTAAAACAGCATTTTGTCACTGAAACATATGAACTTTGACCAAAATTTAAATGCTCAGATTTGAATGCTTGAGGAACACCACTGGGTAGCTATACGGATATAAAAAGGAAATGAATGGACCCGCCGTTTAAAAGTTTACCCGATACCTGTAAACTTTATGATAAACGAATACTGTATTTGCTTCTGTCCTTAACTGCCTTATCTGTGACTGATGTTCAGCAGCATCTTCCTAGGAGAATACTAACAATAAATAATGACAGAGATTTAATCAGTGTTTGTGCCGGAGGAGTTTGCAGTGCTTTTACGTCCTCGAGTCGTGTGTTCCTCTTGGCCTGATACATTGAAGTTTATTTCAGTTTATTTCACATTGTATATTCCTTCAGAGTGCAGAGTTTGATATCAGGAGAGATGAAGTATGGCTTCAACAGTCCCAGACCTCCTGTTGGGTAGATTGTATTTTCATGTGACTGGACATTAACCAGGAGCAGACGGGGGTTGAGGAGTAGCCTCAGGTGCTAGCTGGGTTAGCTTAGCTTCCATCTCTCCTCTTTCTCGACTCGCGATTTTAGTGACTAAATCACTGAAAAGTGAGGGGTGCGTGCCATTTTACATTTCAGAGACGTCTTTCTAGGCATACTGCATGCATTCCTCCATGTAAACAAGCGTTAATACACGAGTATGGAAGCAAACACACTCTCCTCACTGCACCTATTAAAGTGAACAGCTCAGAGATGTACGACCGGGTCCTCCCGCCAAAACAGCTCTTTTGTCTCTGAAGATAATATCTTCGGACAGAAGAGACTATTAACAATTCGTGCAGCAGGGGAAGCCATGACCTTAAAGTGCTACTCTCAGAGCTGCTGTCCTCTCATCCGATGTGAACACGTGCACGCAACAGAGCTGAGCCACATTTGTCCCGATACCTCAGAACAAGAGCCACCCATCGTGAAACGCTTTGAGGATACAGCGTCACCAACTCAAACGTTTGCAAGGATCCTTGCACTCCTCTCTTTTCATTCTTTCTGGTGCACGTTAACCCCTTCCCTCCCTTCAGGTTGTATTGTAAAAAAGGACCCAAATCTGTGGCTCACACAAGCCTGAAGGCTGCGATCCTACTACACACACGTATGCTAAGCCCCAAGCCCTCCAGCGTCCTCTACCCCGCATCGCCACCCACCTCCCTCATCACATACTCTGCATGCCTCCCATAGATGCTAAAGATGGAAGCATTGCTGAAGAAGTTAGCAGCAGAGATGTGGCCTCAGACGGTCAGCTGTTCACACAGGTCGGTTTGATGTAATGGCGGGATCAGGGCTGGGCAGCACAGATCCTGCCTCAGCTGCCCTGGATGGCAGTTGCTTGCCTGCCGGGGGGGATGAACAGGGAGAGATGGACAAAGACGGGGAGGGAGGGGAGAGAAAGAGAACTCTGTTCCAGCGGGGAAGCGCTCGTGCTACAGGGCTGCAGGGTGATCAAGCTCAAGTAATCCGATGAGAGGTGCAACATGAGGAGTAGAGTAGCACCTTGTAGAGTGGCACAGTGATTTACTGATCAACACTCACAGCCTTTCTATAGCTGCTTAGATCTCCTTATGTAGTGGACCTTTAAGGCCTCAAGAGGCTAAAATAGCATGGAGTCTGTGTCGGAAACAATCGGACAATCAAGCCAACTCAACGTTTCCTCATTCAGCAAGATATCTTACCGGCACAAAAACAGTTAAAAGCAAGAAAATATAAGGAGGCGTATCTGTCCCTGTGCTTTACAAGCACTATGGTCGGCCAAGAAGAGAGACCCCGGTGTGTTGTGTGTCTTAAAATACTGGCGGCAGACAGTATGAAGCCCACTCCATTAAAAAGACACTTGGAAACCCACCACCCCCGATCATGTAAACAAGCACCTTGAGTTCAAAAAAAGAAATTGGAAAACTGTCATGCCCAGCAGTCACTTCGTAAAAGCTGCATCTGTATGTCACAAAACGCTTTTATTGAAAGCAATCAGAACAAAGGAAATCCACATCAATCATTGCTGGATGTGTTATTTTCTTGTTTGAGAGAAGCTGCTGCTAAATGTGGGGAAATATACGTTGTTTGCACTTAAAAGAAATTAAATTCATTTCATTTACAGATGAATATGTCAGAAAGCAATTTGCATGTAGTAATAGGAATGTGATCTATGCAGAGAAAGCACTGAGGAACCTTTTTGTCTTTGGTCATTATTCTACATGTGGGATTCTTTATTTTCTTGCACACTAATTCAGTTTGAAAAACTTGTTAAATGGGGAAATGTTTTTAACATTTGAAGTTAATTTTACTTGAAAATATATTGGAAAATGTAATGCAATTAATATCTCCGAAAGCACTTGAAAGCAATCTGAAGTCCAATCTTTTTGGAAATGGATTTTATTATTGCTATTTCTTTTAGAGTTTGGGGTGGGTGCGGTGGGGGGGGGGGGCTTACAATGTTCCGATATCATCAAAGGGGGGCTTGACAGAAAAGGTTTGGGAACCACTGCATTAGATGATCGATTTGCTCTAAATTCGATTGACTCCATTATTGTTTGGCCCTGTAGAGAAATCGGCCCCTGGCTCCGGGCATCGGTTGTATTGATCACCGCTGGTGCAGATGGGACATTCGTCATGATGTTACTGGTCAGTGTTGACGGTGACTCTGTCCAGGAGAACATTCACACATGGAATGCTCCTCGGTACGCTTCACCACAGTGGAGCGATGCTTCTTTGAAACAAAGCAGGTCCTGAAATAGGATGGTGAAATATCGAATGAGCACACAGCAGCTGACTTCTGATGCAGTTGTTAGCGTGCTATTTTTTGACAGCAAGCTTCAGGGAAGGTAATTAAAGTAATCTGCAGCTACGCTGAGACGCAACAAAGCATTTGATGGGAATTCTTAGTTGGCGATTACATGCTTGCTTTGCCAGAAAGCTCATTTGCATTTGTGGCAGCCGGAGGGGCAACCTCAGAGGAGAAGTGGTAGAGGGACGATATTGCCTGACATGGAGGCGGAGCCCCCATGTCAGGGAGTGGAAAAGAGCGCCAAACCACCATCAGCCCAACAAGCAACACCTGAGGAGGAGAGACGAGGGAGCGACCACACCCTATCAGAGGAGGAGGAGGGGACTATAAAAGGGCCCCGGACACAGGAAACTAGGAGAGAGTAGGAGTGGAAGGAGACGGAGAAAAAGCAAACCCATTGGAGACAACTGCCTTACCCCTTGATCACCCTGGAACGTCTGACTACCCGCCCGGCTCCCGACCCCTGCCTGTACGACTACCCTGCTCCTGCCCGCGCCCTGGACCGTATGAGGAATACCCGTTGTGCACCGAACCGTGGAAGTGAACACCGACCAGCCCTCTGGAAAGCGGACAGTGTATTGTTGAGTGTCTATCCTACCTCTATCCACTCTCTATATTCAGTAAAAACCTCACTTGCACCATTTATCTACCGACTGGTTGTGTTTATTGGTCCGTGTTGTCGTGAAACCCCCTTGCCACCCCGGGGGCTGTCACAATTTGGTGGAGAATGTGGGCACAGTCCGGTTCTGGCAACACTGACCGATAGACCGACCGACCCAGTAAGCATGGCCACCCCGGTGCCATTTCAAGAGCTGCTAGCGGGGCTAATCGCTAGCAACCAGGAAACCCAAAAACGCCACGAACAAGCCATGCAAGTACAAATGCAAATCCTCCAAGCACAGCAGCAACAACAATACCAACAGCAAGTACACATGGAGAAGTATATGGAGGTACAAACCGAACGCGCGGAGGCGATGCAAAGCGAAATCAAGGGCATGTTACAGACACAACAGGAGCAACGTACCGTGGAGAAAGCCAACCCAGCGCGCTTCCTTCTCAAGCAGACGGCAGCTGACGATGTTGAAGTGTTTTTTCAGATATTCCAGACAACGGCACTCCGGGAAAAATGGCCAGAAGAGCACTGGGCTGAGTTGATAGCCCCCTTTTTGATCAACGAAACGCAAGTAACGTATCAGGACTTAGAGCGCGCTGGAAAAGTTGACTTCCGGGTGTTGAAAGCGGAAGCGTTACAGCGATGCGGGGTCACGCTGTTAATAAAGGCACAACGATTTCATGAATGGACATATGACACCTCCCTTTCTCCGCGAGCCCAGATGCATGAGATCAAGAGGATTACGACGGCCTGGCTGCACGCAGAGCCAACCGAGGTGTCGCCCACCGATCGTGTCGTCATGGACAAATTCCTTAGATCCCTCCCGTATGAGGCAAAAAAATTGGCCGGCCAGAGAAACCCCCGCAACCTCGAGGAACTGGTAGAGATCATGGAGGGTTACCACGCAGCACAAGCGTTAGTGCGTGGGGGAAGAAACCCGAAAGTGGAGGGGTCCACCCGCAAAGAAAAGATGAGAACGGAGGAAACTACCTATGTGTCTCCCTCCTTTCCCCCAGGCTTTCCCCGACGTCGGCCGGCGTTTGGACCGGAAGAGAGGAGGTGCTACCACTGCGGCGAGATCGGGCACATCGCCTGGGAATGTCCTCACCGCCAGGACGCACCCATGCCCACGGCCAGTGAGGGGAGTCGCCCATGCGGACTGATTACCGGATGCTGGGCCACTCACGAGGACCACATGCCCCTCACCCCGGTCAAAGTAAACGGCCGCGACGCCTCCGCGATGGTGGACTCCGGGAGCGCTATTACCTTGGTGAGACCTACGTTTGCTCAGTACCCGCTCCTAACCGGCACCCGAGCGGTCACGTGCATCCATGGGGAGACCCGCGAATACCCCACCACCGCCCTCGAGATATACACGACGAGGGGTAGATACGTCGGCACTGCAGGAGTAGTGGAAGGACTCCCCGTAGAGGTGCTGGTCGGCCGAGACCTGCCCGTGTTCCAGGAGCTGTGGCGCAGCCTGGTGGTGAAACCAGGTACGACCCCTCACCGAAAGTACAAGAAGAAAGCCATCTGTGGGCTGGGGGAGGAGATCTCCACCGATCCCCTATCGGAAGGAGTCGCCAGTGCCGTGGCCCGGGCGTTGGTGGAGGCCACCCAACCCAACCCCGAGGACGTATATGCCACAGCCGTCGAGAACGACGGACCCTCCAGCCCCAGTGAGCCCGAAGGAGAGGCGCCGCCCATCCCCGAGGAGGCAGATACCCCCTCCCTCGAAGAAGAGGAGCTGGCCGGGCTGTTTCCCCAGGACCCGGAGGAGCCCATCTTACCCGGGCCCCTCACAGGGAGGTTTGGGACGGCCCAGTTGGAGGACCCCAACCTAGCCCACGCCCTTCGGCAGGTGGCCGCCGTAGACGGACGACCACTGGACGGGGTAAGAGACCTCCCTCCCACACATTTCTCCATTTATAACGGGCTCCTCTACCAGGTAGTAATAAGGGACGGGGCCCCCCTCAGGTTGTTACTGGTACCCCGTCCTTTCATACCCTCTGTCCTCCAGTTAGCCCACTCCCATATCCTAGGTGCCCATCTAGGAGTGGAGAAAACCCTGGAAAGGGTGAGGGCCAGGTTCCACTGGCCCGGAATAAAAAAGGCCGTGGAGGATTACTGCCGGAGCTGCCCCGAATGTCAACAAGTGGCCCCACAACCCCATCACAGAAACCCGCTGGTGCCCCTGCCAATCATCACCGTCCCCTTCAGCAGGATCGGGATGGACCTAGTGGGGCCACTACCCAAGACCAACCGGGGACACAGGTACATCCTGGTGATAGTGGATTACGCCACCCGGTATCCCGAAGCCATTCCCCTACGCTCTATGGCCACCAAGGGCATTGCAAGGGAGCTGGTGATGTTGTTTTCCAGGGTCGGAATACCGGAGGAGATTCTCACCGACCAAGGAACCCCGTTCATGTCTAGGATCATGAAGGATCTGTGTGGCATGCTGAAGGTGACCCAACTGAGGACGTCGGTGTATCACCCCCAAACGGACGGACTAGTAGAACGATTCAACCAGACACTGAAAAAAATGTTGAAAAAAACCATGGACCAGGACGGGAAGAATTGGGACCAACTGCTACCCTTCCTGATGTTCTCCATCAGAGAGGTGCCCCAGGCATCTACCGGATTCTCGCCCTTCGAGCTCCTGTACGGTCGACGACCCCGGGGGCTACTCGACCTGGCCAAAGAAGCCTGGGAACACCAACCCTCCCCCTACCGCACCATGGTGGACCACGTCGAGGAGATGAGGGTGAGGATGGCATCCCTCTGGCCCATCGTCCGAGAACACATGGCCGAGGCACAGGCGGCCCAAGCCCGCGTGTACAACCGGGGAACCCAACCCCGAGTGTTTAACCCAGGGGATCGGGTGTTGGTCCTGGTACCCACGGCGGAATGTAAGTTTCTAGCCCGATGGAGGGGGCCGTATGAAGTGATGGAGAAATTGGGGCCGGTAAACTACCGAGTCCGGCAACCAGGTCGGAGGCACCCGACGAAGGTTTATCATGTGAACCTGCTCAAGAAATGGGTGCGTAGGGATGCCATGCTCTGTTTCTCTCTCTCTACCCTCCCAGGAAAAACGGAGCCAGTCGAGGTACCCGTGGGAGAAGAGTTGACCCCCCGGCAGAAGCAGGACGTCCGGGAAATGGTGGATCGGTTCCGGGACGTGTTCTCCCCGGACCCCGGATACACCACACTGGTGCAACACCGGATAATCACCGAGCCCGGGAAGAAGGTGAAGCTAAGGCCGTACCGCATCCCCGAAGCCCGCCGGGGGGCGATAGAGAGGGAGGTACAGAGTATGCTGGAGGCCGACATCATCGAACCCTCGACGAGCGAGTGGTGCAGCCCTATAGTGTTGGTTCCGAAACCCGATGGCTCAGTCAGGTTCTGCAATGACTTTAGGCAGCTCAACGCCATCTCAAAATTCGATGCCTACCCGATGCCCCGGGTGGACGAGATGATAGAGCGCATCGGGAGGGCCAGATACATAACCACCCTCGACTTGACTAAAGGCTACTGGCAAGTGGCAGTAGCCCCCGAAGACAGGGAAAAAACGGCCTTCACTACTCCCATGGGACTGTACCACTATAAGAGGCTGCCGTTCGGTCTCCACGGAGCCCCCCCCACGTACCAGAGACTGATGGACCAGGTACTACGTCCCCATCGAGAATACGCGGCAGCCTATCTGGACGACATCGTCGTGCACGGGGAGGAATGGGGGGCTCACCTCCAAAGACTGGAAGCCGTCCTGAAAGCTCTGCGAGGGGCGGGGCTGACAGCCAACCCCAAGAAATGTCGCCTCGGCCTCCGGGAAGCTGACTACCTGGGGTACACCATCGGCCGCGGCTGCGTCAAGCCCCAGGTAGGGAAAGTCGAGGCGATCCGGGAATGGCCCCGCCCCCGCACAAAGAAACAGGTACGAGCATTCATTGGGCTAGCTAGCTACTATCGACGGTTTGTTCCCCAGTTCTCTGCTCTTGCAGCACCCCTGACGGACCTAACAAAAAACCGGCTGCCAGATCGGATCGTATGGACGGCAGAGACCGAGGACGCCTTCGAGAAGCTGAAGGAAGTACTCTGTTCTGAACCAGTGCTGGTGACCCCGGACTTTACGCAACCGTTGGTGGTACAGACGGATGCCTCCGAGACCGGGGTGGGTGCCGTCCTGTCCCAGCTGAGGGATGGAGAGGAGCACCCGATCACATACGTAAGCAGAAAATTATTACCGAGAGAAACGAGATACGCCACGGTCGAGAAGGAATGTTTGGCCATCAAATGGGCTCTGGGGGAGTTGAGATATTATCTGCTGGGACGACACTTTACCCTGGTCACGGACCACGCCCCCCTGGTATGGATGTCCCGTTCAAAAGACAATAACGCCCGGGTCACCCGCTGGTTTTTATCCCTTCAACCGTATGCTTTCTCTGTTGTCCACAGATCCGGGGCCGCTCATGGAAACGCGGACGCCCTGTCAAGACGGGACGCCCTAGGTTCCTGGAGCAGTCCTCCCCCCAGGTCGGATTTAAGGGGGGGGGTATGTGGCAGCCGGAGGGGCAACCTCAGAGGAGAAGTGGTAGAGGGACGATATTGCCTGACATGGAGGCGGAGCCCCCATGTCAGGGAGTGGAAAAGAGCGCCAAACCACCATCAGCCCAACAAGCAACACCTGAGGAGGAGAGACGAGGGAGCGACCACACCCTATCAGAGGAGGAGGAGGGGACTATAAAAGGGCCCCGGACACAGGAAACTAGGAGAGAGTAGGAGTGGAAGGAGACGGAGAAAAAGCAAACCCATTGGAGACAACTGCCTTACCCCTTGATCACCCTGGAACGTCTGACTACCCGCCCGGCTCCCGACCCCTGCCTGTACGACTACCCTGCTCCTGCCCGCGCCCTGGACCGTATGAGGAATACCCGTTGTGCACCGAACCGTGGAAGTGAACACCGACCAGCCCTCTGGAAAGCGGACAGTGTATTGTTGAGTGTCTATCCTACCTCTATCCACTCTCTATATTCAGTAAAAACCTCACTTGCACCATTTATCTACCGACTGGTTGTGTTTATTGGTCCGTGTTGTCGTGAAACCCCCTTGCCACCCCGGGGGCTGTCACACATTTCAATGTGTTGGGTATTTTGGTGTGGCTGGCCTACCTGTGATGTAAACTATGAAAAGTTATTTCAGATGACAGAGTATTCCACAAGAAACCTCAGGAAACATCCACATGTTGCATGTCCCTGGTGATACTGTCCATTTGGGCCAAATGGAAATTTTAAAGCTGCATTAATTCCTTTTTTTTTACAACCACTTTGGGACCGAGGAATATAACTAATGTGTTAGCAAAGAGACACCTTAGCATTCAAGTGTTTCTGGCCACCTGACAAATTTATAGTCCAACATTTACTACACTTTCACGGAATTCCCATTTGTTTCCCCGACCGTCGTGTCGAGGCAGAAAGCGGAACGACTGGAGGACTGCTTTAAAATACACGCTCTAAAAAAAGCAGAGGAGTGATACATATGTGCACACTGATAAAAAAAAGAAAAAAGACAAATTGGAGTGCTCTCACTGTTCTCTCGTGACTTTAAATGTAACACATGGATAATGAAAACAAGTTGATTGTGCTCTGGTTCATTGTTTGTATTCTTTTGTGGACCAAAGGAGAAACAATAAAAAGAGCAGGCGTCTCCGAGAAGACCTACCGGTATTAGCTGTAATGTGTTGTGCCTTTATGTCACTTTATATGACACTTTCTTGATAAGAAGTCATGATTAACCTGCTTTGAGAGCACTCCATGGACGTGTTCTTCTTATACAGTGTTCATTTCCTTCTCTGTGCTATTTGTTGTTGTTACATCCTGTCGCCATGTCGGTCAGCCTGCATTCAGATTACATTCTGACTCATACAATATTCTATCAATCTCCAGTAATGTCACTCAGGCAATTTCCACTATAGATTCATGGCAGCTGGTTACTGAATAAAGAAATTGGCGTGCGGATCAAATCAAACCTCTAATCCCCTCCCTTAATCTGCTCGGACTAGGTTCCACTCACCTCGGGGATCCACGGACCTCGTCGAGCCCCAGCTCGCCCTCCTCTCCACACACTCCCAGCGCCCTGGGCAGTGGCAGCTCTGATCCGGTGCTGAACGGAGGAGGCCTGTGCTCCGCCGCGTACTGCAGCTCAGCAGGGGGTAGGTACACCCGGATATGAGGAGATGCCGCTGCAGAAGCTCAGCATCAATCACACCACAGGGCGGCGTAGTGGAAACCATTATGGGACAGTGAGCAGATGTTAGGAACAATAGCCAGCACTTCATGGTCCCACTGCTGCTGCAGCTGGAGGTATAGGGACGTGTTTGGTTATGTAAATGGTCTGATGCAACCCGTTTGTTTACATAGTGCCAGACATAAACCTGATGAAAACGTCCCACACATGAGAAGTTGCCATTTAGTTTCACTTCATTAACTTAGCTGGATGTTGTTTTCGTGTGAGCTCATTACTTGCTGGGTAGAGGGAGGTGTTTTGCATCTTAAATGGACTAAAAGTGTACTGAAATCCACTGACAAAATATGCTGGTGAGTTGGATACATCACTTGCTTCTGACTGGTGAAGGCTAGTAGCAAGTGGTGCAGCTGACATGTCCTAAAAGTGGACACGTCAGCTGCACCCACGGTTGCGAGGAGCAACAAAGAAATATTTCCCTTTAAAAGTTATTCATTCTGTAAGTTGACTGAGCTAGGAGGCTTGCTAACCATGAAAGAAGACGTTAAGCCTGCTTGCAAAGCTCTGATTGGTCAACATGTTCTCTGACCCAAACTCGTCTGAACTAACTCTAATGTAAAGCCATCAGCGTCGGTATTAGACGCTCAGAGCCACTGACGCTGTGTAATGAGAGAAAGAGAAAGGTGGGTTGGTGGGAGATTAGGCTGGACGGCTTAAACTAACGCAGGAGACTGTTCATGTCCCATGTGACACCCATTATTTTAGTTCTGTGACGTAACAAACAGACTTATTTTACGTGACAAATGTTTCTCTCTACTCGTGATAGATTTACTCATTTCATAAAAAACGTACTGTTTTTCTGTGGCTGAGATAAAAAGATTTAATTCCAATTTCTCCACAGGAACAACTCCAAATTCACCAGTCAGCCTCCCCAAGTCACCGACGTTTCCAACGGGCCGCGCTTGGTCCGACGAGTGCTCCATCTGTTACGAGAAGCCCGTGGACACGGTCATCTACGCCTGTGGACACATGTGCCTGTGCTACAGCTGTGGCCTCAAACTCAAGAAGATGTCCAACGCCTGCTGTCCCATCTGCAGACGGCAGATCAAAGACATCATCAAAACCTACCGCAGCACGTAAAGGGGACGGACAGACGGACTCCCTCACAACTGCAAGATCAGGGGACGACGTGTCGAAGTTCAGGAAATATGAACTCTGGTACTTTAAATTTGGTTTATTCACACAATTGCTTTGTTCGCTCGCATGACCTTTTCCAGAGTCGGTACCGCCTGGCTGGAAAGGTCTCTTGTCCCTGCAGAGGCGGCGTATGAAGCGGTCGGAGGTTCCACTGAGAACTTTCTTCTGACCAGAAGCGTTTGCTCTCTGCTGGGTTCTTTGGAAGACTGTGAACGAGAGGACTGAAGAACTGAAACTATTCCAAAAATGATTTCATTTGTTGAGCCATGTTTTTAGGGACCGTCACCCCCCGTTTGCACCGAAGCAAACGAGTCACTTTGGGGCTGAATGAGTTGATAACCGTTCTCTCTGAGGACGACTGAAGCTCTGACTTAGTTCTGGCAGGTTTTCACCTCAGTACGTCACAACTTGTGTCCGTGTGTTACTGGGCATTCAGTCTGGAGCGATGACGTGATGGATCTCTGTGGCTGTCGTGGTGATTTATCAGTGAGTGATGTGCGTAGAGATGGAAGGCGGAGCTGAGTATATTAATTAGGATTGTGACACCTCTTGTACTCGTATAATCTAATGTACCTTTATGGTAGTTCTATTGCAAATGTCGGTGGTAGCTATATCGTCGTGCTAGATAGCAGCTTGCTCCGCAATGTGGTATGTTGCACTGAAATCAGCATCGTCCTCTCAGAAACGCCCCGTTAGGGTAAAGACATTCATCGGTTCAAACAATCCACAAACCTGCGTCCAGCAGACTCAGCAGCTCTGAGTCTATGACAGGAAACAGGAAGTGATTTTGGATTCTCCTCAGGGCCAATAATCTTTTTACTATCCTCCCAAACTTTACCTGCATCATGCCTAACACACTGTGAGTGCTCATGACCAATGGACAGGTGCTCTGAAATAGTTCCCATGACAACGCAGGAGTCAAAGGATCGTTGCCATGGTATCAGAAGCCACCACAGATGCAGCACTGCCTTAAACCAGAGGAGGCTCACGTGGATGTGTCATTTATGTGGTTCCTGCCGTTGACACATTACCAAATAATGCTGTTGTGTGGCACAAAAGGTTCACTCAGAGGAGAAACAAAGCACACCCATCTAAAATAAATATTTTTGTAACATAAATTCACAACATTTCCAATATTTCCAAAGGTCATCAAACATATATAAAATGTTTGATGACCTTTGTGACAGGTCTTTCACCAGCAGCAAAAATCCCTTCATATTTTGAATATTTGTGTGATTCCTGTCCCCTGATTCCACTACAAAATGTCTTGATACGTCCCCCCCGAGATTTCACCTTCATAGACAGCAACTCAGCAGTAAGCCATAGCTTATTACAGGAGAGCCCGTGCTGAGAGACTGTTTTTTAATGACACTCTACTTCCTTCTGTCGATAGTCAACACACGGGGCTCAAACCTTTGCTGCTATGCTATTTGCCAGCTGCCCGCTCTGGGCGAATGCTGACCGTGATGTTTCACACATCCCTCCTCCCACATTACACTTTGATTTACGCTACTGCTTGAAGTGTTAATTCACATTTTGAATGTTAACTCATGTATTGAGAGAGATTAATGATTTTCATCAGTGTGCTTGATTTGAAACAAAAAAACAAAGAAAAAAAAGTTTTGTCTGTTGGTTTTCAAGTTTCCTCCTTATTGATAATCATGATTCTAAGATTTGTTTTCCTGTTTTGACATTCTTGTTCTCTACTCGTGAGAATATAGAGTTTCTCGTACCGTGCAGCAATAAGACATATTGCAGTACACAATCAAAAGCCCGTTGCTTTGGGGTGCAAGAGATAAACTCTTGAATTTTGTGAGCTCCTTTTTTGTAATTGATCTTCTTGTGTATTAACCTGTGTTAGGGAGCCCTACTACCCATTCTTTAAGTATATATCCTGTCATTATTGGGTCTGGAAGCCATCTCTGCATGGTCATGATAAATGTCACTTTATAAAGCTACTGATTGTAATATTGTTCATGTTTAGGCCGGCGTTGCTCTCTGAGACTCAACCACGGCATGTTTTCTTTTGACACTCCGACCAAATTGAATCATTGATTATTTTTTGTTTTGTTTTCACATCACATAAATGTAAGTCCTGGACTTTAAAAAAAATGTACATCTATACATTTCTGGACCACATGAATTGATAAACACACACCAAGCCAAAAACCATTTGGCTGAAGATTTTCATCAGTATGCATATACATACCTTTTTACTGAAGGTATTTTGATTTTGTATTCTTTGTTTGCATCCAGAATACTCCGCAGGCTCCTTGAATGTAGCTGATCCTGTCATTGTACTATTTATTTGTCCATCACTGACGTGTGGACCAAGTGTTTGCTTTCTCTTTGTGTACGGCCAATCACACAGCAGCACGTTTAGGGATGCTCTCTGTAGATCTTAGTACTTTTTGTCATGCCTGAGTAATCTGTTCACTCTGTGTGAACATGGGGACCAACAGTAGACGAGCATCCGAGTGGAACGCTGTTGGTGTAGACTGGAACCATATATATCTACATATCTAGATATATAGATCTATATGTATATATATATAGACTCAGCAGCTGAAGTACTTTACAAACCTGTATTTTCTTTTTCTTTTGAAACATCACGTTTGTTCGTGAACGCTGTTCAGTGCGAGTCGGATGATTGTGGTGAATAAACTTTCCAGATGAGTTTGAGCTGTGTTGATCTCGTGTTTCACTCGGTGAGAGCTCAGATGTGCAGTTTGTTCACGAGGGAAATAACACACTGACACAGATACATGCATGATATTCCCTGTCAGGGGATTTATCTTACTTTGGGGCAGTGCGACAAGCTGTGGACACGACACTGACAATCAGGCAATCCCCTTCAAGTTGTCGTGACTACATGCTAGCTAACGGTCGTTTAGTGTTTTTGCACAAGCGCAGATATATATTTGTAAAAAGTGCCAATCTTAAAATAATTCCGCCTGGAGACTCAATGCCAACGTACATATTGACTTTGTAAGGTGCAGGTCTATTCAGATGTAGATGTTTGTCCTCTCAACACTGGTGCTGTTTGGAGGAAAGCTCCAGACAGCCATCTAGTGGACAGACTTTGGTATGTTCACAGCATGAAGGGTTCAGTTAAAAAAAAGAGATTACTTTGGATAAAATGAATTGCCTGTTTGACCAAAAAATATGAACTCAAGGTCCACTGACCAGCTTTTTCCAGAGCTTTCACCAGCATCTTAAGGTCTTCTTCAGTGGACGGATACGAATGGTCTCCATCACACTGAACCAGCTGTTCCTATGTGAAACAAAGTCCGTCCTTATGTCTGACAAAAGCTCGCTGATGGAGCTTGAGACAACATGTTTGTTTGTCTTTACCGCTAGGTGACAGGTCAGCCATTTTTTTTTTTAAAGGTTCAATATTTACAAAATACAACTGATTGAAGCTGCACGAATCAACATTTTCATATTAACAATGGGTGAAATGACAATGTAAAATGTGTGAGGTATCACTCGTGGTTCCAAAACCGTCACCTGACTGCAGTTTCTCACTTCTACAGAGCCTGACAGCATTTTTACACTCGTGCTTAAGCTCTGATAAACCCACTGTACACCAGAGACAGAGCTAACAGCTAGCTAGCGAACATAGCGCAGCATTTAGCAGCTAAAGAGACAGATATCTGAGGGGACACAAACTGAGCTAACTAGCTACTAGTGGAGTGAATATTGGACTTACCACCTCAGGACAGAAACACATTTATATTGTGTATATACAGCCATGACATCATTGTATAAGCATAATGTACTACTGGTAGCATCTCAACAATGCTTTCAGTTCAAATAAACCCAGAATGGTTGTGTTGTTGTGAGCGTACAATGAGCCTTCGTGTCTACGTAGGGAGCAGGTCCTCTCATCATCCAGTGTGCTCCTCAGACCTGTAGGCCTTTGGCTGCCAGAGGTAATTAGGACACAGGTGTAAGCATATATTTCATGTAACTTTGGACATAAATGATGAATCTCTCCACACACGTTTGGATACAAGAGGGACAAAAATTCTTGTCTCTTGTCTTTAGTGGGAAACCGGGGCCCCAAGAGCTCGTTCGTCTTCATTCATCACTCTCAACCTCCTCGCACTTTTCTCCCACAACTCATATCTCGCTATATATATATATATATATATATATATATATATATATATATATATATATATATATATATATATATATATATATATATATATATATATACACACACACAACCAGCTGCATTGTTCTGCCTGTCCACATCTAAACTCACTTAATCTGGCCGGCGAATAAAGATAAATGTCTCACTCTGTAATATTACTGTCGCACATACCATCGATCACCACGAGCAGAGAGCGGGTTCGCTGCTCTTTATCTGCAGTGGCAGATGCGACGGGAAGTGTGAGACGAATGAAAAGGAGTCCGAATAAAACAACAGCGATAATACATTTAATATTGTTCCTCTTTTGGGCGATGCGAGATACAATGTAAACATGTACAAGATACAAAAAAAAGAACAAGACTTGTCAAAATGAAACGGGAGATAAGAAAAAGCCCTGTATTCAAAAGGAACGCACATGTGCAGGGTGTCTCAATCAGAAAGGACTTGTCCTCGTGCACCAGTGTACAGTATAGGGGTGCGTTGGACAGATAGGTGCGTGGCCCTGTCACCACGCATGACTCCTGATTGGGGGATGAAGCCTCTCAGTCTCCTCATGGCATATCTTTTGAAAACAGGGAGCTTGCAAGAGTGAAACACAATCTGCATAACAACAATAGTAATAAAACGAAGAAAATAACAGAAAAGCACCTTCCTTTGGTCCAACTCCAGGCCTCCACCTGTTATTGTGTGTGTTCGAGTGGTCGACATGCTGGTAACGGACTGTTTTTTTGTCAGAACTGACAGATCGAGAGCTCGATGGCGTTGGGTTTCCAGAGTTTCTTTGTTTTTTTGGCACACTGCTCTCCACTGCAGGGTGGTGACAAATTCTGTTTCTATAAATGCAACATCCAGGCTAAAACAGGCTGCACCTCCTCATGAATCGACAGCTATCACTTTGGACATCTCGCCTCCAAAGCATGAATATGGCACCAGAGGCTCCCACGCAGAGGCGCAGTGTTCTTGATGAGGACGCTGTTAAGACGCCGGCGTGTTGTCTGACTGGCAAAGGTTAATTAAGACGCACTGCTGTGCTAATTAGAAACCGGGATTCAAACGGGGACAAAGAAAGGTGCCACAGAGACACAGCTGCGCGCCTCCTTCCTCCACACAGCCTGTTTTCCTGCAGCTCCCGCTGATCCCCGCCGCTGGCGCCTCAAACTGTGACTCTGAGAAGGAAGTTTTCAGAATGACAAATAATAATCAGCGTTCCCTTCTTCACAGCTAGGCCTGGCCCTGCAGCTTGGCTTACTCTTCTCTTTCGTCACTCGCGCTCAAACTAAAACTTCATGTTCATTAAAAACCTACAAAATCATCTCCCTAAATACCTCCACTCTGCTCCCACACACGTACTAAAACTTACTTATCAAACCTACCCCGTCCTTCTATCAACACCAGCCTTCATAAGACATTTTGATTTCTTTCTATCATCAATGAACGCTTGTCTCGTTAGATGTGAGCAAACGCTTCCAATCCTGCTACACTTTCACAACATTCTATCATTTCTCTCAGCAGCAAAAAGACACTGAGGAATAAGACAGAAAAAGGGGGACATGGAATCCAACGTGTGAAGCCATTTTTTTGTCTTATTCCCCAAAAAAAACCAACAACCGTAGAACACCAGCTCAAGCGCTCACACCCTCAGGGCCTGCAGAAGATCTGAAGACACTGACAGTAAAAGGAGCTACAAGCAGACGTTGGATCAATTTTTAAAAGTTATTCCATAGATGGAGTGAGACTGAGAGAAGCGGCTGAACTCACTCGTCTCTCACCGACTTGCAGAAGGATCAATTAAATCATTGTTTGGAGGAACAAGATCTGGGCCTCACCTCACTCTCACCTTGTCTCCTAGAATCCCCGACCTGATCCATCTTGTGCCTCCCTGCATCCTGCACTCCCAAAATCTCCTCCTTGACCCCTAAATTCTCTTCTCCCGAGTGCACCTGCAAGCAATCCATCTCCTCATGCAAACACACACACACACACACCCGACACCTCCTAGACATCTCAATCCTTCTTCAGCGGGAATAGACTGCTTATCTGTGTCGAGGAAGGAGGGAGAAGGAAGGAAGAGAAGCGCAGCGAGGAGGAAGACGCCTGCGGCAGCAGCTCGGGGCTTTTGGGATGAGTGTTTAAGGTGCTTCACGCCTGAGCGGTGTCACCCATCTGCTGGAATAAAATGACTCGTCCTGATGAATGCAAAATACATTACCGCCGCCAATGTGGCTGAAAGAGGCCGAGCCCATTGAAGAAGGAGCCCGTCACTTAAAGGAGCAGTTAGACATGTTTTGTGAAATACACTAATTCACTTTCACGCAGAGAGATAGGTGAGAAGATTGATAGCACGCGCATGTCTGAGCTCTGAACACCAAACAAGCCAGGAGACAGTTAGCTTAGCTTCACAGATGGCCTGCTTCTGCCCACAGAAAGCAAAAGAAACTCCCGTCTTCAGCAGATGAATGTGGAAAGAGCATTCTGCACATCAGTGAGTGACAAAAGACAAAACACACTGCCATCCATCTTCTCGTCTAACTCTCAGAGAAAACAAATCAAGATATTTCTCAGACTATTCCTTTAAGGTGACGTTTAAAGTCCGGGTAAAGCAAAAAAACAAAAAAAAAAAAAAACGTGTTTTGAGAACACCCCGCCAAATGAAATGATTTGTTTTTAAAACAGGAAGTTTATAAAATGATGTTTTAGGATGGTGATGAAAGAAGCAGTATGTTGTGCTCTGAAGGCCGGTTACACCTGGACAGCTACCACGCACACTGCACAATGTTACCGTGCATGTACTTTGTGCAGCCATGATTTCAGGCTCCTCAACACTTCAACGGTCTGACGCCACAAGTCAGCACTATATTCGTTTTGAAACAAATCTCAGATTCGACTTTAGCCGGACTTGAACTGCGAACTCTCCCGACAAAAGGATTCATGGCCTCCAGCCTTATTGGCCTGACAGGAAGTCGTTAGCACGATGACGTACCTGTCACACATGGATAAGGCAAAGAGAAAAATAAAGGCTTTTCTATTTTTTTTGGCGTACATCCTGGAAGCTGATAGATTGATGTGAAATCTCCCCGCTCTTGTTTACTCTCCCGTCCTCAGCTCCAAATGTCACCTTTCACCGCGGTGATTGGTGAGGAGAACGTCTGACTCGGCTCCACAGAGGACAACTGTAGAGAGGCATCGCGTAGGTGCAGAGAGGACACACTCCACAAAGCAAACAACAACAAAAAGAAGAAGAAAACAACAACAAGAAGACAAAAAAACTGAAAACTATCAAAATTCCATTCAGGCACGAACGTGACAGCTCAGAGCAGGGCCACTGAGGCCCCTGATGATGGGCCCTTGACTCTCCGTCGATGAAGAAGACCCCTGATGGCTGTAATGTCAGAAGGGGGTTCTGCCATGCACAGTCACAAAGCACATGTCCACCGCTGACTCTCATGCTGTCGATATAAAAGTCAGGAGACGATGAGAAGTCACACTTCGGTCCAAGGAGTCC
Organism: Melanostigma gelatinosum; assembly: GCF_949748355.1. Taxonomy (NCBI): domain Eukaryota; kingdom Metazoa; phylum Chordata; class Actinopteri; order Perciformes; family Zoarcidae; genus Melanostigma; species Melanostigma gelatinosum. Next base: position 10,288,185 of record NC_136644.1, on the reverse strand, counting down.
TCATCGCTATCAGGGCCTCTCACATCGGCTCTTTCAGATCGACCTCTAACGATACACTTGAAATGACGGTGAAAGCTCACGCCTGGCAGTCTGACTCTGGGAATATCTACTCCTGCGATAGTATCCCTCTTGTTGAAGCATGATGCCTTTCTGATCTATTGCACATTTCCTCACGGTTACATTTCAGAATTTGGGGTTGAAAAAAGGTAAAAGCTTAATTAAATACAGATACAGGTAAGTGTAAGCCTCTCACGGAACAATTCCCTTACTGTTTCAGTAAATTCAGATCAATCAAAAGAAGCAATATGCAATAATAATAATATGTGCTGGAGCGAGATGTACAAAGTGATTGAACACATTTACATAATGCCTTCGTCTGGATGGGAGGGGGCCTTGTTTACAATCTTAATCTTAGTATTCATCCATGTGGTTAGATTTCGATTTTCCATATTCTAAAATGAATGCAAAAATGTCAAACATTCCAACTAAATTATGATATTTGAATTATTTTGTCGTCTGACTGGATAGTTTTGGATACTAAGGAGCCAATTTGTGTCACAATTAAAATCGGTACAGCTTTACAGTAATATTTTGAGTGGGGGATTAAGGCGATTGTCAAACCTTGATAAAAATATAAAACGATTCATAATAAATATATTTAAAATCCGGCATTATGTAAAGCACAATAAAGATAAAGGAAGTGCCCGTGATTTGCTAAAGTTGCAGTACACAGCATGAAGGAAAAATAGAATTTATAATTAATAATAATTATTGCCCGATATTGCCAGCTACACTGAGATTAATAAAAAAAAATTAAAAAAAAACAGAAAATTCTCTACAGTTTTTGGTCACTGACCAGCAGTGCGTTTCTTCTTACACTGAGGCAGAACGGCCGGTAAGCCTCCGGGATGGGACAGAGATACTGCTGTAGTACCTCTGACCTCCCACTAGAGGGCTCTACTTCTCCAATCCTAGTCACACTTTGCCATGGTCGCTGTCACGGACAGAGCTCCACCTCTCATTTGAGGTGATGGGGAAAAAAAGAATGAAGAGAAATTAAATAATTACAAAAATGTTTTTCAATAAATTAAATGCTGAGTATTCACTGCATCTTCACATGAATGCACCATAAATCAGGTTTAGAGTGCACTAAATCACAAAACAGAACCACTTCGTTCCTCGTTATTGTCACCGTGTGATCACAGAGTAACAAATTGACAAACAGCGAAAACTGCGATCGAGCAGGTACTGTGCTTTGTTTAAAACTGTGGTACTGTCCAGCAGAAACGTAATGACACCTTAGTGTTCAGCCTCATACAGAGAGCTCACACCGCTCATTAGAAAATGTATTTCAGCAGTCTTCAACATCAGCCATTTGAATTTTGAAAGTTAAGATTTTAACTCAGAATGTCACTTTCTCATATTTCACTTCTGCATATGCAGAGAATTATTTTGAACTTGACACTTTTTAAGAATTGATAAGACTTATTTATATGATATTATGATATATGATATGATACCCAACTATAATTTGAAAGTTGTGAAAAAATACTTTGGAAACTTTGAAACAAATCTATTCCCTGTGCTGTGTTGTCTTCTAATAAAACTAATACTGCACAGCAATATCTAACATTACAATGTACTTGTTTACTTCTAGTTTTAGAGATCTGTCATTTTGAGAAAATGAATCAAGTTCTTCCAGGTACAGATTTTTTTTGTTCATAAAACTCGTGTTAGGCATTTTGTTGAATACACTGTATTACTTGTACACAAATAAATAGTAAAATCACAAACGTAGCCAATGAAATGACATTTGTCTTTGGTTTGATCACATTGTGGGATAAATTCTATGCAAATGTGTCCCTGGACGTCAATTATTTGAGCACATTTCCAGTACTCCAATACATCTCTGTAACAGATGCAGCGGTAAAACTAAATATGTGCACCTAAAATCACTGCAGTAAACCTAAACCTTTGTAATTGTTTTCATCTTTTGAGGTTATTAGCTGGTTTTGTTCGAGAGAGAAACTTACGAGTTGTTCTTTGACTTTCCAGAAAACTAAAAGATCTGTTATTTTCAAGTTTCACAGGTATATTTTTATACATTTGCTCATTGAAAGCATTAATATCAACAAATCTTTCTTGGGCTCGGGGGTTCTAAGACAAAACGATGCCAATTCATGAAAGCTGAGAACCTCCTGTATATTGGTGTCAGATGGTACGTGACACGAGGCAGGAGCTTTAACTGTTCAAATTCTAGGCTGAAAACAGATGTCACAAGAAAGCAGAAATAATTCTCATCAAATCAAGACATTATAACATGAACAATGAAACTGAATAAAAAAATATGGATAATGAAATTAAAATGTTTTAGTTTGCTTGATGACTTGCGCCTTAAAGCGAAAACATTCTCACTTAAATCTGTTTTTTATTCTTAAATTTTGTGTTGGACTAATTACAGCTCTCTAGTTCGAAACTTTGCACTTTGTTTGCACTCAAAAGTGTAGCTCTTAATGTGCTATGGAAATACTCCTGGTGGTCTTCGTAGGCCGATGGCACTCTAAAAGATTTGGTTGATTTAACGTTTTGCCGTCCACCATGAAGACCTCCATTCAAGTGATCAAATACAAAAGGCACTTATCGGCCATCAGCGTCAGTGATGGGCAGGAATGAGCATAACCATTTTGCTGCTTCTCACTACATGATGCAAACCTCTTTAAGAGGTTATCACTCTCATTCATACCATGTTCTATCGAAAAGACACCGTCCTCTTCAAATTCCTTCTCTCACGGATGACCAATCCCACATTCCTGTCTCTCATTCCCAGCCAAAATATTTGAAATCTTTACACAATCTTTAGTAAACCAGCACTAAAAGTGTCCTTCCTAATCAGATTCAAATATCTGTCTTTTTACACGCAGTCGTCGACGTACATTTTCATGGACATATTGCTTACATGAGAGTGCGGGTAACATTCTTAAGGAGTGATGTCACCAACGTCCTTGAAGACATCAAAAGGGGGAGGATGTGGGGTTGGTTTTATTTCTTCCGCTCTAGGTAGTTGGAGGGGACCCAGCCCTTGCGGGGAAGCAGGCTGTCCTGCACCTGGCAGTACCACCATCCATTGGGGTTTCTTTCCAACACCTCCAGGCAGGTGCCCTCAGTGAAACCCATTGTTTCCTCATCGCCACGATAGTCAGCGATGGACACGTACACATCCCTGCCAAGGTTATTGTGGATCAGTTGGCTCTTGTCTATGGGCTTGGGTCGAACTGTGGACACAGGGATGCCGTTGCGTTGGTTAACTCTGCTCAGGGCGTCCTGGACATTGCTTGTGCTGAATGCGCTCCCTGAGGACCCCAGGCCGGAGCGCTCGGCAGGCCTCGTCAGACTTTCCACAACTACGTGTGGACGCACGGTGCTGAAGGAGGCATTTCGGCGGACACCAAGAGTGGCAGAACCGGAGCCATAGTGATCGCTTCTGCCGAGAGATTCATTCCGCCTCAGAGACCCTGTCATGTAGTGTCCATCCTTGGCTGGCTGTGTTGTGGTCACAAACACAGACTGAGGCCTCACTGCCACCTGGCGTACCCCGTTCCTCATCCGTACACCTCCATTAACTATCCCGGACGGCTTCGAGAAGCCACCAGGAGGCTTAGAAGGAATTGGCGGAGTATTCCTTCTCAAGCCTTGATGCTGCTGGCTCAGACCCTGAACATTGATGTTATTGAGGGCCAAAACGTGCTGCTCATTTTTCTCCAGGCTGTTGGACTTACTCCCACCACTCCCATGTCTATCTCGGTCCAACCCACCTGCATCCCCCACTTGTCTGACAGGTTCGAGGTAGTACGAAGGAGCCCAGCCCTCCTCGGATCCCCAACGAATGTACCACCAACCGCTCTCCTGCTTCTCCAGAACCTCAACCTCCACCCCGGCTGGAAAGCTGATCTCAGAATCCTGGACCTTCTTATAGGCATCCAGGGAACGATAGAGATTGGGACCTTCCACGTCGGAGTCACCACGGCTCCCTTTGGAGTAGACAGACGAGAGATCTGAGGTGCTGCGTGAACACATCGAGTCCTCTGATGAGATGACGGAGGCTGTTTCAGAGTCGTCCCCACGAGTAGGTTTGAGCCCATGAGGCCGAAACTGACTTGTGGGCCTCAGCTGCCGTCTCAAAGAGCTGATGTCCATCCTCTCCGGACTCTGGGGCTCTGATTTGGTCAGGAGTGGTTTAGGTCTGACAGAAGGCTTGGGCCTGGTGGAGGGGCTTTGACCTATTCTCTGCTCCACATCCCGGCTGAAGGCAGAGCCTTTCTTGTGGCCTCTACTCAATTCATCTGATGAAGAGCCGGGGCTGTTGTCCTGCGACCTAAAGCTGATATCTATGTGTCTGCCCAGAGTCTGGCTTCTCCGGTTCATCTCTGGCGTCATGGTCTTCATGGGTCTACCAGCTAAAGGTGAGGATCCGGATGGTTTGCGTGGAACTGTGGAGGAATGGTAGCTCCTTGGGGAATTTGGCTCACTGGAACCTTTGACTGAAGTTCTTTCAACACCACTGCTTGGCCTGAAGCCGTCGTTCTCATAGATACACTCATCTTTTGCAACCTCCTCTGCTGACCTGTAGGAAGCTCTTCGATGAGTGAACACAGGGGACGCCTTGCAGACAGGAGGAGAGGTCTTGCAGACAGAAGGAGAGGTCTTGCAGACAGGAGGGGAGGCCTTGCAGGAAGGAGGGGCGCTGCGGTACTTGTCGCTGGTCACGCTGCTGATCTTTACACCCAGGGGACGCTCATCCTTTAGAGCATCTGTGTCCGATTCACCTTCGCATCCAATTGCAGGAATATCATATTCAGGTTCCTCATACACAGGCTTGCTCAGCGGCTCTGAGACTTTAGAGGCAGAGTTAGTGGGAGGAGGAGCGTCCTCAGACTCTTGTTTTTTGACAGGAGGAGCTGGGGGTGGGACTTTGGGCCGGGTCAGGGTGCTGGTCCGACGGCTGAGATTGGGCTTCTTGCGCTTGTCAATGTAGGAGCAGGGGGCCCAGCCCTCCATCTCTCCAATCTGCACATACCACCAGCCTCCGGGGTTCTTCTCTATCACCTACACAACAAGACATATGGAAGATAGAATCTAAAAACGTGTTTTTCTTTCTTTAGCATTTGTCACACATGCTGCACACTGGAATGGTTTCGGGTTAGATGATCAGAGGATCCAGGACATGCTGTTATGACACCTGCTATTGCAGTCGTCTTGTGCAGACATTAATGACAAACGTTAACACACTGTCTAGAATTGCCAGCTCAACATGTTGTTATCTTCATCGCTCTACCTGAGTCTACGTAAAGGGAATTATATCAACATCATCACGTTTAAACACAAATCTCAAGGTTGCATCGCTAATGCCTGAGCTTTACTGTCTATCTGGGCAGCACTGAGTTAACATACATAATTCATGAGGCCTGACTGTCTAATCTCAGTGACAACAATGTAGATCTGGCCTCTTACATCAGCCTTTTGTCCTCCACGGAAACTGATGCCATCAGAGATGGAGGACTGGAAATCTGCTATGGTGTAATACTCTGCTTCCACAGCAGGGGGCTCTGGAGGCTTGGGTAAGTGGAATCCCTGTACAGCAAAGAAGAAGAGATGTGAGCAGCTGACATCATATCTAGCCATCATTATAACGTATCTGACACCCTCTATCATTGTTGGGATGTGTTAAGGCTGCATATGATAATAACATACACATATATAATAGTATGTGTAGTATTTAAGTGTGGGCAGTGGTAGATTCAGATGATCCAAAGACATACGGAAATGATGTCCGGTTGTTACTGTGCTTGCATGGTTGCTATGCCAACTCTCACAGCTAATCTGTGTTTATACTGCACTTAAAACACATTTCAGCTAGAGCCTATGATCGTAAATGTGCTAGGACATTGTTCACTGTGGGTAGTTCTGTGATGCTGACATGCTTCTGTGGAACATACAGTCACATGAGCCCTCTTGGCTATTGTTTGAAAGCAGTAGCTTGTGAGTGTCTTACCAAGTTGGTTTCTCTTCGTGGAGGGGGTTTTTGTCTCAGATTTGGAGACCCTGATCAACAAAGAAACATGTCATTAAAACGTATTTGCAAAGAACTCAACACACATCCAACAGTCAAGAACTATATCGTTGTAGTCGTGCCTCATTCCTGTTTGCCCTAAGTGGCTGGCAGGCAAGACGTCAGAATCAGACGTCTTACTCATGCTACTCAGAGACCCGGGGTTACGTAAGTAACCTAAAGTTCTCTTTCATAGCACTCGTTTCGATGTCTCACGATAGGATTGCCAGAAAAGATTATCTCAATGACCTCCAGCCCACCTCACACAGCAGTATATGGATGAAGCATTTAGTGCACTCAAAGAATGGTAGGCCGCTCCACGGCAGCAGGAAACTATTTTATACAGCTTTGGTTCCATACCTAGTTTTATGAACCTTCTTTTAATTCTGGTTGTGAGTCAGTCTGGTAGGTTGCTAAATAACATCTGGGTTAAATTGATGGCGGCCAGCTACACAGACATGGCTTTATAATCATCAATGTGCTGTCGTTACTTTAAGTTGAGTCGAGGGTGAAAAAGGTTATCACTGTGCATTTTAGAAAGCATGCAAAGGCATAATATTTGGCACAAAATAGATTTCTGTTAGCTCAAATGAAATCATAATTTCTCTACGAGATATCATTCATGTACTTGGAAAACACATGCTCAGGATGCCACAAGAAACTATGTGAGTGAAATGGACACCCACACCCAAAATCCCATGTTAAATAGCCTCACAGATTAGCGTGACAGAGCATTAGATTACACCACCATCACCATGTGGCTTACCTATAGCATCAAAGCCTACACAAAAGGAAAACGACAAGTCTTAATGTCTCATACAAAGACTACAAATGCTCCTCTCCATAGCTGCTATGCATTTACTGCTCAATTGTCTCCTAAGACACCACAAACACTCACCAATTGCCACTCGATGTGGAGCCACTCTGGCTACAGCTGGGGACCCTGGCTCGCCCCTCCCTTTACTCTCATTTAGGGCAGCACTCGCTGCTATTCCCAGACACGGGCTGTTGGTGTCACGGCCCGCGCTCAGCCTCCTGCCCGTCTCGGCATTGATCTCAGAGTTGTAGGGCATGGGCAGGCTGATCTCGCTCTTGGAGAAGTGGCGCTCCGGCGTGGTGCTGCCCTCTGCGTCCGCCTGGATGTCCTTTTCGCTGACCGACTTCTTCTGCAACAGATTGCTGATCTCCATGATGTTGCCGATGATCTCCACGGGGCCTGTCAGGGTCTTCTTGCGGGGGGAGAAGTCTTCTTTCACCTTTTTCAAGTAGGAGGCAGGGGCCCAGCCCTCTTTCCCTAAGTATCTGTGGGTAAACACAGACAGACTGGTGTTTAATACTACATCATTGTGATATCATTCAAAGGGGCATTGCTCCAATTTCACACATTAACGCCACTTTATGGAGTCATGGAGTTTGAAAGGTGTTCACCGGGCAAAGTTTTGGGAGCTTGACCCATAGCAATGCCTAGACATCTTATTATGACATCTCTTTCTATGATCTGCCTTTTGTAAGGTGCAATACTAAATTACCAGAATGCATTGATATCGGTTTGACCATAAATCATACCTAAAAGGAATACATTCTCTGGTACATTCCCTGGCATGTCACTATGTAATACAATTCACCAAATCAGATCCTGTGTGTTGAAAGACCATTTTAATTGTAGTGACGTAGATGTAGCCAAAGGCAAGTAAACAGACTCAGTAATCAAAGAGGCACTGCTTCCCCACATTCACACATCCACTGTGAAGCTAAATGAGTCATTTCAGAGTCCTTTTTTTAAACAATCAGGAATGTTTCCAAATGCAACTCTGTGAGTCATTTGCCTCTAGGTGGGCCGTTCTCTGCTCTGAACAGATGTGATCATTTCTGCTTCCTTGGTGCAGGGACTCCAGCTGCGACCACAAGGAGTCCCCAGAAGAGAAGAAAAAGCCCCATCTTTAGACAGCCCTGGAGTAAGACGGCCCACTGAGAGCGGCGCGGCTCCGGCGTACATCTGGAGCATCACTTCCTGTCGGAAAACGTGTTCCGACACGACTCGTTGGGCGTTGCAATGAGGGGCACAGGAGCGTCACATCAAGTCTATTTTATTTCTACAGCCATGAATGTCACAGATCACTCATTTTCCTGTAAGGGGAGACACGTCACCCTCCATTCAGAGGAGGAGAAACTAACCCAACAAGCTGATACACATATTAGCCACATGCACAAGCACCGTCAGCAGTGCTCTGTGTACATTCCTGTGTGTGTGTGTGAGCATGTGAGCACGTGTATGTCACATGCCCCGAGGCAGCATGTGATAGTAATCAGGGGATACTGAGAAACAAACAACTGGAAGTACACACTGGGTGGGTAAACAGCACACACCTGTGCAATGCAGCAGCGTCGTATGTGACATCATCACCAACGACGTGACAAACAGCAGATCCCATTTCTCTCACTTAGCCGCGGTGTGTGTGGACGAGCTGAGCGCTTCACTCACCTGATATACCACCAGCCCTCCAAGTTCTTCTGGATGACCTCCACGGTGACCCCTTTCTCAAAGCTCACTTCATCCTTCCCTTGACTGGTGTGCGGCTGTATGGCCATGTATTTCTCCTCTGGAGGAAGGACAGAGAGAGAGAGTAGCAGAGTGAGTCACCTGTGGTCATTAAGCACTCTTACACTGAGGGGTTAGACCACTGTATAGTTTACATCTTTCCAGAGGACTTTGGAGGGGGAAACATGGCGAGTGTGACCTACTTAAAGTGCTCGGGACTATTTCCATACCCACACAAAGACATTAAAAACAACCGGCTCCCGCTACAGGCCACGCGAGGCCTCAATAGAGCTATTTGGACCCTGATCCAGTGTTCATCTCTCTCCAGATGGAGATTCCTGTTCGAGCAGCCGGCCTACATCAGGGACTCCCTCGAGGAGATAAGATATTTGGACCGAGATCTCTCTTCTCAGATTTATATCTGTCCGACGCTCCTCTCTCACGCTCTGCCAGTTTTTCCAAGAACCTTAAGGGAAGGATATCCTACAATGGGCCTAGTGGGGTGCAGTAGAAGGTTAGGGGATTTATAGACACCAAAGCAAAAAGACTAGAGCAGAGCAGGAGACCAAAGATTGGCAGATAGATCACACCAAGCTTCCCAAGCACATTAGCTTATTTCAGTGGCTGATGAACTGGTACGGTATGAAGAGGAAGAACATCTTTCAGCAGCACTGGAATATAATATCCACAGCTATGTTTTTGTCAGTCTAAAGATGAAACTAAGAATCGTTGTGTTTCCGGTAGTGTAGAATGAGCCCTTCATCTCTACATAGGGAGCAGAAGTCCTCCATGTTGCACCGCCATGTTTCCACAGTTGCCCAGAAGGGACAAACCAAACTCCGGCTCTGGAGAGAGACTTTTGTGTTTTCACATTACCTGAAGAAAAAAACGTAGCTGACGGATGAGACGTCTCGCTTCTTTCTCTTCTCTCCTGAGGGTTGCACATGCTCAGTACTGATCAGGCAGGTGTGAGCAGAGAGTGTACCGTTAGCCAAAGCTAGCAAAATGTCAGCAATTTGGCAATATTTTAAAGACAAAACTGTCAAACTAAATTTAAAAAAGTCCTATTTATTCTCCCCATGTATTTGATCATGTTTAACCTGAGCCAGGACTTACAACAATGATCTAAAATCATATCATATCACATCCTTCCAGGATTAGTAGTATGCAGCTGTTCAAAATAATAATAAGACATGAATTTTTGTTTTTAATGCACTGGTATCAGATTGGTACGCTGTACTGGTATCTGTATCAGAAAGAAAAATATTATCGTAACGCTTCCAGCTACACCCAGACCACTAGATGCCACCAAATCTTACACACTGTCCCTTTAAGTAAGTGGCATAACATCTGACAGGAGGAAGGGAGGAAGACATGGCTGGAGGGAGGGATCCGAACATGTACAATATAAATGAGAGCAGCTGAGGTCAATAATGTGGAGCAGAGTGGAATGTCTGGCCTGAACATCAGCTCGCAAAGCATGTGTGTGTGTGTGTGTGTTGGCGCCAGAGTCTCACCGGACAGAACAGTGAGTTGAGAGGGGCGGTCAGTGGGATTCTAGAAAATGTGATTGGCGACCCGCTCTGAGAAAGCACCGACCGCTGGCCGCGTGTGAGACGCCACTCCTGTGAAGATCACAATGAGGTCACTTTGCCGTCGGTAACCAATCAACAACCCCCCAGAGAGGTCAAACACCCTGACATGGCTTTGTGTCAGAGTCAAATAGAGATGTGCTGCAATTCAATTGGAGACCCGAGCGCGGCCTTATTTTATTGTTCAAATCTCGGGATCACGTCCCCCCCGTCGTCTTTATGAAGCGTAACGTTAACGTTAAAGTGTGTGTCAGCAAACGGGCTGCAGAGTACACGCCTGCTCTCTTCCATTAGCTGATTACATCCTGCCAGAGCATCAATCCTACGGGGCCGCTCTTTGTTTTTGTCCTTTGCCATCAAACTTACTGTAAAACCTCACTCACACGTTTCTTATCACTAGCTCAGCAATGCATTATCAGGCAGGGACAGTCGTGTCTCCATTCACAAAGCAAACACAGTGGGGAGGATTACAACAGGAGAAAGGTGCAGTAAAAGTACAACATTTGCTGCTGGAACTTTCAGGTAACAATACATGGAATCTGTCTTGACCTTCTGGTACTCTTATTGTCCTCAATAGCCATCCCAAGCCATTTGGGTTGCTAAGCACGTTAGGGTACCTGCACATAGTGCTCATTGATCTAGGGCTGATGAGAGACTGATAGCGCACAGTAGCTGCACAGCATGACGGCAGACAGTCACAGTCAGTCAGGGAAGGTAGTGAATGAACAAGTTAGAAAATCCATAAAAACTGCTGCCAGGAGCCCGAAACACTCGCTGCCTTGTGAGACTCTGTCCTCTGGCTTCATCAACAATGCCGACGCTTACACACTAAATGTTCTGTTTTCTTTCCCTAATGTATTCCTACTAAGCTGTTTACATGGCTAATGAAAATCCCACTGATATTCCTGTTTACATGCAGACGAGCATACTCTGATAACAGCCTCCCTCTCCTCAAACCTGAATAATATCGGCATATCCCGCATTTCTGAATTGGAAAATGCTCCCTTCAGAATAAGACCGTATTCACAATATTCAATATGTTGTTTACATTACTCATATCACACTAATATTGTATTATTATTCAAAATATTTGTAATAATCGTGGAATATTAGTGTGCATGTTGTTTACATGCACACTAATATTCCACGACCAGTCCTCATTCTTTGGTTTCTCATTTTCCCAGTTAATTTTAGCTGAGTGTTGATTGGAGGGTTGTTCAGATCAGCTGCTGTGCAGGCTGCAGGAACCGGCTGCTAACGAAGAACTGAGAGCAGCTTGGTTCCTCCTGTTGGCCAATCGGGGTGCGACAACGCTCTTTCTTTAGGCGTTAAGAGAGGTGGAGGACTGCACACTCAGCACTTTCTGGTCCTTCCTCCACTTAATGCAGACCTCGTTTTAGACGATCCCATCAGTCACAAACTCTGGTCTTTAGGCTCATTGAGGTGATTTTGAGAGTTGTGAAACCAGCTAGAGTAAATATTAAAGATCACCTGTCCACTAGCTGGACTAGGTGTGTATGTACATATAAAGTACATATATGTATATATACAGTACATATACATATAGATCTATATGTATGTGTGTATATATATATATATATATATATATACATACATATATAGATCTAGATATATATCCATGTAGATCTATATCTATATATATATCGATGTAGATCTATATCTATATATATAGCAACATGAAAATGTGACCTGAAGTGCTGGAATTCAACAACATGACGTCATAGTGTTTCATTCTCTGGTGGCAACAACTAGCCGGGTGACTCATCCACCAGCCTCCATAGAGGTTGAGGTCTGTGTGATTAAAAGCAGTCCGCAGATCGGGCTGATGTCCCACTTTCACACTTTCCAGCGGCTCAATGGGTCCAAGCCTCACTGTTCTGTGAGACGTAACGTTCCTGCAGACCTGGGCTAATACTGCTCTCCGGCCTGGCTTCATATGCTTTGACTTCAGTCTATGAAAGATGATGTGCTGTAAATGATGACCCTTTAAAACTTCTACTTCTACTAATGTTCCCATGGCCACTGGTAAAAGAATCAAAACGTCTTGACGTCGTGGGTATGTGGCCAGGTGTATCACTTTCCCTGCATCAGCTGCCTGATGCTGTTGATTATGTACGGATATATTTCCTGTATGTCAGTGTGTGTGGGTTGTCTCCTGTACAGTATCAGTCACTACGTCCCATTCCACCTCAGTTTGCCCTGTATTCTCTTCTGATTAATCACTAACTGGTCCAGGGGTAAAGGTGTCCAGCCATGCTGTACTATGATAATTAGAGACAAGGTTTTACAGAGGTTGCACAGGTCCAGGAACAGCATCCACAAACACAATCTAAGTACAAGACGTCTGTTCGAAGCCCTGACGAAGCCTGGAACCGGACAGGTGTCAAAACCACAGATAACTTGCTAAAAATGCAACAAAAAAATGTCGTCTTTCTTCTTTTTTTTAAAACAAATACAAGCAAAATGCAAAAGTTATTCATGGCATTAAACCTAAGGGAGCTTGCTTTACGTAAGCAGCAACACTGTTATACAATCATCTGTGTTCTCCCGGCTCAGTGGTCGTCAAGGCCGTTGGTTTGTGCTGAGGGAGCCGAAGACTCTTAATTATCCAAATCTGTTCAACGCAGTCCAATTGTTTTGCCGCTCCGTGTGAGCTGAAGAGCGGTCCAAGTTTGACGGAGTGACATCAGAGCTGACTTAATGGCCACCCAACATGCTACTCCGGGTAGAAACCTCAAGGCCAGTTGTTGTTGTTGGCTAGTCAGGATGTAAATGAGGTTGTTTAAACATGCGTGAGTTTTCATCGAAGAATGCATCTGTGGTATAAGTATACATGCTAACAATTATGCACTATATGTGTGTATGTGTCCATATGCATGAGCTGGGTTGCTTCTCTATGTGGATAGAGAAGATGACTCAGCATCTGATTCCTGTACGTACATGCGTGGGTTTGTATTGACTGTAACTCTATAGAAGTGTATACAACTCTGTGTGTGTGTGTGTGTGTGTGTGTGTGTGTGTGTGTGTGTGTGTGTGTGTGTGTGTCCCCACTGTCTCCATGTTCACCTCTGCTCTGCTGGCGGTTGACTATACCCCCGAGGGTCCAGCGGCGGTCCAGCCTCTTCAGATGTGCCTTCCGTCTCTTAGTAACTGATGATGATGATGATGATGATGATGATGATGATGAGGAGGAGGAGGAGCAACCAAAGGGGGCAGAAACAAACAAATGTGGAGTTTAGTGTTCGAAGCAGAGATTAGCAAAGTGAACAAAGGCATAGAAAAAGCTGTTGTTAGCAAATAAACCACTGCTGTATGTTAAGTATGAAGCCAGTAGATCTTCTCTCGCAGTGATGAGCTGAGTTTGTACGTGTTTAGTTCAGAACATATTACACGAAAACATTTTTTTTGTCGATTCTTTTGTTAGTGTGCAATTTCAACCTGGTCTCGTTCCCGGGTCGTCAAATGCCATCGTTTGTCACAGCCCTGGGCGTCAACACAGATACAACACAGTACCTCCAACGTACACCCATCCACAGCAACATCAGCTGACGAAGGGTGGAGGGCTCACACAAACACAGGACAGGATGTTGACTTATTTACGCTGACTAATGAACTTATTTAACCCACACCAATGATCTTCTCCCAAACATCTCCAAGTAGTTTTGTACAACGTTAACCTACGCACGTAGAACTGTAACTGCTGCGGAGCGTCACAGTTTCAGGAGTAGGCGTCCGTATAAGACGAGGTGGGAATGAAAAACAGGTTGGCACTTTCCACTACATACACAGTATGTGTAAATCACAGCTTTTACTTCCTGAGGTATGGAATGTGAGGTTTTATTAGCTACCGGAGGACAATCAAGAACACACAGCTCGCAGCCTCCAAATGAACAGGTGATAACATAACTACGCTATGGGATCAGTCGGAGAGCAACCACTGAAGACGGCTGAGGCCGAGTGTCCGTATAGTCCTTTCTCAGGGCGCTGTGGAGCTGCAGTTCCTTTCTGAAAAGGTTTACAGATTTTCAAGGAGAAGCTCTCAGAGCGGTCCCTAGTCCCCGTCTTGGAACAGACAGTTCCTATTCACACTTTTTGAATGGCGCTTATGCTTGAAGATTCATCAGGTGGAATTCTCGCGGAGGCGGACCATTAAATCAGCTCAATAAAATAACAGCCGATATATTCGTCCTGGAATATACACTGTCAATCTTCATCTCATCAAGACATTTCTGTCTGTAATTGAGTCCTACAACCTGCCATCATTAAAACAATCAACTAGGAAGGAAGACAGCTTGTATTGATTTAAATTGATGAGGTTAGACCTCTTTCATTGTTTAAAGTCTCAGTCGTAAAGTCTGAGTCTTTTTCCTCTCTTATTGCATTGTCTGAGGCCACATGGAGAGCAAACACATTCATGAGGGGGAGGATGGATGGAAGCAGCACTTGTCTCATCTGATTCATTCTCCACCCTCCGCCCTCTCTTCACCCCTGTCGTCTCTCCATCTTTCCCTCTGCCCTCCCTCCTTCCCTTTGTGTGCCTCTGCTACTTATCACTTCCTCTCTCTTTTTGGATTCCTGTCTGCCTTCCATCCATCCCAGTGAGCACCACCCTACTCCCGTTGACCTCCTAATTGAAATATCAGCTCGGGAAGGCACAACGGGAAATGTTATTTGGAGGTAATTTCAGCGTGTGTCTGTCGGTTCCTCTCCAGCAGGCTGAGCTGTCAGTGGAATTAGTTTACAGACCGCGCAGAGATAATGAGAAGAACGGGACGACGGGGAGCGAGCGGGGGGTCGGAAATAAGAAGTGACGATGTGTGCAAACACGAGGACACCAGGTCTAATGGGAAAATGGGGGGTGGAGGGGAAAGAGGGTGTGTGTACTTGTGTGTGGTGGTGGGCTCAGGCACTTCCCGCATAAATTCACTTGAGTGCATTGGTTAACAGAGTGTGCGACACGACACGGGCTTAAAGGATCATTCTGGTTTGGGTGGATCCGGCCTTGCTGTCCCATCACCACTGAGCCGACTGTACTCACAATGCTGTGATGAGGTACAACTTAAGGATTTCATTGATGTGTTTTCAAGCACCCTAAAAATGTTTTTCTAACTGACAAACAATGGGCAAAAATACACAAATAAGACCCCGAGTTGTAATAAAGCACGATTCATCTGTAAAGGGATGACTGACATGTATTTGTTTAATCATCTATAAAACTCTAAATTAAACCCAAACACATTTGATAGCAACAAAAAGAGATGAAGACATTTAAACACCAACAAATATCCAACCAACACTGCGTGTTATTTCACCTCCAGGATACAGGCTGGATACAGGCACTGACAACATCTATTACGTGTGTGTGAGTGTGCGTGCGAGGAGAGCAAAAAAACATCCGAGAAAGGAATGAGAAGAGCAAACAGTGACTGTGGCAGCTGTGCAGGAGCTGTCATCATCCTGGCAGAGTGTGTCTTGCAGAACGTGCACAGCTCAGTGAAGCATGGAGGCTCGACAGTCTGTTGGACCATCCAGCATAATAAACTATCGCACCATTCTTATTTCATCCCCCTTCCTGCTGCACGCGCCGTGCGTTGTGTGTATTTCTGAGCATGCGTGTGAGCATACTATTTATCTTGGATTCAATGGGTGTAAAAGCAGAAAGGGGCTTATGACACAGTGATGAAATGCTCCGTCCCAGTGTTTCGACGAAACATTAGGGAGGAAAGGTCGCAACAATACCAGGCTCCTCTCGGGGGAGTCAGCAGAACTTTCTGTGGTGCCAAAATATTGCAAACCCTTTGGCTGGTGGTCTGGTACCATTTCATCTTGGAGCTGCTGTGGTCTTCAAGGTTCCTAATGCGTGACTGGAAGTGTGTTTGTGAGCACGTGTGTACTACACGTGTGCTTGTGCGTTCAGTGCTGACTTCTGTGTGCTAAAAATCCTGGCCCTGTTCCACGCAGACGGTTATAGAACAACGAGTGGGCCGCAATGACGTTCATGTCCTTCTGTGTTTTATGGATCTAATAATGTGGTGTTGGTGAAGTGCGTCTGCGGGCTAACCTTCTCCGGTCCTAGACGTGCCCAGATCCAAATCGTCTCTGGTAACATTCTGGGAGTCCAGGTATGTGGCCGGCACCCAGCCCTGCTCCTCTGCTGTGCTGACGAACCACCAACCTGGAGAGGCGGAGAGAGAGGAGAGATGAACTAGTAGTACTGATGATGACAGTAAGGCCTGAAGGAGCAGCGAGCACCATTCCCACGTGATGTTTACACCAATTGATGGAAACCACGCCTCCTTGTTGCTCCCTTAAACATAGCATGATGTACTGTGCCATCTTAACACGTTGGTCGAGTCTGTATCAGCGGGACCGAGAGGGATCAGACTCACGAAGGCTGGACATTTCACCTACTTGGTGAATCTTCCATCACTACTAAAGCGGACGCTGAAAGAGAAGACAGATACTGGAGAGAGAGAGGAAAGGGTCGGAGCTTGAGGCCAAGCATAGATCAACACCTGCGTGAGGAGAGCAGTAGTTCTCCACCTGACTCCTGGTAGGACAACAGCTTAGTAGATCTGCAGCACTGAAACCGGCCTGAGGAGACTCCCATCAGCAGATCCTACCTTATCTTCAGGAAGATGAGACGTATACGCTGATAGGAGTGTGTGTTTTGAGGTGAATGCTCGAGTTCAAAGATCTGATTATTTGGAGGCGGCGTGATCAAACTCCAGGAATGATTGTCCATTAAATCACAGCTGCAGCACTGTCCACAGTGAAGACTGAGTAGAAACCTTTGATTGATGCCAGAGCGATGGCGGTAGCTGAGGTCCCAATGTGGGTCGTGAAACTCATGAGTGGCTTTCTCCAGTCGGCTAAATAATAAGAAACCACTCCATTTTCTAAAGTTGAACTTGACTGAAGAATAACAGCAGATGAAAACTAGCCTCTCTGGCGAACTCTGGCTCACTTACAGTTTGACTGTTGCTTGGTGTACATTGTCCCTGCAAAACAAATAAATAGATAACAGAAGTCTCTTTAGCCGTACTGCTGATCACAGCTGGCATCAGAATCCAGGATTATTGGCTGCGCCTGCTGTCAAGCCGAGCTACACTGGCCAACAGGATGCCGACTTCATTATGAAACTACTTCAAGTGATTTTGGGAAAACTTCAGATTTGTTATTTTTTGCTTTGGAGAATTCAGTGACATGCAGCACTATTTTGGGAAACACAGCTGAAGAGTTCAGTGAAAAGATTGATCCCACTCTCATATCTGTGCAGTTATTATGCATCAGTGAGCTGTAAATGGCTAGCCTGGCTCTGTCCATGTACTGTAATACAACCCAGCCCCTCTACAGCTCACCTGTTGTTGTTGTTGTTATTGTGGATATATCTTTGTATCACTCCTATTTTCTCCATGTTCTTCGTAATAAAATGTTGTATAAATGAGGCTCTGAATGCTGTATGAACTAACCCCTCTGTAGAAAGCTTCCGCATATAGAGAGGAATGAACCTGTAAAGTCTGCTGTATGTAAGAGCTGCTGAAGTGGAGCATTTTGGATCAGAGAAAAAACAGCCTTTAAAGATATGGATATTAAAATGACATACATTTAGAAAAAAACTGAACTAAAAGATATCAGTTGATTCCTTCAAGTTGAGACTTGTTTTCTGTCGTCCAAGTTTTCTGATAAATGCATGTTCAAATAGGCATTATCTAATGGAAACTTTTGATAAATCAGGAGGCAACAAAGCCCAAACTCTCCAAAATGGACCAGTGCACCAGTGTCTCTCCTTGATTCTGCTCTGCTGTACAATCAGAGGTTTTCTGAGGAAAGACATGTTGAACGGAGATGGTTCGGCTGGCACACTGTTCGGAGCAAAACAAAACACCCCAAAGACAAGAAACAGCGAAGCAGCCGGTCTATCTGACTCACACATGCCGGGCTTCAGACTCCAGCGTGTGCACACATGGGCGGGTGCATGACAAGGTCCTCATAGGGCCCAGTTCCCCCCATAAATCCAGCTCTGGAGAAAGTGGGCTCAATAAAAGCAGATAAATGAGGAGCAGAACCAGTGCTGGACCCCCTCAGAGACACATATGGACTCTCTTCTCACAGAGCGTGGAACAGTCTGGAGACAGAGCATCAGAAAAAGAAAATGGAGCAGATGTGGGTGTGAGAAATGAGGGTCCAGGTTTGCCACGCTGCCAACTGCCTTCCACAGTGAGAGAGTGACTGGTTTTCTGACAGTTTTACAGAAATGCAGTCCCGTGGGAGGAGATCTGGGCCAGAGATTGGCAGCCAGATGGAGAAAAATGACTTCGTCAATTAAACCAAAGCCTAACTTTGCTCTAAACTCTGGAGTTCAGAGAGGGCGTGGCAGGCAAACTGTCAGGCTAAATATGTTTATATATATATATTATATATATTAGTTAATTTTCATCCCCTTAGTGGCAATGCCTGATGGCCTGCATATGCTTCTGGATGCAACGAGCACTTCCTCTGAAGCAGCCTGACCCCTTAAGGCAGAATTCAGACTGATGAGAGGACAACCTCCTCATTCTGTTCAGCAACACCACCGCAGGACTCTGGCAAAAGAACACAGGACTGATCAACTTCAATGTTGACCCCGCCTCAACGTTTGCTGCAACAGCATCCCATTCAAGTACATCAAAGTGCACATTCCTAGCGGACTACTTTGTACTGAATCTACTGTTAAACGTCAAATTCTTCCTCATAGTATTAATCACTGCCACAAAGTGTTTAGGCATCTGATGACCCTTCAAAGTTAAGGATCCACTATTCAGATCTGCCTTCCTAGATCGTCATTACTTTCAGAGCCAGCGCAGCTCTTTGTGTTTTATTTAACACAATGTTGTTTTCGGAGGATAATCACGGGACAGGATTTTGGTATCAGAAGCGTTCTGGTTTCGGTTTTGCAGTCCGAACAGTATCGATCAATCATGTTTGAGCAGGCTTTGTTGAATGCAGGTAAACAGTGTGGAGAGCAAAAGAGTCCTGGGGAACCTGGGAAACCCACTGGCTATTGTCTGCCGATGATCTTAAAATGAGCGTGGCTCATCGGCTACTTGTGAAACAGTCCGGTATGTCAACCATGAGTTCAGAGGATGAATCTCAATGGTTTAGGTGACATTGGGACGTTTCAAACACCAACACGGGGATAAAGTGTCAGCTTGTGCACATTAATGCTTCCCAGAGAATCGACCGTTTTCATTTTCCTCTGTCACAACCCCTAGGAAAAACTCTATCTCTTCATCTAACGGTCTCATGGAAGTTCGTTAAATAGTCACGAAACGCAATCTATTGGTTCGTGTCTAGGGACACGAATTGTCTGTTTTTTTGTGTCGCTCAGCACGAAAATAATGCCAATGGGAAGTTAGTTAGGAGCGTTATTCGTGGCGGAGACACAAATGAAATGCATCCACTCGACGAAGCAACAGTCTGAGCAAGTGACGCACTTATCCAAAAAACACCTCTCAGGGCGGGTGTGATGGGAGGTCCAACAAGCAGGACCGTCAAACAGGACGTCAATCCCTGAACATGAAACCAATAGATTTTATTTTGCGACTATTTCACGAATTGCCGTGAGACGGTGTCAGACAGTCACATTGCTCTGAACTGTGCTGATATACTTACACACTGCCTGAGGACAACATTCATTGTGTTGATTTCAGTCCTTGCTAGAAGACATTGTTCATTCTTTCACACGGTGAAACTACAATATGTATATCGGTCTTTGTGATAAAGACACGTTCAAAGGTTAACTTCCAACATATGGATGAAAAATGAACGTGTGCCTACTGTGGAGTCCAGTGTGTATACAGCCAAAGTGTTCCCCAGAAGGGTTTGTATCTGTGATCAAAGACCTACTTAAGAAGGAGAAAACAATGTACGTGTACAAGGTCTGCCGTGGGAAGAACAAGAGCCACGCTGGCTGAAGCCAGTCGGTGGGGTGGGTGTGTTCAGCAGCAGTGGCAGCTGTGAAGATGAAGAAAAGGACAAATAAAGAGGCGTTCAGGTGCACACTGTAGAGCCATCTGTACATACAGCCACACACACACAAGCAGCACAAAATATGAATATGTAAGGCAGTAGAGGAGCTGTAATTGGCATTCCTTACAGCCTTGAGCTCTAATTGGATTTCTTGTTACACCATGTCTTGGCAAACATTAATTAGCTGCTTTCTGCCCGACGGAAGGGAAGTGGAGGTCACAGTGAAGACAGCAGTAGCGTCACTGACCGTCACAGGCCTGGCCCCCGGTCGGAGAGGTTTGGAGGAATTGGAGATGCTTTGAGTGAAGCAGGATCCGAAAAGTAAGGTTGGAAAATAAAAAGAGGTGAGAGAGAGAGTGAAGTAGTGAGGGGGGAGACGGAGATTAAAAGGGTGGTATGGGGGAAGTATGAAGACAAAAGAGGGAGAGCCAGCAGATGCTTGGCTGGAGCTTCAAAGCCGTAGTATTCCTCACTAATTACACGTCCAAAAATAACTCTTTGCTTTGGGTTCCTCAGGATCTTCAGGAGGGTCGCATCACATCGCTTTGACAATGATGTCAGAAATGTGACATTCAGGAGGGGAGCCACGAGGGCACTGTCATTCTAGTGTCCTCCTCTCAGCTGCTAATTAGGAGCAGACCCCCCCGGATTCACACGCAGGGCTGCTTCTCCCGGGCAGCGTGTTGAGCTGCCGTCTTATCTTTGTGCCGACTAAGCAGAAGGGGAGATTCAGAGAACATGGCTAAAACAGCAGCACGACAGTATGTTGCTCTCTAAACCATGCTGCCACATCAGCCACAGTATTCTCTTTAAAATGCACTGCACCAGCTGTGGTCCAGTTGAATTATTGTTGCCAAAAGACTGCGACTGTGTTGAAAAATAAATACCTGGGGAGTACCCACACCAAATGTTTGCTTCTGTGCAAAATGATCGTGGTTCTAGTGTGCTTCTTAACACTAGACCACGGGGAACAGTTGAATCATACATTTCAAGGGACTTTTACTTTGGAAAATTGCAAAATTGAAACTGTAAATGTTTTTGACTTTCAGCAGATATTTAGTCAGTGATGTCCTGAAGTCAAATACATGAGTCATTGTGAGGAGTTATTTTTTAAAATTGTTTTCTGGCATCAAATCAAAGAATAATATAGATATTTAATTGAATTGTAATTAACGATGCATTAATGTGTAAAAGTGGAGATAATGTTTGTACTTCCTGAAAGCCGAATCCATATTAATACATAACTAATTACTTGCTTAATATCGTATTTTGTATTAATAATCTAAATCTGCAAAGTAAAGTCTAAGAAACAAATTAGTGGTATTCTTTTTTTAATTCATAAAGGACACAAGTAACATGTTTTATGCTGGTGAATACAATCAAATTCATCTTTATTCCATATATGTATTTAGTTTGTACCCACTGTTAACACCTTATTTTGAAAACCGGACGCAGTCACACATGAATACTTCTGCTAACTTTACTAAGTCCCTGTCAGCTCCGCTCTCTTTGTACATCCATTTGAATGCACTTGATTGCCCAACAAAATGAATACATAGTGAATCACAGAAATATTCAAATCCTCCAGTACTCCCATGTTTCCTCCCGTATTGAGAAACATTAAGATCCCCTTTAAATGTTTCACCTTACAATGGGTGATATTTGTCAGGAAACTTCTTCTGCTCACATGACACCAAACTATGAGAAGTTTGAAGAAAATGAAACCACATTCTGTTGAGAGAAATCCACTCTAACTGCCCTTCTCAAACACATAGGGTGTGTGTGTGTGTGTGTGGGGGAGGGGGTGTCATATTCATTTCAGGGTGGAATATTGCTTTAAGACACTTCAACGCTGGTCATCAGTTCAAAATAGGATCTGTGAGAGGACACCCAACCCCTTCCGTGCTGTTTCCTTCCTGGAAAGTTTCAAGGTTGTGGTCTTCATTGACACTGTCAGGTGGAAGCATTACATCCCAGTTTGAAGCTCATGTTCCCTGCTCGAAGTGTTCATAAAACACGGGGGTCTTGTTATAAGTGAGAGGGGACAGCCGATGCTGGGGCTTTCAATAACCAGTGTTGACTACACATGTTGCTCAGAGGGGGTGAAGCTAAACCTCTGCATTCATCCTCCGTATGGTGTATATGTGTGTGTGTGTGTACCACCCTGATTGATGCTAGCTGTCTGTTTTATAGCCTGGAGGCAATGCTAATGCTTGCCTTCTCCGATCCAGAACAACTTTTAAGCTAGCCCTCGCTACACCTTGATGAAACACGTAGGCTACGTTTCACAGCCTCAGGCCAAAGACGTGTCATTCGGGCTTCTATGCAAAACCTCTTCAAGATCCCTCCAGAGCAGGCTTTCAAATAAATAAGATCATGGCAATGGTCCCCTCACAGTCCACTTAATATTCAAAATATCATTTCATCTGCAGTTTAGAGTGATGTATTTTGCAATGGTTCCATAATCCAAAGATATATCATTCATATCTTTAGAAAACATTGTTGTGTATTTATTTTTTCCGTTGTATTCTCAATAGGACTATTGGTGTATGCTGAAACTATTTATTGATAAATGGTATAATACAGTAGTAAATTGAATATGTCAGCTTCTTCTTCGGGTTTTTGGCTTATGACGGGCATTGTTGGTTAATGGTCATGTTAAAATTAATAACTAACTTTGCCTTAAACATGAAACCAGGTTTCAATGGTTTGATTCAGAGAGATTTATTCATGTTTTCCAGTCACTACAAAGGCTATTGTTTCACAGACTGAAGGTAAGGATTGTCGTGCAAATGACCTAATGCAATTTGATGTTGTGATACTAAATTCCAGCTCAAAGGTGAAAACCTTCTGAAACTCATCCGTGGGTCTCGAGCAGTCTTAGCAAAGCACTAAGGACCAACCGTTGGAAAGGCATTGTGGGTCAGACTGCCAGCCTCACCACATGTCCTGGGCACTTTGAAAGGTGCCAAAACTCCTGGCATTGGATCCCCCTCAATCAGCATCGTACCTGCTGACAAGTAATACCACATAACTCAGAGAAGTCCTTTATGTTTCCATGTGGACCATTGCTATCTCTGACGGAAGTCCACAAAAACACAATGGGTTCATTTTTACAAAATAGAGGATTAGTTTTATCTGGCAACACAACAGGAGGTCGTACTCTAATGTGAGGTCCAGAGTCAAGTCCAGAGAGAAGTAAGCCAATCCCTCTAATCTCTTTAAATCAACTGTGACAAAATGACTGTGAAACTTGGCACTAAGGAGGGCCAAGGTATTTGGGCAAATGGCTTCTGCGGCTGGTGGTGTGGCTCGGGCGGAACAGTCACCCTAAGGATCCTGTTTGCAGTTTTGCTTCAATGTCCTCCTGGCAAATCCATTAGTCTCAGCTGATGAAACAAAGAACAAAAGGGCATTTTTCCCCTCAATGTGGCCACAGAGTGGAAGGCTGGTCATTCTCTGAGGTGATATCAGAAACTCATGATGAAAACATGTGTGGACTCAATGCTCATGAGGCCATGTGTTGTAGGCAACATCAAGCATTTGTTTGGCCGTTTGGGCCTTTGTAGACAATAGACGGTTACAAGATAAAGGAGTGAGAAAGGGAGAGAATACAAGGTTTTAGACCGCGAGGCTATCCCAACACGCCAAGGCTACCAACAAATAAGGTTGTCCACTCACACCCACGACTGTCCACGCTCACTTTTGTACAAGATAAGTAAAGCCTGACAGTAGAGGTCTTGATCGAGAACAAACTTGTGATTGAACGATCATGCGAAGGAGCTTGTGAACAAACCTGATGTCCATAAATTAAAATGTGAAACAAAGAGGCCTGTTCCAAGAAGTGTAGTCAGCCCTATCCAAGTAGGCAGGGAGAGTGTATGGAGAGTTATCCCAGGGATGACACTGCTCAGCTGTTAGTCCGCCATTAAGGTCCAGACTGATAAATCTCAACTACTTGATGGATTGCAATATAATTAGATACCGGCATCCATGATCACCACAGACGATGAGTCCTCATGAATTTGGTGATGTAATGGCTTTTCCTCTGGCCCTACCAACATTTGAACCTTGACAGGGTTGACTGACATCAAGTGAAATGTGTCAACGATGGTTTACCTTGAAATTGGGCCACCAACGGGTCAAAGTTTTCACTTATGCAAGAAATTACGAGTTTATGAGTAATTTCTAAAGACATTCCCGTCAGGCACAGCTGTACTGTGTGTGTAGTGCTAGTTAGCATATGTCTGCCCGCAAGTACCAGCATGTTATTTCTGCATTGTCTTCGTGAGCATGTTAGAATGCTAATGCATCCCCTTAGTCCAACACACTATTTAATTAGTCACATATGCAGTTTTGCTTTCTCAAGCTGGGACATTTGTCTCTCAAGACGCTACCATGTCCGAGGAACCGGGACGATGGCCCCGACCAGGCCTCCTCTCCTCTCTTAGGGACGTACTCCCAACCCCTTGGTGCTTCAGAAGTCTCACTTTACTAGATAGCGGTTCCTAAATCGTAAGATACTTGTGCAAGCACAGGATTCCCACACACTGGGACATAACCACCCACGCAAAGTCATTCACACACAACTCATCATTTGACCAGTGTTCACCATGACGATGGGTCTTCACACTGACTGAACTTCTTCACAGGGGAAAAAAAACAACAACATCCAACTCTGGAGTCCAACCCATATTTACATCAGATCAAGCCTGCAGACACTTACACACTGGTTGAAATATTCTGAGTAAAAATGAGGAACTGCATATTAATGCGTGACACCATCTGTGCTCAATGTGTGGAGGAAGATATCTGCATTAGAAGGAAAAAGCAGGTGAAGAAATGGATTTCGGCCTGGCTTGGAGGGGATTAAAAGACATCACGGTACCACACTGACACGTACTGACTAGAATTTCAAGAAAACAAGCTCAAATTAACAGCCAGTCACTGTCAGAGTAAATAAGCAGAGCAAGAGGCTGCAGTAAAGCCTTGGAAGCAGGAGGGAGTTGTGGGATATTATACGAGCTCTCAGATGTGTTTGTCTTGGAATGGCCTCAGAGTGATGTCATCATCATCATCATCATCATCATCATCATCATCATGGCTGTTGCGCCACTTCTTTGGCACAGTAAATGACGACAGCACACATATCCACCTCTTGGGCAAAAGTTGCTCGTGTTGCTGTAAGTGCTTTGGATTCATGTTGAACGGAGCTTTCAGACGGGTCTGGTGAGCAGCTGCTGTCGGGCCAGATATTCAGAAATAGGATCACAGAAGAAATAGACAGTGTGGTTATGGCCCGATTATGAATATTCATTCAACAAAACATGCAATGCTGCGCTCACTCCGCAGAGTTTCCGTTGATCAAAACGTTGCATGAGAAAAGTGAATTTCCCATCCAGTCAAGAGTTAACAGGAACACTTGGTATTTCGAAACCTCACAAACAAAAGCCGAGAGGAGAGGTCGGAAATGAAGACATCCACGGCCTCCAAGTCAATCCCGTGCATGGGACCAAAAGCCACATCACAAAAGAAACCGTTTCCCCCATGCAACTTCTTTACGCTGTCAAAACCTAATTAAACAAATGTGTCATTTGTGCTGACGGGGGGGGAGGGGACAAATGCTATGTGAATCGTACACAGAGACGACCAAATGACAAGCTGCTTCAAAAGTGACTCGTTAAGGCGCATCATCTCTCAAAGATGACAAGCCAAGATATCTGACAGAAAATGAATTAGTGCACATAATAAGTGTGTAGATAAGAGCGGAAGGAACGGTGGGGACTCAGAGCAAAGCCTTCTGCTGAGCTCTCTGGAGTTGTGCAAGCTGCTGGCTGTCAGTCGCTGCTTGCACAGAAAATTTGATCCAGCTCTGGGATTGCTAAACTAAATATCCACTGGGGTGAGGCAAGGCGAAAAAGTGGAGCGCAGCATCTCTTGGTGGTGTAAATACTATTCAGTCGATCGGCGCTGGTAGCCAAATACTGTTACTGTAGTTCACTGTGAACATCCTGGAAGTTACCTTGTCCACACATTGCACCGTATGCCCCCTGTTCAACCAATCGAACCTCTCGAGTGTCATTCTTAGAAAGCTGAAAAATGACTTGACATTGTTGTTGCAAAAGGCAGGAGACTGGCCTGCAGCCATACCGCTGCCTTTCCTCCACACGCCGACTGCTGCCAGCCAAACAGCACCTCCGGGTGGGGCTGAGCCCAGATAGGACATCAGGACATGGGGAGAAGAGGGTAGAGACAGGGGGGGGGACTCTTGCGACAAAGGGGTTAGAAAAAGAGGGAGTAAAGTCAAGAGGAGGGAGACAGAGAGGTGCTGATGGCTCTCTGTGATGTTGATGCTATTGATGGACTCAGACAAACAGGAAGAGAGGAGCCAGATGTGAGGCAGCTCTAACAACGAGCCACGCTGTTTTGATGTTACCATCAACAATCTTCTGTTATGGATCTAAGGCACATGCTTGGCTCGTAAACAAAACAAAGAATCCACTCACCACTTTCGCTCTTCTCGATCACGTCCACCGTCTCGCCCGCCTTGAGGCTGATCTCCGAGTTCTCCTGCCTCTCGTAGTTGGCCACGGCCACGTACTGCTCCAGCACCATCGGCTCCGAGCTGTCAATCCCTGAGGGGAAGAAACAGGCCGTCAGCCACCTGCCCGCCGCGGCGCCCCGCGACCTCCTCCCCCTGTGACTGACTAAACCGCCGCCGCTGTTCACCCGGTACGCCGCCATAGACCCACCCCCGGCTCCCTGCCACCGTACCTCCCTGACCAATCAGAAAGCGAGCTCACGACTTGGCTGCATAGTCCCAAACGTCTGGCCACATAGCTGAGTCGACCCTCGGCCCACAGCAACGGACCGAGGAGCATCGGAGAGGAATCAAAACAAAAGGAGGGAACGGGAAGAAAGCTTTTGCGGGGGCTGCATCTCACACCCAAAGGGATCCATGACAGAATCCGAACTTTAAGATCCAACAAGAAGGAAACCGAGGAGTAAAAAAGAAAACGAGGAGTAGTGGAGGAGCCGCTAATGCTTGAGGGGAAGACTGGGGAGCGAATGAGTGGAAGAAGTTTCCCTGTGGAAAATCAGCAGTGCGGTTGAGAGGAAAGGCCTCCCCTCCACTGCCTTTAGGAGCCAGCCGTTGGACGGCAAGTCGGGAGGGGGGGGGGACACACCAATCATGGTAGTCGGTACTGCTGGCCTTAAATAGAAACATATGAGTGGACTAGAGAGAGAAAGAGAGAGAGAGAGCGACTGGGTCCATGTTTATGTGAAACAAAAGAAGAAAGCAGTTGAGTTGGGGTTAGGCCACTCTGTTTTCTCGCTGATGTTTAACCCGTTCCCTGCCGGCAGAGTTCACGTGCTGCTGCATGTCATCTGATCCTTACGGGCTTGTTTGGGCCACAGAGAGATGTTGAGTATCAGTGATCAGGAACAGAACAGTTGTACAATAAGAACAAATACATGGATGTTGTGTGGCCAAAGACACTCTGTTTCTACTGTACCCGTCCTACAATGTGATAACTGAGATGGTGCAGAACAAGCTGATCACAGCACCCAATGAATTCAAGCCACTCACCAGACGGAGCGCTGCTATTGGACAATTTAAAAGGCTGCGTTAGAATGACTCACTGATGCCGTTCATGAGCGTTAGAAGTCGGCCGATAGTGGATTTTTACAGGCCGATATAATAGAGATAGTTTGGAGCAGGAAAAAGCTGATGTACCCCCCCCCCCTCCCCCCAGCAGGAAAAAAAACAATGATTCTGAATGAGTCTTTCACAAACTGAACAAACTGTGGAGCTGAACCTCTAGTAGCACCTAAATATATACATCTGGATTCATGAACATCAAACTACTCTAGTGATTAGAGTAGGGATGGGTTGTGACTTTTGAAATTCATAATTGTCCTGAAATGATAAAAAAAAAATGAATGAGCACTAATGGTCTGAGTCAGGATGTGAACCCTGGTCTTAGGAATCAAACAAGAAGAAGTTGTTTGCATGAGGCTATAATAATAGCTGGAGGTCTTTAGGACATCATGGGGAAATATTGCTGTTGCAGATGAAACCATCAAAATGCACTCTGCTCATAACAATGAGAATATCTCCTTATGTACATCATTGAAATATTTTTTTCATGTTTCTACACTCAGAAGTCTTTCGGATAAATATGTGTTGTGTGTTTATCACATTGATATTGATTTTATTGTCTTTCTAACATTTATGACACAATTGAAATACTTCTCATGGTTTATTGACTGGCATAACCGTTTAGCTCAGGTACAGATTTTAGGGATATGAAGCATTTGAAGGTATTCCAATAAATTACACGAGTGGGTCATATCCCTGACAAACAGCACATACACCTGCCTCTTTATGACAACAACAGTGTTGGTGAGCATCAATCGACAGCATCACAGGTGACCTGCAGCGTTCTTTCAAACACATCGGCCCTCCATCTGCAGTTAAGATTGGATCACATGGACAGGGGAGGGAAAAGCAGAGATGGTCCAAACAGAGCATGTGCAGCGGACTGATTTCAGCCAGAGATCCGGCTGAGTTAGCTTGTGAGCACCTGGCTAGCTGCTCACCCCTATCTGACATAAACAGATAGATCTTGGCAGAGGAGATACGGAAGATGCATGTCAGCACCAGCAATGCGTCAATACAGTCTCTGATGAAGACGTGAGCGCTGGCTGATTAAGAAGTACGGAGCATTGTTCGTCAGCAGATCTCTCCATCTTCCCAATTACGACCGCATGCGTGATGGGTAATTCTCTGACAGCCTCTTTGTCATTTTGTAAATGGGATCGGACCTTGAACATTGAATTGCAATGTTAAGCTGTGCACGTTAGATGCCACTGTACTTTAAGGTCGAAGGGAAGAAGAACCAGATGACGTCTCGCTCACAGGATTGAGTGCATCTACTACCATATCTTCACAGTGGCCTTGTAATATGTTGATGAGTGCAGTGCAATCTTGCATTTCAGCAGCCTGGAAGAATAAAAAGTAGGCTGAAGCGTCTGTGCACTGCTTGAAACACAATCAAGCATCTCTCCATGGCTCCAATAACCAGGCAGGAAACACCGGGGAATGCTCATAACCTCCCTGCCCCACCGTCAGTCTGTCTTCAGAAAAATAAAGAAAAGCTGCATGTTGTGGAGAACGTCAGCAGCCCACGAGGAGGGAGCAATCAAAGTCAGCCCGAGGTAATGAAGCCGCACAGATCCAGCTATTTAAGCGCTTTATACTGTCGTAATGTAACCACGCCTTGTTGAGAAATACCATCAATCCTAAAGACCTGTTACAATACATGTATGGAATCAGGGGAGCGGTCCTCCGCGTTCTATACACTCAAGTATGGTTTGTCTTTGTTGTTCCTGACTCGTACTGACGCTGAAAGCTGTAATGGAATGTCTTTCTTCAACAATGCCTCCATCACAGTTAAATGTCTCAACACTGGGGAAATGCTCAGCAGATGGGGCAAATCTTTCATTTCTGTGAAAGTGTTTGTACGTGCCGGGGAAATCAAAGTGATTTCCAGAGTTTATTTGCAATAGTGACAATTATGATTCCGCTTCTTTCCTCCCGACTCATCATTCCTAAAGGCGATTGAGGTCACAGTGCCGGCAGTAATCTGCAGCCACGTTGCAGACAATATGCAAGGAACCAGACTTGACACCTCATTTCAGTCTGAGGCTCGCTGCCACATGCAGACCTAAGGTCCGTGCTCTGTGCCCAGCTGTTGTCGGCCGAGCAGGCCTGTGGAGATGGATGGGTAGACTGCATATAGAGAGAGAGAGAGAGAGCACGCCTGCATTTGAGCTGACGACATAAAGGAGAGGATAATGACGGTGCATGCAAAGCAGATGCTGATAGAAAGATGCAGCTGGTGTGTGGCTCTCACAGCGGCTCATGCATATTCAACATGTTAGACACACAAGGCTACCTGAGGCCTCTTTCCTCGGGCTGTCTGTAAAGCCGTACATCCATACTGCAGACAAAGAGAAGGAAGGAGAGAAGCAGAGAGATTATTCAGTTGGACAGCATGCAGAAGCAACAGTATGGTAAAGCACACCTTTTATTACATCACAAAATATGAGGAGGCAGAGACAACCCGGGGATGACTGCGTTTTTTCTCATGCTGATGAGAATAAAGTGCATCTGAGTGTTGGTACTGCTGTATTGCACACTCCAGACTCAAACCCTCCCTCCTTCAGACTGCCAGACGCTGGCTCCACCCTTCCTGTGATCCCCCTCTCTCCATCTCTTCATAACGTTCTCCATTCCTTGCTTCCCTCTATCTCGACCTCTTGGAAAGTCTGAGATGGGCGTCAGCCACTTCTAAAGTTCGTTCCAGACCCCCCCCCCCCCTTCCAAAAAAACATCTCAGCACCCCCAGCCAGGAAATGAAACGACATGCATCAGAGACGACAGGGAGAGAGGGGCCAAGACTCGGGGTGCAGTAGATATAGCTACTGTGGTATATCTCAGGGAGGCCGTGATTTAAAGTTTGAATCAGAGCCAAAATAATATTTTACAATATGTTTTTGTTCTACAAGAAGGAACGTTCTTCACCAACACAGTCTCACTCTTCAAACCACAACGCTTGTTCAGTGGACCACAGCTTCACTCTACGGTCCTCCTCTAGTGTCTAGTGTTTGGGACGTGTCAGGGACGGCGTGTCACTTTCTGCAAGAAATCAGGGGGGGCCACAACGTTTACCATCTGAGTTTAGTGTGTTAGCATTTCCAGTTATTTGGTCATAAACCAAAACACTGCACAAATTGCAATTTTCACCTGATCATGGCACCGGATGAGAAGTCAGAGCATCTCTTTTTACAGTACATCCTGAGGGCTGCACAAATGTCTGCACCAAATTTGACCGGATCCATTTAAATTTAGGACCGGATCCTTGTGCCTCCAGCAGGTGTTTGGGACGTGTCAGGGACGGCGTGTCACTTTCTGCAAGAAATCAGGGGGGGCCACAACGTTTACCATCTGAGTTTAGTGTGTTAGCATTTCCAGTTATTTGGTCATAAACCAAAACACTGCACAAATTGCAATTTTCACCTGATCATGGCACCGGATGAGAAGTCAGAGCATCTCTTTTTACAGTACATCCTGAGGGCTGCACAAATGTCTGCACCAAATTTGACCGGATCCATTTAAATTTAGGACCGGATCCTTGTGCCTCCAGCAGGAGGCACAAGGTTCTTTAAAGAGTGTGAGCGATACAGAGGATGAAAAGCAAGTCTGAAAGAGATGGGAGAGGTGAAGACGCAGAAGTAGAGACGTATTTCACTGCAAGCTCTAAATCGTCTGGGTGGAGGACACATTTGACACCAGCATTATGTGCTCAGAGTCTTCTCTGCAGAACTCAAACAACAGGGAGAAAGTACTTTCTGAACCTTATGAGTAGGTAACAAAATCAGTTATCCTTAAACAGCCAGACTGACGGTCCGACCTCATGCTGGCTCTCCCTGCATGTCCTCCACACAGTCACAGCTTCAATGGTAAACCCTTGTCACCTGACACCACGACAAAGGCAACCAATAACAGCGAACCAGTATTGATGGGCCACTTGTGAAAAAGCACAGCAGCCGAGAGTTACACCGCCACTAACAATGTCAAACCACAGACAGAAGATAAATGGTATCGACGCCATGTTTAGCAGGAAGAGGACAGAACAACAGAAACTGTGGCAAATGACATTCTTGTGCAAACAGAGCGGTGAGGGGAGCGACGCTGACGGACCCTTTGCTCTAGCTAAACAGAGCGGTGACGATTGTTAAGTAAAATATGAGATCAGGACATCATTTATGATTTTCTCTGATCTCTGTTACATTGTAAACAACCAATCCGTGTTTAAATCAGCAGGAGGAGAGCTAGTAACGTTAGCAGCACCGCTAACGGCTAACCAATGGAGGTTCCGTTCGGTTACATGATGATGTGTTCAGGCTCTGTTTGGTGACATCTTCTCGTAAAACGTAGTTTTGGTGAGAAACTTGAATAAATCCAGTAGTTTGACGCTGTTTTCATATGAATATAAAATAGATATTAGAGATGAATTATGAGCTGTTTAACTTCCTAAACAGATTATAATACATCATTAAAACTAATAATGACATTTGTTTTAATCCATAAAAATGCATCTTTTATTTCTTCATCATTTGGATCGTGTGTTTTTATGAAGAAAGAAACACTATAAATTACTACAGCAAAGTATATTATTTTTTCACATTTTACAGACTTTAGAGTCATTGAAATGATTTTTGGGATGGTGGCAAACAAATAAAAGTCTTGATCCTTGTAGACCAGCTGCTATAATCAAACAACAAAGGGATCTGTATCCAATATGGATCATCAATGATGGGGAATTAGTATCAGCGGCATAAAAACGTGAACAGGGATCTCTAAAAGTGATATTTGCGCCCTTTTTTCTTTTGTGCTGATCCGATCTGTGACCGTGATCCGATCCCAACCGTAACTTTTAAGATCCGTTGCACCACTAAAACCTACACACTTGCAAATTTCCCCGCTGTGGGACTAATAAAGGATTATCTTATCTTATCTTATCTTATCTTATCTTACACACACACACACATACAGACAGAGTGAGAGGCCATTCCAACGTCAGGCTGAAATCTTCTCCATGTCTTGTAAGAAATTTGAGTAAAAAACTGTAGTTAGTAGATATAATAAAAGTATTTAATAATTCATAATTAATAATTCATAGTTAGTCATAATCATAAGGGTTTCGAGAATGCATAATTAAGATAAACATAAGCATAAACATAAACATGCAGAAGCATGAAACTTCTGCCAAGTGCAGAAGTATAACTTTTATTTTGAAGGATTATTATAGAAGGGTTTAAAACGTAACTGACAGTCATTGAATGTGATATTAAACTCAGAGCCAGACAAGTGAATACACTCCTGGAAGTTAGCCAATAGCAATTGAGATAGACGGAAGGGGAGGTGTGTCAAACAGGGGTGGGAGGGGTAATTCAAAGTCTTTTTTTTCCTCGCTCTCTCTCTGTGCCAGGCTCCCGGACGACAGATGTGTTTCCACCGGAGGAGCCGAGCGAGGTTTTTTGCAAATGGGGTTTTATTGTTTTAATATGTCATAGGAGTGTACACTCCAATGTATAACTGTAATCGTGCTTACATCAGTGGAATTAAATTCCTTATAATTGTAAACCAGTTTTGGTAGTCATTGTTGCAGCGTGTGTCGACGGCACAAGGAAGCCGGCCACATGGCTGGCTCGGCCTCCCCTTTGTTATGAGGTAAAAAATACTATCTTAACAAATTTGGCACCCCAGATGGGACAGTCTTGCCGGCCTCGCTGTGTGTGCTGACGGCGGCATTAGTCAAGCAGACATCCTGGGCCCACAATATCGGTAGGCAGAGCCGTTTCATGAAATCTGTGAGTTAGCTTCTAGGAATCTTAGAGGTATTTCTGCTTGGCTAAGCGCTGCTAACGGCTAACGCTCCGTTGCCGGTGGGTACGTTCCACGAGGGAGGCCATGTTCCACTGAGGTAAGTACGATTTGCTGTCTGAAGTATGATGAACTTAAGGGATTAGTCAAGAGTATAAGGATCCTAAGAATTAATTAAAGACGGACAGCGCTGTGTAAGTAAATCACCACATTGGAATCAAACAAGCTGTGGTACGGGCGAAACTGCTTTGCTCATGCTGGGAGCCTCCTTCGGCCCAACATAAGTATTGTTAGGCCTGCAGATAGCTAGTTTAAAGCAGGTATGTGACTTGGCGGACTGAAATATCTTGGCATTCCGACTTAGGGGTGCGATCCTTTGTTGTTGTGGCCCAAGAATTTTCGGGCTTTGAGCATACGCTGCTTAGAGAGCTAGGCTAGCGGGAGTTAGCTTCTGAGGCTGCAGGCTCCAGGAAAAACACTCTTGCTCGCTTTGGCTGTGAATATAATTAGTGGATCATGTGGGTGATTCAGAGGGCGTAGAATAAGGGCTTTGGTGAAACTAGACAGACTGGGTGAGTGGTTTGTGGCGTTGGAAGTGAATAACTCGCGTTTCATATACGTAACAGTGAGCTCGGGTCCGGATGAGCTAAAGCCCGTTAACCGGAGGTTTAAGGGTTAATAAAACAATAATACGTGTGACTAGTCTGTGTTTTAGCAGCGTGGAAATACGTTTAAAATGATGACTAAATAAGTCCAATAATACGTGTGACTAGTCTGTGTTTTAGCAGCGTGGAAATACGTTTAAAATGATTGATATTGCATGATCGCGCTGTGGGGAGCTAACGCTAGCTACGTGTAGCTCCGGCGTTGCGGCACTCTGTATGTAAAATAAGTGCTTATAAAATAAAATAACGGCTGGATTGAGAGAGGAGACAGAAGGCGTATGAGTGGAATTAAAGTGTGGGATTTTGGTGATACTTGTGTGTGCGTACGCTTTATTAGAAACTCCGTTTTTGTCGTTAGCATTGCGGTTAGCATATCTGTTACAAAAAAGCCGGTTTCATGACAACTTCCGGTTTGGCGCAGAACAACTTCCGGTTCGGCGCAGACGGCAAGGCAAGTTTATTTGTATAGCACATTTCAAGGTGCTTCACATAAAACCATTGGAGGCATCAAAACATAAGGCAAAAGAAAAGGAGATTTAAAAACAATTAAACAGAAGAAGGAGTAACTGCAGGCAACCGTAAAGAAGTGTTTAGAATCTGAATTTTTCAGAGATTCATTGTCTAAGAGCTGTGAGCTTATATCCTGACCTTAGTTTTAATTAAGCATTATAACTTTAGTCGTTGACTTTGGTTTTAGTTCAGCATTTTAACAAAGATCAATGGTTTCAGTTGTGTTTCTTCAATTCTTGAACTTAATTGTGACTCATTATTGTGCAGACCAGAGTGTAAGTGCAGTTCAACAGTTTGACTTACATTGGTATTTCTGATTGAATATCTTTGAACACAGTTATTGATTTTTAAAGTTGAATTTAATATTTAATTGATTAATTATTCATTGTTTTTTAATTTCATTTTACTTCCAATTTTAAACCTTTCGAATTCTGATTTGGAACTGGATTGTGATTGTGATTCTGATTTAGATGTTGGGTTTGATTTCGGAATTCTAGCTTCAATTTTGGATTCGAGATTCCTTCACATATCCAGTATTGACTAATTTTGGTACACTTACTATTTTACATAGTTCCTAAGAATCAATTTTGACACGGACGGCGCAACATATTTGAGAGATCGTTGACCTCTCTTACACTACAGACGTATGCTAACATTTACTGCTGAACTTTTGGCAGTTCTGTGTTTGTTTTAGTCAAGGTGCGTGGTTGAGTGGGTCCAGATCTGGGAAGTGGAGCAGCGGATCCCAGTTTTGGAGTCAGCGGCCACACGCCATACAGCACAGAGGGTGAGTTGACTTTGATTCAGGTGATGACAAGCATGCACATTTAATACACACATTTGAATACTCCTAGGCTGCATAATGTTTACATTAAAGAAGCAGAGTAAGGAAGTAGGAGCACTGGTAAGAAGACTAAAATGTGAAGTAACAGAAGTAGAACGCATTAGAAAAGATTTGCAACAGCAGATAGAGGAAAGACGAGCAGAAAGTAAAGAAGACGAGGATATAAAGAGAATGCAGCGGCGACTGCTGAAACTGCAAGTAGCAGAGGTCGACAGAGAATTAAATAGAAAAGTTCAGGCCAAGAAACAGATGATAGCAGCAGAAGCCCAGCAGCAACAAAATCCAGCAGTACCAGCCCCCACGGTGGTGTACAATCAGCCCCCACCACGATGCAGAAGTGGTGCATCCAACAGAGGGAGAGGTAACGATAAAGGGGGGCGTGGGGGTCTTGTAAGTAAAGGAGTGTGCTACGTATGTGGGAGAGAAGGTCATTGGGTGAGGGATTGCCCTCATAAAAGAGCAGGCGGATACGGCCAACCAGGAAACAGAGAAAACCCTGACAGGTTTGGTGAGTGCTACGTATGTGGGAGATGGGGCCACTGGGCCCGAGACTGCCCAAGGCAAATGGGAAGAGGAAGACAGCCCAATGCAGCACCACAACATGCTCCGTTCCCACCACAACATCA
Source organism: Melanostigma gelatinosum (assembly GCF_949748355.1). Taxonomy (NCBI): domain Eukaryota; kingdom Metazoa; phylum Chordata; class Actinopteri; order Perciformes; family Zoarcidae; genus Melanostigma; species Melanostigma gelatinosum. Next base: position 10,251,815 of record NC_136644.1, on the reverse strand, counting down.
GCAGTACCTACGACCAGGTCCAGCTGGACCTCCTCCCATGAGACATCAACAGATGCCCATGCTGTCACCAGGACCATGGGGGGGTTCAGTGTATAGCCAGCCATGTGATCCCTTACAGCAGAGATATCGAGGTGAAGGGGAGATATGGTAAGGTGTCAAACATTTTTTGTAGATCCACATTTAGAATAGTTCTCAGTAAAGGTGCGACTCACAATTTTTGAGATTTAATGACGTCATGATAAACCACAACTAGACTTGCTAACTCTAGAAATTGAGAAATATACGGGAGCTCTAACTAACATGAGCCGAGTGTTGTTTTCTCAGGTGACAAACGCAGAAGCAGCAGCTGACGAAAGGAAGCAGGCTGATGTGTCACCAGGCAGTCTGGTGTGGATAAGAGTCCATGAGCGCAGGTGGAGTGAACCAAGGTGTAAGGGGTGGAAACTGGAATGGCAGATGGGAATTTATGGTGGGTACAATATACGGCTTCAAGCCAGTAGTACAGATTGTATTGTGTGTTTAGGATCTAGACCCCTAGCAACACCAGTTCCTTCAAGATTCAGACTCCTAAGTCCTGAATTAGTTGTATTTTAACTCTGTTTACTGATGACACTTTGCCCCTCCAACACACTTGTCAGAGGCTACACTGGCATTACCCACCTGTAGAATATAATACCCCACCTCTGTTCAAAGTTACAGAGGGTCCATTTGATTGTATAGTCTCAGATACCGCTAAGGGCCCAATGTAGGTAGTATTATTGCAAATTAATGCAAATTGTAGCAACAGTCACAACGCTAGCGACTATCTATATAACAGTGTGTTAAGACAGACAGCACCTAGAGCTGATTTATGGTGATGGTGTGGAGGAAGAACCATATATCCAATCCAGCCTAAAGATTGGACCGGTAGATGTGCGTTGATGCAACGTATATTGTCATTCTATATCCTGCCTGTCACTGATGCAACTTATGGAGAACTCATCTCTCCACGCCCACATGCTAACAGAAGATCCAAAAGAGATGCCGGTGGCCCGAAGGGAGCCTTTGATGACCAAGTGTACATAAGATGTCATAAGACTGCCAAGGGGGGTGTCTAATGACTTTCAAGCCAGAAATCAAATAGCAGCAGATTTAGAATCTGTTTTCTCTCAGAGGGTGATGATTAATAAAAATGTCGATTGGATCAACTACATTTACTATAACCAACAGCGTTTAGTAAACTTCACCAGTGACGCCATCTCAGGACTGCATGCACAGCTGGCGAAGACTAGTTTAATGACCTTGCAGAACAGAATGGCATTAGATATGATTTAGCAGAGAAAAGTGGCGTGTGCCAGATGTTTGGGTCTGCGTGCTGTACTTTCATTCCAAATAACACAGCTCCTGATGGATCGGTGACCAGGGCTCTGGAGGGACTGACAGCACTCAGCCAAGAGCTAGCAGACAACTCTGGTGTCACGAATCCGTTCACCGACTGGTTGGGAAGTATGCTTGGCCAGTGAAAACATACATTTTTGGCAATCGTAATTATTCTGTGTGCTGTCATCATAGACCGCCTAGTTGTCTGTGGATGGGGGTTCCCGTGCATCCGTGGACCTCTACAGGGGTTTATTGTTTCACCGATGAGCCAGACACCAGTCCAGGCAACCAGTTATGTGACGAGGATGAGGACGAATTGGAGCTTCTGATGGCCACAGTCTAGATGAGGCCACCAGAGGGACTTCACGAGCGGTTCCTGACCATCCTCTCGGAGATCCTGAAGGACCTGATAGAGGCCCAGATGGACTTCTAAAACATCCCGTGAGATGTTGGAAGTTTGGGAAATAGACGGATTGTTTTGGATGAGTATTTGGAGATTAAATTTTTTTTGTTTAATTGGGTTATAAAGGGATTTTAGGGTGTAAAGATTAAGAAATGTAATTTTGTCACGTGTAAAAGAACAGTCAAGGCTTCTCAGTATGTGTTCTCTTGCCTACAGGCTGTATCCTGATCCTGCCAGCCCCAAGACATGGAAGGCAGTGACTTTCAACGCACTCTATCTTGAAACGAACTGAACAGAAATACTTGAAATGATATCTGTGTGCATGAATTGTTTGCCTCTGTTTAGATAGATAGGAAGCCTCTCCCTGGATTGAGTAGGGGGGAGGTCTCCAGGGACATTTGAAAAACTAACTACATTTGAGTAGCTAACTCACAGTGAACTGTGAGTTAGGGGGGAATTGTAAGAAATTTGAGTAAAAAACTGTAGTTAGTAGATATAATAAAAGTATTTAATAATTCATAATTAATAATTCATAGTTAGTCATAATCATAAGGGTTTCGAGAATGCATAATTAAGATAAACATAAGCATAAACATAAACATGCAGAAGCATGAAACTTCTGCCAAGTGCAGAAGTATAACTTTTATTTTGAAGGATTATTATAGAAGGGTTTAAAACGTAACTGACAGTCATTGAATGTGATATTAAACTCAGAGCCAGACAAGTGAATACACTCCTGGAAGTTAGCCAATAGCAATTGAGATAGACGGAAGGGGAGGTGTGTCAAACAGGGGTGGGAGGGGTAATTCAAAGTCTTTTTTTCCTCGCTCTCTCTCTGTGCCAGGCTCCCGGACGACAGATGTGTTTCCACCGGAGGAGCCGAGCGAGGTTTTTTGCAAATGGGGTTTTATTGTTTTAATATGTCATAGGAGTGTACACTCCAATGTATAACTGTAATCGTGCTTACATCAGTGGAATTAAATTCCTTATAATTGTAAACCAGTTTTGGTAGTCATTGTTGCAGCGTGTGTCGACGGCACAAGGAAGCCGGCCACATGGCTGGCTCGGCCTCCCCTTTGTTATGAGGTAAAAAATACTATCTTAACAGTCTCCACGTAAACAAGTCTGACAGTCTCGACCCCTGTGGCCTCCACAGCACCCTCCTCCCTTCCCTCACTTGGAGCTCCATCTGCACTCTGCAGAGCACAGAGACCCCTCACAAGAGGTGAGACAAATCAGTGTTTGGGTTCTGTTGAACAAACGTTCACCTTTTAAAGTTCCATTCCTAGGAATTATTAGATGAAATGATGTAGCTGTTTCAACTGTACTTATAAAAATGTTGTTGTCACAATTTCTTTAAAGGAAGATCCCATCAGGCCATTATTAGAGGGGATGATTTGTGACAAAAGTCCCTCAACAGACTCCACCAGGACCCCAGACGGGTTTCCTGTAGATGCACCAGTTGTAGTTTTCTGAGCTGAAATCTGACCTGCCCATTCTGATTTTCCTTCTGAGAACTATATTTGACAGCAAGGCTCCAGACTTTTCTCACCACCGTCCTGGAAATATCATTCCAACTGTCCTGAAGTCAGTGTTAACCGTCAAAAGTTCTACATGTTATCCCAGCTATAGCAGTTATTTGCATAAAAACACACAATTCAAATGAATTGGAAATAAAACATTGAATTGGATTGATAAAAATAATCTTGTCATTAGTAGTTTTAACGATGTATTATAATGTGCTTAGAGCTAGCGTTAGAAAGTTGAACAGCTCATAATTCATCTCATGTTGTGAAAACATCTCCTTCAAACAAACTGGATTGTAATGCTCCTAACTATTCATGAGCTCATAAATGAACACCGATGGGTCAGTAAAGTGCTGCGTGACCTGTTGTCAAGTCATTATGTTCGAAGGTATTGGCTTATTGTGGATATGTTGGTGTTGGTGTTTGATACCAAAATGTAGCACAGAAATGCCAAATAGATTTACGGTAGTGTAGAGACTATGGGAAAGTAGGGCTGGGTGATGAAACGATTTCAAGAATGTTCACAATAAAACCTTCCACGATAACAATGTTAAATTTATGAGATTTATTTTTGATAGTTCTTCATGAATCCATCTTCTCAACCTACTGACACACTAGTTGAGTAGTAAATACGTGGTCGCCTCCTCCGTCGCTGCTGTTGTGGCTGTAAAACGGTGGATACATTGTTTTACTTCACCGTCAGCATTTCATCATTTCGGTCTGATAACGTTCGGCAAGTGTAGAAGAGTTGCACAATGGAATTTCTTTTCTCCCATGTTATCTTATGATCAACCCGAAAGTTAATCATAAGCATATACGTTAACCAAAGGTCTCTGGTGCTCAAAAGTGAGATGGAAAATGTCATCCCACGTCACTGTGTGAATGTAAATGTATGTTTGTACATTAATAATGCATATGTGATTACCTTAATGTCACCACAATATTTCAGTTACTTGATTTTCATGTGTAATCTCTCCAAATATTGTTGTAAACCCCCACAAAAAATCTGGTAACAAAACAATTGCTATAACAATTTTGGCCATATTGTCCAGCCCTGTAGGAGAACACTAACAAGTTGATCTTTACATTGTAATCAGTCCCGCTCAACGTTGGCATGCGGGTAATCAGCAGAGTAACAGCGATGAGTGTCAGGTTACGATGTCGCTGCATGAACATGATTACACGTTCTGCTGAAAACACAGCTTAACTAAGGCTTTGCTACATTTACGTGTATAATTATCTTTCCAGTTATCACAAAGAGCTCACGAAGAAATAACTGTTTGATTACTTGTATTTGCATTTTTTGTATTGTTGCAAATCAACGTTGGAATATGAATAATGGCAAACAGGTGGAGATGAAAAAGAGGCGTACAGCAATTGGTCAGCGAAGATCTCCTCACTCACATGAGAGTTATTGACTTATTTGTGTCAGCACAGATTGCTCATACAAATCACTGAAGTCTGCTTCCTGAACACTTCCCAATGAGCAGATGGATTTGATTGTTGTTTTGCTTTTGAAATCATGTTGATTGCAATCATCTGGTTCGTCCACACAAAACAAACCAGTTTGAGCAAATGGACCTCACCAAAAAGGGCAAACGCTCCAGAACCACACAGCAGCAGCCTAAGAAACCAAGTGATTACACATTTTTATATTGCACAATTGTCTTAAGGACAAATAGTAAAGACAGTATGTATGTATGTATGACATTTGTCTAAGCTTGGCAGTGCAACAGCTTCTGTAAAATAGTGTGAAAAGACTTATCGCAGCAGGACGGTCTAGTTATTCAAAGCCCATGTCGTGTGCCAGCCAGTTCCTCCTCAGCAGTGCAGCAGCAACAGGGCAGTGTGTAAAATGTGCGAATTGTTACTGAAGGTGTTCTGATCATACAGCACATGCATGTCCTCTCCCTCTGAGCCTTCAATCCCTTCACATGTGTTGTAGTTAGTTTTTGCTTTGGTAGCGCCTCCAAACAGCCAAAAGGAAATCCTCACAGACTCGTACTGTGCACATTGTTATTAGGTCCAATCCATCATTATTTCATGCACGCTAATCACAGGATTGAGCTGAGACACGCAGATGTTTGTGCTGGCTTGTGTTTACTTCAGGGAACGGGAAGTGAAGGTGTTTATTTGAGAGTTAAACTCTCCTTCGCTGAGTTGATGTCGCCTTTCAGTCCAGTAAAAAAGGACGGAGTGGCAGAACCCTAAATGATAATGATCATAATTTTGTCATACTTGATTCGCCACCATATAGAGAATAATTATGACATTTCAGCGATGTGACTGCTTCAATACAGGACCTTAAGGATGCTCTCTGTAAGCACACCTCCTGTGAGCTTTTGTATTTGTTATACAAACATAATAAGCAAAGCAAAAGGCCTGTAATGTGATGGTACATTGCAACGCGGTATTTCTCAATCAAAATGACAATATGAATTGGCTCCTGAACTGGGTGTGCAGAGTAGGGCCGGAGCAGCATGATCCTTTTGAAAGTTGCTCTGTCAGTGTTCTCTCTCACTTCGATCAAGCTGCATCTCGGTACTACGTGAAGGTAACGTTCAGCTGGCTTTGAGCGCTGCGGTCTAATCTATCTTTTAGCCACAGAAGCCAGCCGACCCTCTCCTGTCTGCTCCTGTCTCTGTTCAAGTCGTACAACATTTTAAAATCAAGTGGATGAACATAACTGGGCACCAAAAATGTGATGCAGTTTGCTGCAGCATGAATGCGTGACAGCCGTGGACAGACACTGAGGTGCACGCTCACTCACAGACTCGCTCACGGACGCACGCAAACATGCGACCGATCGCATAATTGTCCTGCCGGAGATACTAAGAGATTATGAGATTTGTACTTTGGGACTGTCCCACTATCATCGGGAATTATCCACGGAGGCATCACCTCCACGCCTACTTTACAGTGTGGACAGCTCCACCTCCATCCAACTCACGATGGTGAAGCTCCCGTAGGTCATACAAACCCAGGTTTATTGGGTCAGCTTGGGGGATTTGGAAACCCTGCTAGAATCTGGGGTATTTGTGGAATGTGTAGATAATGATGGGCTACTGACAGCAGCACTGGAGCTGAGGCAGAATGGGCCCCCGCAGGGTTCATCTGTGACTGGGGGCCACACACACAGTGCACTGTTAAATGTGCTTTAACTTGTCCCCTGATCACCTATGTTTCTGTGTTTGGGTAACAGTGATTCTATCAAAGTGCACTTGCCTCTCCCAACAGGTATCTGGGTCAGTCTGTGTTACTTATTACCGTAATCAAGTCTCTCAGCAAGAACTACAAGATTACATTTAAACTTGATCGCTTTACAATGTACCTCTGCTAAATACTCATTTATACTCATTTATACTGATAGAGCCTGAACGCATCATAATGCAAGTCACTGCAACCCCCGTTAACGTCAGCTGTTTAGCTCCTTCATCAGCAGGATTGTGCTATAGAGAGATCTGTGCTGTCTGCAGACGGCCCGTCACTGTGATGACTCTCAGCATGAAGGGAATAAATTACAATATAAAACAATATCATATAATAAGTGTACAAACTCCATGTTTCACAATGTTGAGTGAACAAATACCCAGTTGACATGTGCTGGTCTAAATATCCTCTGTTTCTGCATGAACGTTTTCTAAAAGCTGTATTTATATTTTTCCAGCAGATAACACAAACTAATACCAACAAAGAACATATTGGGGACTCCACTCATTCTCCTTCTTTCTGACTGTTAGATCTGCATCAACATCAGGAGGTGATTCGCCTCTTTAGCTTAGCATAAAGACTGGTAACCTTACTCAAGACAAGACTACAATCACACAACTCCCGCTAAGACCACAGACTTCTGCACTTCTGTGTGAGTACAAATGAGAGGATGTAACAGTCACGAAACGCATCTTCAAAAGCATCTCAGCAAGAAAAAGAAAGCAGCATAAATACAGCGATGTACTTCCTGTAAGAGGCACCACCTCTACATAAACAGAACAAATCACATGAATAAAATAAAGCATGCAAATATGTACTGACACATTGGGTTTATAGACGTTTAGATTTGTTCCATGATGTTAATCTAGAATAAACCGGAGGAGTGTGGTGTACTCATAGAAATATTGCAGATGTTATGTAACTGTCCAAAGGTGTAAAAGTAGACAACCTCTTCAGGGTCGTAGACGAGGTCCCCGGGTCAGTGGAGTGGTGGAGTTAGCTCACATAAAGGTTTAAATCGACCTGTTTCAGAGCACAATGCACTACACCCCAAGAGCGAGAGAGCAACTGGAGCTGGCTTATCTGCAGCAGCCATCAGCTCCTGTGGATGTGACCGAGGTGGTAGCGAGCTCCCTCTGGGCCGACGCAGGAGGGCCACACAGTTCCCAAAAATCGATTTCAACTTTTGTTCACTTGAAGGAGGTCCCATTATTCAAACGTTTTAAGAATGAGGTAAAAAATCAAGGGGCCGCATCGTATGAGCTAGTTTTGCATTGCAGTACCAACATTCAGCCCAAAAAAACACGGAATCATATCCTCCAACAACCACAAGCTATTTCCATGCTTTTTCCCGTCAATAATTCAGAAGAGGTATGACTGATATTTCCTCTGTCTACCGGGTCGTAAACACACGGGGTTCCAAGGTGCATATATTAGTGGCTCACATGGCGCGGTGCTTTTGTTAAGCAGCTATGCTGAAGCCATTGCTAATGCTAATGCTATAAGATGGCTAAGATGGCCAATGAATGGATGAACGCTGGTATAGTAGCTTGTTGCAACGTGCCACTGAATCCACATGTTGGACGCTCAGTGGAACAGGTTCAGGTTCATAGTCGGGATGGTTTTAGCCTGCACTCTACTGAATTACATGTGTGGCATCCAAAGGAAGTATTTCAGCTTTTGTTGACCTATTAAGTCCCAGGAGTTAAGACCACACAGATCAGGACTAAAGCAAAGCCCCCTAACAAGCACAAACCCCCAAAGGTATCCCTGAGAAATCCCTCTTTCTTACTCTGTTAAATCATGAGGAATACTAAACATGCAGCTAGGCCGGGGCACATCTCACAATATGAAATAAAATAGCTCTACATCACGGTGATGCTGTAGGGTTGACAAGTGGTGCCTTTTAAGAATATTTACACACTGAGATTTTTGATGAATAGTCATCAGTAATGTGGATATTTTCACTAAGTGGGTAAAGGCAGTCTGGTAAGTAAACGACTTTACTGTAATGCAGCCTCTAAACCCAGGAAACAACAACACTTATGCCATATGACGATATCTAATGTCTAAGACATGTCGTCTCATGTCAACCACATGTTGATCAAATATTGACAAATCAAGCCCTACACATGTCGGACAAAAAGCTTCAGCAAGGACTGAACCCCCCCCCCCCCTCCTACTGTGATATCAGACCTACAGCCAGAAGGAGAGGAGGCTTCAGCTGAACCCACCCAAACACACCGCACATTGACATCACATGGATAAGAGGCATACGTCATGCGGCATCACATCCCCCCTCAGATCTGCAGCTTCTGTCCAGAGCAACAAGTTGAGAGAGAAAAAACTACAGTGAAGGGAAAGAAAACAGGTGACTTACCCGACTTGCGCTTGGATCCATAGTCCCTGAGGGAGAAGCAACACAGGAGGGACATAGTTAGTGACAGAGGATGCTGCTCGGGCAACAACAAAGCTCTCCTGAACCACCGCGCTCACACAACAACATGAGCATGCAATCGGCTTTAGCTCACTAAGAAATGCTTGTGTGTGAGGGAGAGGGAGAGACAGAGGGGGAGAGCGAGAGAGAGAGAGGGAGGGAGGGAGTGAAGGATGGAGAGAGAGCGGGAGGAAGACTTTGGCCAGCTGCCTGTACTTCCAGCAACAGACACAAATTAGTCATGTGACTCCAAAGCGGCACCACCATCCTCTTCCTACACTCCTCCTCCCACCCTCCCCTCTGTCAGACAAGAAGATGACCCCTCCCCACATTATGAAGAATCAGGGGGCTCAGTTTAAGATGCCTTGCTTAATGGGTTTTAATGGGATTAAGCCACAAGGCTCAGCTACAGACTGGGGGGGGGGGGCAGAGCTGTGTGTGAGGCTGAGCGGGTCGGACTCCGCCCTCATCAGCAGTGACTCTCGGCAGCGTGGAAATTAAGTTTAAAAAAAGATAGCGAAGGAGAGATCAGGTGAAGACCGACGGTCCCTCCCCCCCCCCCCCGTCATCTTTCTCTTGTGCTGCTCAGTGTCCTTCCCAAGGCCCGATCAAAAGCCTCACCCATCCTCAAGCACGTCATCCTGCTGCAGTACTGAAACAACAACCATGAAGCGTGATGCTGTAGTGAGGCGCAATCCCTCCTCCACCCTCATAGCAACACAGCAGCAGCAAGGATCTAGAGACCAGAGGGTGCAACACCACTTTGGAGCACCACATGCCGGCTGTGGGTTCATCTCTCAGGATGACAGAGGGATGTGTGTGAGGTCAGCAGGTGTAGGTCGGTGAAAATGTCTTGTTGAACGTGGCTGTTCCTCTATGATTCAGGATCAGCCACCCAGCTCCAGCGTCGCCGACTGGGACAGTTGACCTCCCCTGTGAACAGCCCATTTCATTGATGGGGGCGCTCTTATCTGGTAAAGATGTGACCCGGAGCAACATCAAAGTGCACTGCCAGGAAGAGCAGCGTGGCCAGTGGTCACTGCATGAGGTAAATGGAAACCTCCTCTGGGGGGGCTCTCGCTGTGACCACACTCAAGCTCAATAAAGAGACACCGACAAGTCCTCTGTCCGTCCCTGAGCATGGACACGCGCTCTACAAGCAGACAGCAGCACAACAACGCATGAGCGAGATCCGCTCTGCGTTGTTGTGAGTCGCTGTGCTCCCCTCTGTCCCGTCGTCGTCTGTGATCTGACGTGTCCGTCTCTTTGTGAGCGGCCGCGGCTGAAGAATGAGGCCTTTGTACCCGACATCTCCACCACCATCGCTGCAACCAGAATACGCTTCATTGTCACCAAAGTGGGACAGGCAGAGAGCGGGACTTGACCCCCTCTCCTCATCTGGTCCGTCTCACACACATGCTGGACACACGGCCTCTGATATATGGGGAAGGGACAATATTCAAGTCTTATACTACATAAAATAATTCAATGAGCTGTGGATGTGTCTCAGTGGAAGGTATGCTGTGGACGGGCCGAGCCTCAGAGTTGGCAGGGGATTTGTCGGGATGTTTGCCCTTTTTCACTCCCGGCTCGCCGCAGTGGCATTAAAGATGCTGCTTCCACATGCTCAGTGCCCTTCTCTTAGCCACGCTCAATCTATTGCTGCCTCAATCAGACGCATTGTCCAATATTTCTGCTAAGCTAAAATCAGTTACGACCTTTGTTTTCTTTGTTTCGTAAAACAAATACTTCTTTTAGAAATTGGAAGTCCCAGTCGATTCCTCAGCCAGAGGCTTACCCTAACAGGGAACACCTCCTATAGTCATTCATTTCATTGGCTGCCATGAAATACCACTTGCTGTGGTCCAGCCTTGTAGGAGTTAACATGAAGGGATTCAGGTCATCTGGTGAAGAGGCCAAAGGAAACAGCCTTTACAGCAGGGGTCTCAAACTCATTTTCACTCTGGGCCACATCAGCATCATGGTCGCCCGCAAAGGGCCGGTTGTAAATGTAACTACTCGTAACATATTGATAACTCTCTGCATTCACAGTTTAAAGTAGTCTTCAATGTGCTCACAATACATTTCCATGTTAAATGTACAGTAAGCCAAAGAGCTGCTTCTATGACTGTGTTTAAGTATCTCATCATTTTGACTTTCTATCTCAGAATTATGACTTTCTATCATAGTTATGACTTTCTATCTAATAACTTCGACTTTCTATCTCATCATTTCGACAACAGGGATATTTTTATTATTATTAGTCTAACTAAAAGAAAGAAAAAAAAAGATTTAAATTTAAAAAAAATTTTAACTTTTTTTTTTGCTGGCGGATTCGCAGGCCACATAAAATGACGTGGCGGGCAGAATTCGGCCCGCGGGCCGGGAGTTTGAGACCCCTGCTTTACAGCATCGAGCAGACTCAGCAGCCAGCACAGTTTGCACCCTTTCTACACCTTCTTTCCATCAATAGTTTACCAATAGATTGGATGGTGATAAAATAATTCAACATTTACCCTATTTACAATGTGTTTTTGATATTTTCAGAGGTTCATAAATGGTACAAATGGCCCAGTGTGTGAAAGGATGGCCCCCTCCACCTGCCAAACTAGTTTCTATATGCATGCTGGGTGCCTGCTGGGTTAATTGAACACGCCAACAGTAAATGATCCACGCAGCAGCCTGACAATACAATAGGTGTAAGAGTGGAACCTGGAAATGGCTGGTTGTAACTTATCGAGGCGGTGAGGACAGGGGCCGATGAATGAGCTCTGTTTGGTGAAAAACAGCAGCAGCATGACAAGTGCTCTGCTGTAGCAAACTCCCACAGAGCCTGTTCAGCTACTCATGCTGTGCATGTTTTAAAAAGGCTAATACAAGCGTGGAGCTCTATGAACAGTCCCAATCAGGACAGAGGCAGCTTCTGGTCCGACTGTAGAGTCTACACCGATCTCTGGGTGAGGGCCGCACTGCACTGGAGTCTCTAGGGTTCGTTGTTCTCGATTAGATGATCATGTGATCAGATGCAGTCCGAGAGGACAGCTGTTTGTTCACCCCAACACACACAGTGACTGCTGATTGGATCGATAGCATGTGATCTGCTGTTGTTATGCTGAGCGGCTCAAAGCAAAGGTTGGCTCGCATCACGTGTGGGCGGGCTGTTAGCGTTAAGCATTCACAAAGGGCTTGAGAACAACATGCCTGCATGGCACCCGAGCATTAGCCCACTGACACAGCTCAGGAGGCAAACATTAGTCAACACGCAGCCACGCTAGCCGTGCTAGCAACCTGCACAGCACCGAGATTAGCCTGGTTTGTGATCGTCATTTCTGTGACACAGTACAAAGAGAGCTCTTTAGCTTGTTAGCTTAGCCACTAACGATCAACATTACATTGGGACATGCCAGTGGGGGTGCGGCTGGCTATTTTGGGCTGTATTTTTTTAGAGGTATGGTTTTGGAGGCATCTGCCAAGCATTAGGGCACAGGGGAGGGGAGGGGCGGGGGGGGGGGGGGCACGACATAGAGAGATGGTGGGAGGAGGAGGCAGAGCAGAAACACAGTGACCGGAGTCCCTGGAGGCTGAAATCAAACATTTCCTCCGTCTCCTTGAGGAATGGAGGAGAGGAAGCGAGGAGTGAGAGGCGACGTGAAGAATACATCCTCCAGTGGTGGAGAAAAGGGTGTTTTATGTGGCGACGTGGAATCTCAAGGCCATTTTTAAGGAGAGAAGCAGGAGACCAAGATTTTACAGCCTTTCAGTATACGTCTGTTTAACTGCTATGATGTGCAGTGATGTGACACACGTTTTCTTTCGTCCCAGCACAGACTGGAACATGCACAGATCTTGTTGTTGACTATTCATGCACAAACGTGTGCAATTCAAAACGTCTGTTATTCTGACAGCAGCGCTGTTTCGTGACACAGAGTGCCCAAATGGTATCGGTGTCAGTGCGTGTGTCTAAATCTGTCAGAGACAGTAAAGAAAAGGTATGTCCCGATCAAAAACTTCAACAGATGGGTCCGCCGCGGACATTCAAACACATTGTGGTCACCACAGTTCATCACACACTGACACTTGGTCACGGTGCATTCACTGACCACGGCTCCGTGGAGCAGGTCGCTTCCATCCAGAGCCGGTCCATATCAGCTCCAGAGCCGGTGGATGGATGAGTGGTCTGGGTGAGGCGGGCTGTGTGGTGTCAGGGTCAGGCGGGTCAGCTCAGTGGTCAGCTGACTACGAGGGATTGTCAGCTGTTAGTGCATGACTGAGTATGTAGCTAACTATAAAGCGAGAAATCTGTGAGTGTGTGTGTGTGTGTGTGCAGCACCCACGAGGAGCACGGGGCGATACAGCTAATTTGGCTTAGTGGTCAAACGATGGAATCACAACGAACCAACAGGTCCATGACAACTAACATGTTGCCATGGTTTCCCATAGACTTACATTGGTACTACTGAGAGGTCTCTGAATCAGTCTGCCATTTATATTATTGCTTTAAAGCTTCATAAATAACATTGTTATTTTTTTTGGTCTATTCATTGTGTATTTCTGCACAGTTGCAGATACATGTAAACAAGATGAGGTACCGCCCAAATGACTCAATGGCTCTTGCATACTAAAATTGCTAAAATTGCTAAAAAAACAGTTTGGAGAGGTATAGGACAATGATGTCTAGTAGTATTACTACAGTTAGATTTGTTTGTGGACAGTAACAAACTACATTATTTTTGTAAACACATAGTATAACTCTAAATTGTGAAAGAAGGAGGCGATGGATTTACTCATGAAGCGGATATGAGTGGGTTGTCAGATAATAGGCTAATCAATGTGTGTAGCCAACTGGCTGCAAGTTAATGACTCTCAATGACCCCCTGCTGGGCTAGCCTGCAACACCAGGAAATACACACTCCCACAGATTATTTTAGCCTTCCTCTCTCTCTCTCTCTCTCTCTCTCCCCCTCTCCCTCTCACACTCTCTCTCTCTCATCCCTATAATCACCACCCCATTCATACCTCAGCATCACCAGATCCAGACCTCCACCGGTCTACACACAAGTTTGCATCCCATGTGAGGAGCATCAAGGCCCCGATACACTGGACACAAAGTGCACAGTGGGATTACTACACCGGGTGTCTGCATAGGTAGACCTGTTCACATGCACACTATACATGCTTACAGCTGGACATGTGCAGGCATGCATGTTGTATGTGGACAACCCTCACACACACACACACACACACACACAAGAGCATCTGATGAAATGAACATCTAGTGGAGACTTGAGGCCGAGTGGATGCATCAGGCAGACGCATGTGAGAGAGGGGATCAGCTCTAAGCAAAGACGGACTGGAAGTCCACTCTGCCCCCAACCCTGTCACAGTACATTCTTCGATTCAACCAGAACCTGTCACCCATCCCCCAGATTGGCATCACAAGGAGATCGATGTTAATCTAGGCCTAGTCCTGGTGGCCCCCCTGAGGCCTTAAGACCTGAACCCTCAGGGTGTGATGCTTTTTACTTCCTGATTTAAACTTCTTCCAGACTCTTTCCTCACAAGATGAGAGGTCATTTTGAATAATTTATTTACTTGTTTTTGTCAAAACAGCTTCAATGACAAAAAACATTATCTAGCATTAGCGACTGTAGCAGTGTAAGCCTTTCAAAGAAGTTACATTGATGTCCTTTAAATATACACTTCCTGTCGACATCAGTGATAGAGTTGGACACATATACGCCCCAATCCGTATCACCCATTTATTCCTCATTAGCCCAAAAAACACCCGAATGTGTCTTCCCCCTGTCACCAGGGACAGCCCTGCTATTTAGGCCCAATATCTGACCAATCACGGGAGTTCACGTCTTAACCCATTCATCATCTGATAATCTTGGAGCATCTCTCTCCTCGAGGCACGAGCCAAGGTCGATGCCGATTGTTATTCAGGGGGAGGGTTGTGAGGGGGCAAGATGAATGATGATAACGTCGGCCATGTCTCACACTACGGTATGTCTATGGGGGGGGGGGCAGTGGCGAATATTTTTATCATGGCTGAAATGCAGTATGCGCATATGAATAGAGACATTTGTCACGGTTATGGTCTGCAGAGGACAGATAATACCATTCAGGCTGATAGTTATATGATTGCTGTAGCAGGACCCAGACACATGAAACAAATCACAGCCCACAGCACATGCTAACTGACTCCATAGAAATGCAAGATGGTGGGAAAAGTGTTACGCAAGAGAGAGGAAAACATCATGTCTTACAAAAAGGGGAAGGGGAGTGTAGTGTCAAGAGGGGGGGGGCAAAATGGACATAAAGAAAGAGAGAAAAGACACTGGATACATTTATAGAGGAAGGAGAGCCTTAGGGAGGTTTGTGAGTGGATGACAGATCACACCGGGGGATGAACTGGACACAGAGCAGCTGAGTGCAGAGGACTCCGGTAACAGCCGTTTGTGTTGTGAAGCACGCCACCATGTGGAGAGGTACCGGAGGGTAGAATCAGAGCTAATGTAGCTCCATGGAAAGCTGTGAGTTCTGACTCCTTACTTTGATGCAGTGCATTACGTAGAGCGGCAACCTTTCTGCTTGAGATCCTTCAAAGGATGGATTCATATTTTTGAGCCTCAGTCGCCACGATACAGGACAAAACCGCACCACATGTAAGCAAGGTCGTACTGCAGCCTCAGTGCGGTGTGAACATCTGGACAGAGATAAATGGACAGACACTGAGAGCTCTGTGAGCCGAGGTAAAGACAGGAGGGGGGGAATGTTAGCCAATGTTCGGACGCCTGCCTCTGATTAACATTCTTTTTTATACAAATCTCATGACATAGATTCGTCCCAACCGGTCCACTCTGCAGTGGGGAGATCGAAATACAGATATATTGAATGATTTCCCCTTGACTGATGTATTTGAATACATTTAAGAGACGTAGAGATAAAACGGAACAGTATTTCCAAAGAAAGAGGCTAACTTCATAAAAAATGTGTTTACTTTATCCAGCGACTCCTTGAGGGAGCCGCTGACCTCCAGAGTAAAAGACCCAGACGAGCCTGCTCTGCAGAGGACTTCCTGTGGGCAGTTCAAATGTGTGCACAGTTCCTGTTTTTGAAACATAAAAATGTCATCAAGCTGTTATGATAACGTCTCTTCTTTATATCCAATATCCTCGTTTGTTGTACTTTTCTTCTGCAGGACGTTTCAAGGCGTCAAAAGCCAACAGAACGACCAGAGATCCAGCAGAAGTCCAATCAAAATACGTTTAATGTAAAAAAAAAAAAATACGCTCAGCTTGACAAAGGGAGCAGCTGATTGCACAAGAGTGACATCAGGCGGGCTTGTGGCTTCGCCCCGCTGCAGTACTCCACTCCACAGACAGGGGAGAGGAGAGCTCCGTGTGCTTGCTGAGCTCTGATTGATGGGATCGATTCCTGTGCAGCACTGTGAGGCATGTGGCCCATTTCTTCTAATCAGATCACAGTCAGAAAAAAAACTGTATCTCACATATAGAAGGAGACTGGTGCTGGCTACTGTCAAAGCATGACTCACTCACAGTGATGACAGGGTTAGAAATAAGAAACAGTTTGATCCAGTCTTAAAAATCTGAAGCTAAATGTCATCTTGTATATATTCTTCTGAAGCTCATCAGAGAAACCGTGGGAGCTCGGTGCACCGTTGGCCTTGTGCTAGCCCCGTCCCCGCCCCCCCAATCAAGTGGTGAAGAGGACATATTTCATCACCCTGGTAGCTGTCCTGGCCCCGCTCTGTTCATCACACCCATCTACAGTCTGGCCCTCCCAAAGCGATTACTGCCCAGCCTTGACAACACCCTGTGTGAGTGAGTGTGTAAGGAAGCAGAGCAGCAGTGAGTCAGACACCATCGGGTGGGTGTCTGGGTGAATGAGTGCATCCATGTAGGATGATGGCGAGAGAAAAGAGACTGTGGAGCACAGACGGGAGGTGCACTGAAATAACCTGACAGCAACAAAGGCTGCTGCACACAACTAGCAAGACCAATTTAGTCCTGACTCGTCTCCTGCTGCTGTCTCTGTTTGGCTGCGAACACAAACATTTTTGAAAAGATATAATTGCACGAAGTGTACAACTGCTCCGTTTCAGACGGATCGATAAACGCTCACACACGAGAGCACGTACATGCACACACACACACAGAAGCTCCGCACGCTTGGCTGACCACTCCTCTCACTCTGACACACTTGAAGTGTTTAACCCCTTCCTAGCGCTGCTGCTGTGTGCTGCACGGTCTCCAGCGAGTGCTATTGATCCTAATAGTTAGGGGAGTGCAGCAGCTTATCCATTAAGGCTGAGTGAGCCTGTCCCCTGTCTCCACCTCAGCAGACGGAGTGGGATGGACAGATGACTGGGGGGGTAGACAGAGGTGGGAGACTGGGAGGCAATGAGTGGAGAGAGGGAAATAAGTAAGGGAAGAGGAAGGGTCGAACTCAGGAGGTAATTGAGGAGGAGAGGAAGTAAGGACGTTTATTAGCATAGCGCCTTTCAAGAGCAGCACGTCAAAAAGTGCTTCATGATAAAACACAAAGCAACGGCCATGAAATAGGGACTTTAGAAGAATAAAATCAAATCAAATATATCAACCGTTTCAAAGATAAGGCTAACAGTACGGTGTCCACAGTGTCCACAGATCTTCCACCAGTCCAAAAGGAACCTCAAAGCAACAGTCTCTTAGTTTTAGCAATGGAACTGCCAACAAACACTGACGCTAGGACTTTAGAGACCTGCTGATGACTCAGTTATTGTGGAATAAGCAGCTCAGGGATATTTCGCTGAGGTTCAGCGCTTGAAGAGGACCAGCACTTCTATATTTGACTCTCTGGCGTACCGTGACTTTTTCTTGCCCACCTGCACACTCCTCACAAGCTGCCGGTACTCTGTTTCTGCCTTCTCCATGTCAGAGTGAGAACGAGGGCGCTGTAACTTATTTCTTGTAAAATAAAATAATGTTTTGCCAGCGTTAGGCTGGCGGATATTATCTGCCTTCCACTTTTTATAAAGTGTATGTAAGCAGCACACTTGCACTGCTCTCATACGGAGGTACCGCTGTCGTAGACTCATCTCTGTCAGCACTGGGCACATTGCAGAAAAGCACAATCAAGTCACCTAAAGTCCATTCATCTTCATGGAGAGCATTAATCAGGCAACGTAGACAGTCAGGCAGCAACATCCGGTTCTGCCGAGTGAAGCCAATGCTTCATGTGTTAAAGCTGCATCCTCTCTACTCACCAGCAGGGGGCGACTCCTCTGGTCGTATAGAAGTCTATGAGAAAATGACTCTACTTCTCTCTTGATTTAATACCTCAGTAAACATTGTAAACATGAGTTTATGGTCTCAATCTCCAGTTTCAAGTCTTCTTCAACACAACGTCTCTATGTCAACCCTCCGCATTCACTTCTGTTCATTGGTTGCAAAAAAACTAAATGGCGACAGCCGTACTCCAAGATGGCGACAGCGAAAACGCCAAACTCAAGGCTTCATAACGAGAGTCCACAAACCAAACGAAGAGGTATTATTAACACAATGTACTTCAATGTACTTGGTGGAGCTTACCATTCTAATAGTTTAATGAATAATTTGAATTGTTATATTCCGCGAGTCAAATCTGAATCTGTCACGTAACCAGTAACATTTCTCTGTCAGGTAAACGTAGTACTTCAATGTCTTCCTCTGCAGTAGAAGTACACAGTAAGTAGTATACAGTTGAGTTGCATATTGTTTAAGAGCCTTGGGGCCTTTAATAGTTATTTAAGTGTACAATGACTAAGAATAGTAACATAATTCAATATCATTCATATCTAAACATCATAATACATCTATAGCTGTTTGGGGCTTTTTGGGGGTACCAGGTCCAGGTGGTCTACCTTTATCCACAGTAAAGTCTGCCCCTGGTGGTTCCTCCTGAACTAGACTGTAGTTCACTGGTGTTCCTGACCGTGAGGATCCGTGACTTGAGTGTATGACGTTACCACTGTGTGTCATACAGGTGTGTTTCTAAGGTGTTGACTTTGTAAGAGCGGTTCTCGAGAAAGCTGCCAGCAGCAACACCACAGGCCAAACGTTCAGTTCTGAGCAGCCATCTTTTCAACAGACACTGCTCAAAAAGTACCTCTTTCATTCTATTCCTTGTGTCCCAAGTTTCACATTTGCAACTCCTGTGTAAACACCTGTCTGATTCCAGTGGCTGAAAAAGAAATATCTCAAATTCGTCCCTGTTTTGACACACACACGGCTCCCACATCTCCAAACGAGATTAATGCCGTTTCTTTAAGCATCAACTACGTAGAGGAGAGAGAAAGAAGCATGAGAACCATGCTCTTGGAGAGAAAACAAAGGCTTGGAAGAGATGCAGGGCGTAAGTCAAATGAGAGAGAGAGAGAGAGAGAGAGAGAGAGAGAGAGATTTATTTAGATTTTTCAAAAGCACTTTATTCACATTTATCAATTTTTACAGTTAAAGCGCTAATGCATTAAAATCACTGATTGCTCCTTTTAAAAAACCCACACATAACCCATCAAGTAAACACCTACGCAAACACCAACTTATCTTTTACAATGGAACAAACTATATTTTCAAAACACCAACGTCGTTTAAAAGCGTCTAAATCTCCAATGTGTGTGTAAAACCTGAACTCTAGCCAGAGTCTGGCCCTGATATTACATAGCAAGACTGCCCCAGCCTCCTGCCCCTCCCCGGTCTCCACTCTGGCCTTTCTACTCATTTTGGCTTCCCCTTAAAGATAGTTCAGCAGCTGCTCAACCTCATTGTACAACACCTTGATCTTAGCTATGAAGCCAGCGCTGAACCCAAACTTCCCCATAACTGTCCAGAGGAAGCTGTGTTCAACGCGGTCAAAAGCCTTTTCCTGATCGAGAGAAATCAGACCAGTGTCGATACCCAAAGAGCTGGAGACCTCCAAAACGTCCCGAATGAGGTAGACATTGTCTACCATGGACCTGCCGGGCACACAGTAGGTCTGGTCCCGATAGATGACCTGCTCCATAGCTTCCCTCAGCCTGGAGGCAAAGAGCTTGGACAGGAGCTTGTAATCCACACACAGTAGAGACACAGGACGCCAGTTTCCGATGTCCTGCAGGTTCCCCTTTTTCGGCAGCAGTGTTATTACCGCTCTCCGGCAGGACATCGGCATGGAACCAGAGGCCAGACTCTCATTAAAAACGTCCAGTATGTCGCTGGCAAACACATCCCAGTGCGTTTTAAAAAACTCTACGGAGAGGCCATCGATGCCGGGAGCACGCCGCCCCTGCATCCCCTGCAAGGCGGCACTGAGCTCCGGCAAGCTTATGGGCCTGTCAAGCTCCCTGTTTGTCCCCTCAGAGACCTGAGGTAGCCCCCCACAGAACTCCTCTATGAGGGGTTCCTCCTTCCTGTACTCACTTGTATACAGGGAGGAGTAAAAGCCCACAGCTCGCCTCCGAATCTGGCTTGGTTCCACAACCGGCTGTCCCGTTTCTGCCAACAGTGAGTGGATCACCCTCCCCTGCCCACTCTTCCTCTCCAGGCCGAAGAAGAAGCCAGAGGGCTCCTCCATCACCCTGCTCCGCCACTTCTACGGGCCTCTCACCAGCACCACCTCCACCGCCGCCCCAAGCCGCGGGCGACCGCGGGGCAGCGCCGGATGGCCCCGCCCCACCCGGGCCAGGCAGAGCCGGGTCCCCGCGCCTCGGACAGGCCCTCACGGTGTGTCCCTCCTCACCGCATCCGAAACACTTCATCGCCGATGAGGTCGCAAAAATCACGTATTCATAATCATCTACCTTCACATGGAAGCGAAGGTTGAGCTCCTCATTCCGGTTGTTAAGGATCATAAACAGGTGTCTGCGGTGGGACACCACGTGCTTCAGCAACTGAGACTTACACCCAGACAAGATCTTTTTCATCGGGGATACGATCTTCCCGTGTCTGGACAGCTCTCTGCTGAGGAACTCGTCGGTGATGAAGGGAGGGACATTGGAAAGGACAACCTTAGTTGCCGGCTGCGCCCGGGGCAACACCTGAACAAACAATCCGTTCACCGTGAGGCCTGCCTCCACGACACGGTTCACCTTTTCCACCTGGTCCAGGAAGAGGACCACGGCGCCGTTCATCCGAGCGGTCGACTTGATGCTGCTGTGCCCGACCCTCTCCCCCACAGCCAGCCCCACGTCCTCCACGCTGCACGAGGAGCCGACGGCGATCTTGATGCCGTGCTTCCTCGTGAGGTGGGACAGCGTGTCTCCATTCACCATGGCGTCTAGAGACACCGCCCGGCGAAACACCGGCAGGAGGAAAAAAAACACCCAAAGAAAAGCACAGAGAACAAAACTAAACTAAAGTGAACACCAACCACTAAACCACATTAAATTAATCATACATAACTAAGGAGAAAAAAAATTATCGAAAACACCCTCTCACTCAGAGAGAGAGAGAGAGAGAGAGAGAGAGAGAGAGAGAGAGAGAGAGAGAGAGAGAGAGAGAGAGAGCTGTGTTGTCAGCGAGTTGCATCAATTTATACCTGAATTTATGAGGCCGGGTTGGATAGAAAAGAATTAGAGGAGGGAGAGTACGATAGGGAGAGACACCCTCATTACTCTGTGCTGAAGAAACACTGGCAGCCAGAGGTCAGTAAATCCTGCCTGCCTCACGTCTTTCCTCTCATCCAACGGAGAAAGGCGAGGGCAATACTCTAAACTACAGACAGCAGAGGAGGGGGAGGAGGAACAGGAGCACATCACAAAATGGAATAGTGTGATACTGACATTCCAGGTCTGGAGAGGAGAGCGTGTTCTCTAATTAAAAACCACCCAAAGGGGCTATCTCCTGCTCTGAAACCAGTCAGATGGAGGTTTTAACGAACTCTGAGAGAAAGAGCTGATCTGGGAATAGACTAGAGAGCTAATGAGCTGAGCCACTGTACAATCATACTGTATTTTTTTGGGGGGGGATACACAGATGCTAGGTGTTAGCATCTGAGCTATTGTGAGTAACATTATCAATCAAAAATGTGATGACTTCATCATCATCATGTTTGCATGCTGCTCCTGTAATCAGTGTGAGTAAAAACATCAGTACTGTGAACCTGAGCAACAATGATGCTTTCATTCAAATAAACAGCTTACATTCTGAGCTGACTTTGTGTAGCTTTATGCTAACAAGCACATCCGGGAGATTGTGTACAAGCTGCTCCATGCAGAGAAATCCTGACACTCAACTAGAGTTCACACAATCCCATGTTCCAGAAGTGTATTATATGACATAATAATGGATTGGATTTGTTGATTCATGATCACGAGCGAGCAAATACTGAAAGTTTGTCCGTCTAGGATTTAAAGTGACACTATTCATCCTTTCAGAAAAATCATGGCATTGTTTTTTTTATCTTCTTCTTCTCTTTTATACTGTAAATTGTTTCTTTTTCTTCATTTACTGAATTTCTTATAGTATTCTTGCTAAAACTCTTATTTCATTTTTACCTTTATGTTTTTATCCATATTTCAATTATTTGTCTCTTTGTTTTGTCTTATTTTTTGTTATCATTACTGTTGGTTTATTTACTTCAGTTTTTTTTGTTCTACTTCATATTTATTATCACTATTACTATCTCTATCTCTCTCTATGCATACACATATTGACCTTCATAAATAAACAACACTGTGAAGAAAAAATAAAGTGAGCCTGTGCAACTGTTGTTGAGCCCACTAGTTGCCACTACGAGATAGTGACACATTGCATTTCCCACAATTCTCTTGAGTCAGTTGCTTTAAAGACATCATCATTAAGTGACCTAATGAAGCTCCATCAGTGGAACGGGACCACGATCAGAACTCATACTTCCTGTTAAACATGCCTCCTCCTCTGCATGTTTACTACTTGTCTTATTTTAATAATAAAACTCTTAGAATGTTTATTTATGACTAGGGCTGTACTGAATATTTACATTCAAAGCGCCAATTGAGGTTTTTGAATGACATTTTGAATGTCTGTCGTCATATTTCATGAAATCATCACCCAAAAAAAAACTCCATGAATGAAGTTTGAAACTATTCAGTACAGTCCTATCTATGACGAGAGAACACAGGCGCACATGTTCGCTAACATTAGCCACTGAAGCTACTGGTCACACCACACAAGCAAAACCTCTCAGTGTATTGAACTCACAAAGTGTGCACTTTATCACTTATGAATTCTACTTTTCATTGGTAAAAGGAGGACCTATGTTCTTTCAAATGACGAAGTCTTGCTTTGACCACTACACCACATAGAACATTCACATTCATCCTGCAGTAACATTCTTTCTTTTTTTCTCCAAAAGAGGATGTCAACACCAATTTCAGACCAGTGTTTTGGGAGCGCCACCCACATTAGCATAAGCTACCATCCTCAGTGGGGTTTTGAGTGAAAGTGCAGCACAACAGGAACGACGGTGTGGCTGGAGAGCTTGACACTGAGTCAGATGGCCGATTAGTCTGAGCAGACAGCATGCGTACGGGTGTGTTGTCGTGTCTCTGTGTACAGTATGTGACACTCACTCCACTGGGGGGTTGACGTCCTCGGCCTTTGTCTCAAAGAAGCGCAGCACCTCCTCACTCTGAGAGATCTGAGGGGGGAGTCGCACCAGCGCCTAAGAAGAGAGAGAACGGGGAGGTTAAAGACCAGCTGATTGATTAGTCCTGTTGTTGTTGTTTTCATTGACCTATCTTCATCTCCCCCAGTGACTGTTTGACCTGGCTGTCCACATCCTTTTTTTGTTTTGACTGAAATCCTTCCTCTGAACGCCCCTTTAGTGATAACGTATCAGTAATGTATCTCTTATATAGCCCCTTTAAAGGGCATCATACAGGCTTCTTTGGAAAATAATAGTGTCTGGGTGTGCAGGGGGAGTACTTGGTTAATCAAGCATCCTTCCTCCTCTGTGTGTTCATTGACAGAGCCACACGGCAGTCAGAGAGAGGATCATATGTCTGACTAGCCATCTATATTTAATGATCTGAACAGCTCCAACCAAAGGAGGAGCTCATGTACAGTAGCGGGGTGCAGGGTGCATAAGACATGCGAGGGCATATGTTCAGTGTGGGCTTTCCATTGTCAGCGGCCTGCATGTTTCATTCATGGGATCCGATCTATGTGGATATTGAAAGAGCCTCGTGGTTGTGATTGAAGAGGGCCGTATCTCCCACAGCTGGCTGGACTCAGCACCCTGCCATCTCCAGAGAGCAGACGCTCTGAGAACCCTGGGTAATTACTCTTTCTCCTCTGTTTGTCTCATAAACAGGATGTAGGAAGTAAACAGCGCGGAATCGGGCAAAAGAAGCGGCTCGCTACGGCTTCTGTAAACATTAGAGTGCTGCAGGTTATTTGGGTAATGAGGAAGCCTTTTTGCCTGAGCTGAGAGAAGGAGCACGGCCATTGTCAGTCATTTTTGTGTGTATCTTTTTGTTTTTAAACTCTTTTTGGTCCTGATTACTGAGTGGATACTGTGGCTAACCCTTCCTAATGAAGGCCTACTAATTGCTCCCTATTGTGTGCGTAGAGACAATCACAAATTAGATGTTGGGGGGGGGGGGGGGGGGGGTGATAAAGAAAATAATCTGAAATCTGCAAAATAAAAATATAAAATCGAATGAGAGAGAGAACAGGAAGTGATAAGGCGAGTCTCCCTCCAACTGAAGACTTGAAGAAGGCTGTTACTTTCTAGGTCTCTTTGTTTCTTCCAGGAAAAGGACGCTCTTTCGTAGGAGAACTTCTTTCCTGATTGGACCAAATGAGGATCAGCTTGTTAGTGAGTTTGACTTTGGTCCTGGTTACACTTGTCTTTTTAAATGCGACTTCTGTGATCAGATGAGGCGGATCGAAACTCAGCTGTGTCCTCATGTGTGTCCACACGTAACACTTCAGTGCAGCCTGCCTGATCGGATAGTGATCGGATATATTTCATGGTCAAAGGAGCGGCTGTAAAACGGAGGACCAACATGTCATTTCTTATAAATGCTTCACAATAAAAGTCCCGCGTTATTTTTGCTGCTTTCTCTTCCTCCCTGCAGAATTAGTATACTGTTTTTTATTGAAGAATAGCCGCTAACAAAGCTACGCTAACTCAGTGTTTAAGACACATTCCTATAAATTCTTCACAATTAAAGTCCTCCATTATTATGTTATTTAAAAGCTTTTATTTTGGAGCAGCAAAATCATGAAATGTTGTGTTTTCATCACCAGTAGGATAACAGGACTCAGACAGCAGGTCTACGCTGGCTCCAGTCTGGTGTCCTCCTCTCTTCTCTTTGCTCTACTCTAGAGAGGAACTCCTGTGTGGGAGGAAGATGATGGAGACCTACGTCTGATAAATTGTCCACATTGTCTCCACATGCTGTCCACACCTCACTGAGATCTGAACTCAATGCGAGCCAGTCCACCTCAGCATGTGGTCTGTTACATTGAAAAAGACAAGTGGAACCACAGCTTCTGCAACAATGGAGCAGAGCTAGAGTCTGTCTTGTGTAGTGCATTGACGGAGAAGTTTGGGCCACACATAGGTCGCCCTTCTTCTGTGATTGTGGCACACATGGAAATGAACAAACCATTTCACTGTAGAAGGAAGAGATTCCATCGTTCCCCCACCAGTGTGCCTGAGTGTCAGAGCTCATTACAGGCTCTTGAGATTGCTCAGATACACAGGTCTTCACTGTGAGGACACTTTTCCACGTCCCCTACTGTGGCTACAGTCTCATGGGTGCCATGTTTAAAGTATGTGAAAGGACCTTTGACCTTTGGGGGGTGTTTCCCAGAGTCAGATGGGGAACTGAAGGATGTTTACAGTATAGCCTCTTTACCCTGCAGTAGTCGTCGATGAAACGCAGCCGCTTCATGGCCACGTCTCGCACATGACTCCTCCGGAACAGGATTTTTCCTGGAGGGGAGGAGAAGGAGAGAACAAAAAAAATCAGAACGAGGGAGGAGGTGGAGGAAAACAGAGGAACGGTGTGATGATGAGAGACGGAGAGGAAGAGGAGAGAAGTGAATAGCTGACATCCAGCAGTGCTGATGGCTGCTTCATGTCATTCCCCAGCAGAGCAGGAGATGTCAGTAATGTACGCTGGAGACCCTTCATGGCCTCAGCAATCTCAGTAGTCCCCCCCCCCCCCCCCGCTTTCCTCCCGAGGACTCATGACCTCTGTCTGTGACATGGCTTTCCTTATGACAATAGGATAAATACACACATGGGTCCTCCGTAGAAGGCCCTGCTCTCACCCCTCCCACCAACCTCCTCCAATCACAAATGATTCTTGTATCATCAGCTCACTATTTAGGGAGCTCTACTTATGCAATATGATAAATATTATTTTTAACCAGCACCAGGGCTCCAGACAAGTACAAGTCCGCCTTCAATGACCCGCTGAAACATGCTATCATTAGCATTACTGGTCCTGGTGTTGTACGCTGGGAATTCATGTAAGAATCAACATTCTTATCTTCCACGATTCTCAATCCAGTTAAAACTTCCACAAATCTGTTTGCTTTTTTTAAAAGAGAAGTAAATTCTCACACCAAGCCAAAGTTGTGTCGAGCATTACAAAATAGCAGTGTTCAGTGAGA
This sequence comes from Melanostigma gelatinosum, assembly GCF_949748355.1. Classification (NCBI taxonomy): domain Eukaryota; kingdom Metazoa; phylum Chordata; class Actinopteri; order Perciformes; family Zoarcidae; genus Melanostigma; species Melanostigma gelatinosum. The sequence continues at coordinate 10,225,247 of NC_136644.1, read as the reverse complement.
TGTAAAGGTGACTGAGAAGAAAACCTTTGAGTGAAGCATGAATAGATGTTTTCCTTTGAGCATTTACGTTATTGCAGAAGAATAAGTGAACAAGACTAAGAGTCTGAACAGGTATTCCAGGCAGCCGGTGGTATTCAATGGCTTCAAAATGCCGGCGGTGCTATGGACACAATTTGGTCAAAACCAAGACCAGCACTGAGGTTCAACATCCAGCTGACACCAAACAAGAGCCAAATGAAGTTGTCTCGAGATATACACGGCAACAGTTTGAATCAATAGGCCACCTTAATCAGAAACATTGTCCACGGCTTATTGAACTCAGGTGAGGGAGAGGAGTTTATCCTCAACCAAACGCAGACAGTCAATAATGTTTACATCTGGCCCCATGGCTTCATAGTCAAGAGGTAGGTGGATGAGAGAGAGACAGAGCGAGAGAGAGAGACCCAGAGAGTTTAGATGCTGGGACCATGTGTTGGCCACAGGGCTTAAACACAGCGTTTACTAAAATCAACTGCACTAAACAAACAGACACATGCCACTCCAAGATGAAGCCAAAGAAATCTGCATGACAAAACATACAGGAGCACACAGACACACATACACACACATACAGACACACGCACACACATACACGCACACACACACATACAGACACACACACGCACACACATACAGACACACACAGACACACACGCACACATACAGACACACACACGCACACACATACAGACACACACAGACACACACACACACATACAGACACACACACGCACACACATACAGACACACACATACACACACACACATACAGACACACACAGACACACACACACACACATACAGACACACACAGACACACACACACACATACAGACACACACACGCACATACATACAGACACACACAGACACACACGCACACATACAGACACACACAGACACACACACACACATACAGACACACACACGCACACACATACAGACACACACAGACACACACACACACATACAGACACACACAGACACACACACACACACATACAGACACACACAGACACACACACACACATACAGACACACACACACACACACATACAGACACACACACACATACAGACACACACAGACACACACGCACACATACAGACACACACACGCACACACATACAGACACACACGCACACATACAGACACACACATACAGACACACAGGATCCAGTGTGATTAGCAGAATCACTGTCACCCTCTGCCCCGCACACATAAACACCCTCATCGATCACTGTCAGGCTGCAGGTCACCATGAGCCTGAATGTCAGCCGACGACTTCCAGCAGGAGAGACAAGCATGTGGGGCATGGCTCAAATCAATACCAGGACACACACACACACACACACACATACACACACACACACTGTATATCAAGCTCATGAAACAATCAAATGCATCCATAACCTCAGATAGAAACACACACACAATTCAATGTCCTTAAAACAAAACAACAACAAAAGTCACACAGACATACCGCCATGCCACCACGGCTGAGATTTGAAAGTCACAGAGAGCGCCTCATCAGCAGTAACACGGGAACACACACACACGGGCACACACATGCAGCACAGGCAAGCGTCAGTAACCAGCTCGTATTGACCCCCCCACCAGTGCCAGCCATACATTATTAATATGGGAGCCTGTTCAGATAACTGGAGCTCTGGAGCAGGCTATTACCTGGGAGAAATGGGATGATCCTCTTCTTTGGGTCTTTCTGCCCTCCCTCAATTGGGAACTTGTCAAGTATCTGCATCTAGAGAAACAAGAGGGGAGAGTTTTAATCGTGTCTTCTTGGTAAATGTGCGACGTCAAGCTGCTTATTTTACTCTCAGAGAGAAAACAATAGTCTCAGTGTTCTTTTGATTTGATTCACACTTATTTCAGTTTATTATGTGGCAAAAAAACTCCTGCGGACACATAAGAAATTCTGTCTTGGGCCTCCTTCACATGAACAACCATAGCCCGTCAAAGCGTCTGTGGTCGTGATGGTGCAGCGGTCGGCTCGGTGAGCTGCGGGGCTCACGGGAGTCAAACGAGCTCCGATGAATTCATAAAGCACAGCGACATGAACGCGGTGAGAGGAGAAGTGCTGACACTGGAGCTGGAAGGGGTAGGCAGAAAGAAAGAGAAAAAGGGAAGATGGAGGGAAAGAGAAACAGAGAGAAGGTATAGACAAAGCAGGCGGAGAGAGAGAGAGAGAGATACAGCGCAGGTCAGGGGGTGTAGATGAGTGTGTCAGCCATATTGTGTTTACCCCGCGTCACCCTTCAAATGAATCATTCACGAGAGGGATTAGAGAGAGAGACTAAAAGCAGAGGAGAGATGCAGAGGGCTAGCAGACGTACTGTACAGCAATGCAGCAAAGTGTTTCCCACGTGGGGGAGGAGAGGAGACATCAGTGTCTGATGGCTGTAAAAGACCCTCAGGGACTAAGTGAGCAAACAGCCAGATGGGGCTTCAAGACATCCTGCATGGAGACATCTAGACACACACACACACACTCACATCCCTAATGTCCCCCTTGTGACACATCTGTCCCCAGATCCAGTTGCTTCTGTCAATCTGCATGCATCTCTCTATTGAACTCCCGTCTTCTTTTGTCCCCCAGTTCCACTTGGGTGGAGAGTCAAGAGGACTCTACCTAGTCTTCCTGCATCCATACCAGATCATCTACTGCTTCGACAGCACAAAACGAGCAGCAGACCCTGCTGTTTGGACTGGGGGGGGGGGAATCGAAGCCAAAGGCTGAGTGGTTGTGAAGGTATATGGGTGTGTGTGTGTGCATTCATGTGTGGCACTGGAAAGGAATGAAGCCCCTCTAAGGCTCGACATGTCAGCTCTGGGCCCATGTCGTCTTTGATCAGACTGAAGTTGGTTCAAGCCTTTCCTGACGCTGCCGACAGATTCCTGAGGATTCCAAGAGGAAGCCTGCTTCCCATCGCACTGGCCGTCGTGGGATCACAGAGAGAGAAAATGGTACGGACAGGTGGGACGGAGCCTGAGACACGACAGCTGTTTGACATGCACGCAGACACGAACTGTACTGTAGTATGACAAACGCCCAATCCAGGCAGTGATATTCCATGCAGGATGTGGACAGAGAAAGAAAATAAAAAAATAAAAACACTCATGCCAAACCATGGGCTCCGCTTCCCAGACTTCACTGTCTCCTTGGTAACCAGCACAGAGCGAGTGTGAAGGAGAGTTGTGAAGGGACGTGATTGGATGATGCTGCACAGCTCTGGACCACTGGTGTAAATGTTGGGAGTCAGGTAAAGAAAAAGGAAGAGGATCTTTCTCTTGTCAGAGTGAGGCGAGCTCATTATGACGTAATGTTTACTCTCCTACTGTAGAGCTCCTGCACATCACACATAGAGATGCGTTTCCTTCGTTCCAGTTCCAGAAACATGGAAGAAGCAGAGCCAGAGGAACAAATGACAACAGTGCCAGGGTTGGACTAACAGCTCCTTCTTCACACCATGCACATGTGCTAAGAATAGAGCCTCCATATAAGGAACTGTGAGAGTCAGTTGGCATAAACTTTGGGGGGGGTGGAGCATACAGTTAATGTGCCGTGGATTGATGCCTCACTTCCTGTTGGCGGCCATGTGACTGGGAGGGTTTACCCCGGGCTTCACAGTAGTGGAACAGAACAGATTGGAAATAAACGCTCTGGAACAACCCATGACTGGCACAGCGGGGCAGCCATGTGATCTTCACCATTTCCATGGTGACGTGGTGATCGCGAGGAAGGCCACACATGCTTCTTCTCTCTTCTGGTCTGCTTCGATCTTGTCTCCAGGATGTCCACACGTTCCCCCTCATCTCTGACGCCCTTTTTCCTCTTCAGGAACACAAGCTCAGGAAGGAACATTTAGCCCAAATCTTTGACACATGAGTGCACCTTTTTACTTCCTGCCTCAGCTGAAGTCCTGAGGACTACAGGAGCTAATGGAGCATGTGAATCAAGTCTCCACAAGCATTAGCACACAGCAGCATTCAGTTTCAGACAGACAGATGTCTAAGATGGGCTTGAGGAGTGTGTGTGTGGGGGGGCTTTCTTTCCAGCCACAATCACTCACAGTTGTGCCTCTGAATATAAAGTGGCATGCTGGCACCAGATCTAAACACATCACTGTCCACATCGGCACGTTATATTTGGATGGAACATGATACCCTGCATGCTTCTACGCAGTGAATGTGTGTGTGGGGGAGGTGCGGGGGTGCGGATTTGTCTAAAGAGCTGAGCTCTGTTCCTGGAGACGTCCCCAGTGTGGGCCCGTTATGACCCACGCGGCAGTTCTGCCCTCGGTTTCAGTGAGGCAACAGGTGCAGGCCTGTGTTTCCTCCCATCTGTCCACAGTCGCTGCACCGCCTGCTGTGGCCTCTGGAACAAGGCTCCAGGGATGGGCTCAGTCTGGGAAACCCCCAAATGGAACGAGAACCCATGTCCTCCTGGGGCTGAAAATGTGCTGGTATGTGTAACTCTCTGAGTGATCTGAATCAGACGCTTTAGCGTAGTGATGGAGGATAACGATTGTTTGTTGCAACCCTAAAAACATTCAAACAACCCTTTCATTACAGATTCATCTTTTTTCACTTAATGGTTTAGTCCATACAATGTCAGATAATCACAACTAGCCCAAAGGTTAAGAGCATTTATGTTGCCTCTGCACATCTCTCAACATGGCTGAGCCGGCGGCTAGAAGCTAACGATGCTAACAGTGTTTATCTGAGGGGGAGCCAGAGGGTGGGCGCTATGTTGCCATGACGACGCTGTCTGTCTGGGCGGCATTATTAGTTGTAACCGCCATATGAGAGCAGATGGACCTCCATCAACCAGAGGGGCACGCTCACATGCGCTCACATGCACTCACATGCACTAAAGGCAATCACATGCACTAAAAGGCAGTAACATGCACTAACAAGCCCACGGCTGGCCGGCTATGTGAACAAAAAGAAGGTAGTGGAGGTGGATGGGTGAAACAAACACAGGACGTTCCACCAGGAGACCACGTTAGCGATGTTTGTGCCGTGTTTGCATACTTCCATACAGTCTACATCGTTATTTTAATCCCAGCAGAGATGTGTTTTCACACCTAAGTGTGTTTTTGTCTGATTTCCTACGTTAACCACGTGTTTACTGTGTGCTGGGCGTAAGAGAGCGTCTGACAAAGCGTTCAGCAGGTGACGAGTCAAAAACACATGAAAGACTTGTGGGCCAATCTGATGGTGTCCACTGTGTTAACACTGCTGAGAGGAGAACCTTTCCAAACCACTGGGACAATTCATTCCTCTCTTTTCAAGTTCAGCAGAGGAGCTGCTGTTTAAGTTCAGACAAGTGGACACTTTACTCTCACACACTCACTCATCAAAGAGCTGGAACAGCTTACGCTGTGAGAAACCCTGAAGACCCAATACGTCCAGCTGGCAAACAAGAGCAGCCATGTGCTTCTCACCTCACATACTGTCACTTCCATGTTCATATTTAGCTCATAATAGAATGGGGCGAGGAACAGGACAGGGCCAACCGGGATTCAATTGAAACGAAGAGCCAATGGTTTGACCCTAACCCTTTGCCCTTCACTCCTTCCTAACCCACCCTGCATATTCAGTAGAAGCACCGGCTCAACGTTCCAGTCGCACTTTCAGCCATTTTACTACAATCTGAGGAAAAGAGCAGTGCCGGCTTCCACTTTGGGTTCAGTAAGTAGGCCAGTCAACATAGAGTTGAGAAGGCGGGGGCAGCGGCGCTCACCTGTTCCAGAGGTTCAGTGCTCACAGAGCAGCGCAAGGACTGGATTTAGCCGCGCTGACGCTCTCAAGAGTTTCCATGCTGACAGCCAGGACAGACCAACCACAGTATTTGGGAATCGGATTGGCAGTGCGCTCCCTGAGAGTGTGTGTGTGTGTGTGTGTGTGTGTGTGTGTGTGTGTGTGTGTGTGTGTGTGTGTGTGTGTGTGTGTGTGTGTGTGTGTGTGTGTGTGTGAGAGAGAGAGTAGGGTGCTCCATGCCCACACTTATAAGGGCGTGGCTATGAAAAGAGAGAAGTGAGGTTTGGAATGTAACCACATGGGCTGAGAGAACTAAAGAAACACTGGAACATCAACAGGGGGGGGGGCAGAGAGAGGAAGAGGGACGAGATGAAAAGAGTGTTTTTGTCCGTGCCAATAAAGTTAATAATAACTGAGAATGAATTCATGAATAATTGACTTTGTGAGCTGATCGCTACTTTTTGCAGTTTGGGGATACCTTCACTCTGAACTGGCAACACATCTCATACTCTAGTCCTGTTTAGTGATGGGATGATGTGGGTTGCTGTTATTGTTGTTGTTGGTCTGCAGCGTTTCTTTATTTGGACTAAAGGAAGTGGCGGTCCTTTACATGACACTGGGCTCGGTTTGATGTCCTCTGAAGCCCCTCTGTCAGCGAGTGTAGAGTGTAATCCCACTGAGATGGGGGGGGGGGGGGGGTGATCACCAATGGGATTGTAGGAATGAGATTTGAAAGGTGATGGGGAAGACGTGACGAGTGGGATGTGTTGGGGAGGGGGAGGGAGAGACTGATGGAGGCAGCCATAGACAGACAGGCACCCGGGTTTCACTTTGAAACTCTCTCTCTCTCTCTCTCCCTCTCTCCCTCCCTGACTCGGTGGCGTTGAAAGCAGTGTCCTGCATGTCCCGTCCTGTCTGCTGTTTACCCTCCCACTGTTCATTAACCTGCAGAGAAGGTCGCCACCGATACTGTAGACAAGCAGAGCTCAGTGTGTGGATTGTGCTGATCAGCTCTACACCTGGAGCGAAGTGTGTCTCCACATGTGTGGAATGTTACCCAGACCGGCTGATAAACAGGAAGTATGCTTGATGAACTTTCTGCCTTTTGGACTTTTATTAAGTGGCAACCAGCACATTGTGGCCATCAAGGGGTCAGAGAGCAGCCCTGGATATAAGTCATTAACAGACCATTCTTGATGTATGGAGTGGTCTCACTGACGTCACGATCTCCTTAGTTACGAGGTCGGTCGGCCATGTTGGAGTACATACAGATCCTACATGGCGGCGCGTAAACAAGGAAGTGCGGCGAAAATACCATACTTTGAATCACTGGATAGTGCATCAAAGGTTCGCTACCTGGCCAAATTGAAGGTTATTGGTAACTTGGATCCCTATACGATGAGTGCAGATCGTTTCAGTGCCGATCCTACTTATCTTCCATCGGTAAACTACGCCAACATCTACACGTATCTCGTGAACACCCCCAGTCCTTACACAAAAGACGAGCTGGAGTGCTACAAAGGGCTCGACGCTTATAATCAGTTTGTCAGTGGATGGGTCCGAGACGTTAAAAGCAACGGTCGTCGAGAATTCTCATATCGTCATTGGAAGGGTAAATATATACAGATCTCGTCCGATATTTAGCAATATTCTATGTTTACTCAGCGCAAACAGACACGTGTGTTTGTTTACATTGTACGTGCATGTCATTGTGTGCAGGAATTCACTTTAAACTAACTCCTAACGTCACCCCCCCACACACACACACATATATATATATATATATATATATATTTATATATGATCCGACGTTAAACTCATATCAAGCAATGCTGAGGCTGCATCTCTGTGTTTCGCCTGTTGTACGCGCTCGACACGTCTCTGGTACCGACTGCTGTCACGGGCCGATGAAGCTTCGGTAACCTTCTCATGTAAAAGTTTAATTTATATTTCCTTTATTAAATACTGTTCACAAACGAATTTGCAAATAAAATCACTGACCACTTATAACGTGATCCGCACATACTCGAGTGTACGCCAAATTCCATTCCGTTATATCTCGAGAGATGCGTGACAGCCATTTCTCGCGATGTCGTTTGGATAGCTCCTTCGTGTCATTTCCTTGATGTGTAATGACCGCTGGCAAACGAAAGAATGATTTCTTGTCTCTATCAGCTCTGCTGCCACAACCAAAGACAGCACAAAAGTTTACCACCGATAGGTTATGCGACTCAGCCGTGCATGCCAGTGGCTTTGTGTGTACTCCAACATGGCCGACAGCTAAACTGTGACGTCACACGAGACCACTCCATTATTGTATGCATTAACTCTAACGACACAATGCTAGTAAGAATTGGTACAGTGTGGGATTAAAGGCCCCCTGTGGAGTCTCTGACCACTAGTGCTGCGTGGACAATGTTTTAATGAGTGGGAACCTGCTGTGTTTTGAACCACGACACACATATGTTTCACACCAACATGCTGATAGGCGGTCGGTCGGTAAGCTGCCAGGAAACGTTCAGCAAAGCCCCAACAAAGGCCGAGCAGAAGAAGATGACAGACGTGGATATTTCAATGTTTTACAGACAATGCACTGCACTGCATCATGGACAAAATCATTTTTATATTAATCAACAAGTATCATGATATATATTTATTGTTAATAATGATAATAATAATGCATAATTCAGTTTTAGGACTATTCTGCTGGACAGACCCCTGAAGAGAGCAGAAGCTCTCTACAATTCTTCCATAGTGCAGCTCTTCTTTCCAAATGTTGTCACACTGAACGGATCAAAGTCTGATGACCTTAAAACAAAGAATCAACAGTAGCGAGGGAGTGGCACATGGTGGCTGTTTGTCTCCTGTTTTTGGAGGTAGAGGATTCAACGATGACTCGATCGGAAATATATCTCATGAATGTATCGTCGTTGTGGTGGAAGACTTGTATTATTTAGGACTATGGCATGTTGATGTTTGATATGAACACGTCACCACTGATCCCAGTAGGAATGGATTTGGTCTACAGGTGTGAATATTATTCACTGAGTTCTACGATATAAGAGAGAAAAATGTCAGAGGGACATATAAAGTTGTCCTTCTTTTCCCTTCACGTCTGAGGACAACACATACCTGAGTGAATTCATTCCACACAGTTTCACGTTCCTTCTCACCACATGTCCCTGATCACATGTCCTTCAGCCACTGTGCGAGCTGCTCTGCGCTCGATATCCGGCCGTGCAGAAAACACAAGCCCTGCTCTCTGTGAGCGAGATGCACATGGGACAAGGAAACAAAAAGTGTGCGATTCATCAAAGGGGGAACAAAGCAGCGGAGGCTTAGCTGGAGATGTGATGATGTAAGAGGAAACCTTGAGCTGATTCTGGTGGAGGAGACCGGGCCAGCCGACAGAGAGGAGAGAGGGAGAGACAAGACGGACAACGAGACAGAGACGGATGGAGACGGAGGTATGTCAGCTGCCACACACATCTCCAGATAACAAACGTAACTGTGATCCAATATGGTACTCTGTCATCTGTTCCTCTGTAGCATGCAGGCTTTATGAAGAGCTTCTTCAGTGAGAGGCTGCTTCACTCGTGGTGTGAAGGAGAGAAACCAGAGCTCCTTCCTTCCTGCTGCTGTCACACAACAACCAACATGCTTCAGTGGAAACAATTCACTCATTCAACATCAATGAAACTCTTCAATATCAATATATCCTCTGTGCAATGATGTAGATTTAATAATCTATCATTTATATATGTATCTTTTCAGGATGCTTCTTGTTATTGAGGATGAGAATTTGTTCATTGACAGTTTGCTATAGTTACTGTACATTTTATTTTGTATTCTATTTTTTAAACTTATTTGTTACATGTTTGAAGTAAATAAATAGATAGAAATGAAACATGAGGATTGTCCCTGTCTGTTCATATTCATCAACACGAATCCCATTCACTCAGTGAGGAACCTTCCGAAGCAAAGAGGACTATTCCCCCACAGCCCCTATGAATACAGGCCTGAGCCTCTCACTGAAGAGTGACCACTGATCTGCTACAGCACACTCTCACGGCCTATGTCGGCGATCTTGTTCAGGTGATTGAAAGCTGCCTGTCTCATGAATGTGTTGCCAGGAGAGATCCTGACTGTTCTTGGTGCGGAGGGTTCTCTACTGCATTTGGTTAAATTTGGCAACCTGTGGAAAGGTTCCACTAGGTCCTGTTCCCCAACACGAGGTAAGTAGTGTGGACGCTCAGTGTAAACGTAGTAAAAGGTCAGCAACGCCTGCAATCAGTTGTCCATGTTAAATTAACCTGGTAGTCGATCGGTAATCAATGTTGTTGTTTGTGAGCGTCACGTGATAGGCATGTGACGAATCAGGGAAGGATACGTCATGGCTGCTAAGAACCAATCAAGTAGAGAACGCGGGTGTGGGCGTCATCGTTTCCAATCTCATCCGGTTTCGGCTGTCGACACGAAAACGCAACGCCAGAGTTTTCAAACTTATCCGACCTCGGGAGCGTTTTCAAACGTATATGTTTACGGTGTTCTAAAACTCCGGCGTAGTGTGGACACTCATTGTAAACGTAGCAAAACATGCGTTTTCAAATGGAAACGGAGTAATGTGGACGTACTCTTAGACTGGGCAACGCCAGACGGTAGTGTGCGACATGTTAGATCTCTGTTTCATGGAACATTCGATGATTAATAGTGTGATTCGGTTTGTAACTGTTTTAGCGTTTGTGGGATTATAAATCCTTTTGATTTTGACTCAAACCAGCTGTTCTGTTTTGGAGGTGGTTGAGAAGCACATGGTAGGGGGAAGGGCAGTTTCTCTCTTCGAACAGAAGTTCTGCTGCCCTAACAACTTAGAAAATCTCATCTTTCTCAACAAACATTTTTAAAATATTCCTGTGAAAGTTTGTTTCAAACTATATGTGGTCTTTTGGTGCCGCCTACATTAAAGTAAAGTGTCTTCTGTCCTGTCTGTCTCTCAGATCCCCTGAATGTGTCCCCTCACAGTCACACCGCTGACTTCTTAAGAGCTGAAGAATTGTCCCACAAACGGCTGAACTGTGCTCATTCTTCCTAAACTCTGATCCCTTCGCTGTGGGAAACACTGCATACTTTACACCCCTCTGCTCCCAATCCAGCAAGGACCCGGCCTGGGCCGTCTGCTCAAGTGCCTGATTGTAACTCACCAGAACAGTGTTTGGCGTGTAGGTGTCCTTCCTCTGCCTCTCAGAAGGGGCTAAAAACTCGGTTGTTCTGCTCTTCTCTCTCTGGCACACATACATAAAATAAATCAGTCCTTTATCCTGGACCTGAAACAATGGGTTCCCTCATTCAGTTGAGTTACAGTATGTCTAGAACATCCAGAGAACACCTTAAGGACAAAGAGGCGGAGCTAGTGGCCTGGTTATTCAGCAAATTATCCTCAAGGATGGCATACTGATAATGCCTTGTGGTCTAGACATGTGGCCTACTTAGAGGTTTGAGATTCCCAATTCAGTGACCTTCCCTTCAAGCGCTTTGACCACGGCTTCTGTATCATTTTCTGAGCTGAATATAAGATGCCTTGTGCCGAACGCGTGCTGCTAGCACCCATCAAGCTATATGTAAAGGCATGCAGTGTTCTGCAGAGTATTTAGGTGACGTCTTGATGTGGCAGGTATGTATGACTACAAGCCTCCACTCGTTCCCTGGCTGCAGTCCAGGTCCATCGATTGCTCGATTGACGAAGAGCCAGTAATGAAAAAGATCACACCTGTGCTCCAGCAGAGCAGCTTCAGCCCCAAATCACCGTCAAATAAAGACCTGATGGAAAGACGATGGCAGAGAGAGGCTTGCTGCTATAGAATAAAAGTGCATGTACCAAATATCTCCCCACAGGGCAATTCTGGCTACATGTTGCATTAATGTGTTGATTCATGTCAGCTGGAAATAACAACTAACCAGCACTGCTCCTCCTATTATTTTGCCCGAAACACATTCTCCAGGTCGCTGGCTTCACTCTGGCAGAAACTCGTTGGAACGGGACTGGATCCGTTTTCTTTCCTTTCTGGCAGGAAACAACTGTAATATATCTCAGTGCTATGATAGATGAAAAGTAAAACACCCCAGAGGCTTCATTTTCCCAGGAGATGGCGACACGGTGGAAGACAGAATTACATAATGAAAGCCAGACTTATAGGGAACCGGTCATTATTGGATAAACATCACGGTGTGCTACCAACATTTACTTCACAGTGATAAGTTAAAGCAAAAAGCTTGTCTATTGCCACTTTAATGGTGGGTTCACAACAAAACTCGTTACTCACGGGAGTTTACTCGCTGGATCATTTGTCATTATTTGCGTCATTCGCTCTAGACGGAAGAAATGAACACTATTTCTGCTGAGTACTTGTGGAAGTCCCAGACAACGCCTTCTTGTCTGGTTCATAACATCATCTGGAGGAGCTCAGTGGATTTCATGGCGGTCTATTCACTCCATAATGATGCTGACGACTTGTAAAAAGTCTGAATTGGTGTTTAGTTAGTTCTCTCCACAAGACGACAAGCAAATAACTTTTAAAATACTTGTTTTCTCAATGGAGCTCGGATCAGTCGGGGCTATGCTAACTTTGTAGCAGCTCCATCAACACTCAAAATAACGTCATCTAGGCGTAAATACGGCAGCTTTGTTTTCATTGTTTGTAGATACATTTTCACACACAGTTTCATCCGGTCTCTACTACTACTCTACAGGTATCATAGAGCTCTGGGTCCCCACCTACGGCTACAATATTCTTTCCTCAATAGGTTCTGATTCAACGACGGCAGGACGTCAGTGATGACAGAATCCCAACGCTGATAGGCTTTCACGACACAACATCACACAAATTTCTCGCGCGACTTTGCGTTTACTCCCGTCTTTGCATTGACTTTAGAGAAGTCAAACGCTTTGTGTTTGGTGTGAACACACCATAAGGCTGGTAGGGACAGAGACAAATAGACGCTGAGAGGTCAGTGCTACATCGATCACGTGTGTCTCTGAACAGCATGGAGGTATTATTGTCATTGTCACACAAAGAGTTGGTTTTGGCTACACAACTTAAACAAAGTTTGTCTAAGCAACAGATGAGGCCCAGCGCAGAACCAGGGCCACAGTTTCCAGGAAGACATCCTGATCTGATTTTTACTTGGAAACAGTGCTAAAAAACCCAGAGATATTTGCCAAAGCGTCGGTTAAAGTGTCTCCAACAGTTTCAGAGCGGCCGTCCCCTCGGGTTTAGCTGGGCCGCTGAGAGCAGGAGCGGCTCCAGGTTGCTCTAACAACAATGGGATCAAACAGGACCATCAAAGCCAGGGAGCAGTTCAAAAGGCTGGCAGAGAGACCCTACTTTGGGCCCTCATACCGGCAGAGACGCAGAAAGCTGCTCCTTCAGCGATGCCGGTGGGAGCTTCACACTGCAAATAGAAACATCAAGGAAGCAGGGTAAGATGTGAGTGCTGGAGTGCCGGTGGTGATCTCCTGCAGCAGGCTTTAAAAGGGGCATCTGGTAACTACCATAAGTGTGTCTCAAAGGATTTTCACACTAGAACCAAACCTCTCTGACAACTCACTAAAGAGCCCGACCAGGTTAGCTGACCATTGCACCCGCGCCATCTGACAAAGATAACAAAAATCAATCTCGGCCGCTGCTGACTGGGAGTGATTTTGTTGCCACGCCATGCATGAACTATTAAAGTTCATTAGTTTCCTCCCGGGCACTTTGAGGGAGGAGTACCAGGAGGAAGACACACATCCAGTCCACAGGAACATTCAGGCTTTCCCCTGTTTATTATTCTACCTCTGTCTTTTAGTCCACATTGGGAGTAATCAGTTGCAGGGGGATCTGTTCTCCACCTCACACTGCCCCACTGGTTATCAATGGGAGCTTTCAGAAAGGACCTTTCCTCCACTGATCGGAACATCATTTCCTGCTGGACTTGCACACTGGGGCCATTGAGATGTGCCCCCCTGTAACTCCCTCACTGCGGCCCTTTCATATTTACTAGTGACCCGGAGACCTCTGGTCCAATACACATGAGGTATCAGCTTGCAGTGGGACGAGGGTGCAAGGGGAATGAATGCACACAAACATTCTCTCAGCATGGAGCGGTCCATCTGAGAGATACAAGGCAGGTTTCTCACCGCAACTCCTGCACCGTTCCAAAATAAATAGTCCCGAATGAGAGAACTGGACCCTTTAAACACAGCGTCTGAGCCAAGTCAAGAGAACAGGAAAAGACTGTATTTCAAGAAGCCACCGCCTGCACAACGACCCACTATAAAGCACGGTACATTAAATTGACTTCCATGTGGATTTGTGCTTGTGCTATAAAAAAACAAAGCCTGTCAGCTCCCTGACGTTTTGAGGGTACGGCAGAGATTAGATGAGAGGGAGGAGGAAGTGGGGCAGAGAGAGAGCGAGAGCGAGAGAGAGAGAGAGAGAGAGAGAGAGAGACGTGTTGCATTGCTGCATCTGTACGAGGTATCTCTCCCACTCCCCCACCAATTACTAACACTCACATTAATTCACTGAGGCGATCAGGTGTGGAGAACACGGGGGCTTACACATTAATCTATACATAACAATGCTGCAAGCTCGAAGGGTTGACATGTTCAAAATGCATCCGGCCATCCGGAGCTCGGGATCGCTCTGCAAACGCACCTCACACAGAGCAAGCAGGAGAGCACATGAGAGGTGGAGGATTACCTGTAGGTCAAAGAATTTGCTGTATCTTCTGTAGACGATGTGGGAGGTGTTGTCCGAGTAGGTGACATTGATGAGATATACCTGCCAAGAGAAGAAGAGCGGAGAATAAAGTTCAAACTTTTCTTTTAAATTTCTTTTCATTCCTGACTGGCTTGTTTTGTGCAGCCATCAGTGGGAAAGATACTTAACTGATGATACAAAGCGGCGGATGCTCTCATTGGAGAAGCTGTAGCTGGAGAACGTTCTTGCTAGATAGATGCCAGATGAATGGATTGTAATGGGATAAACGTGGGCTCACACAGCCCGACACCAGCTCCCCCAAACATGAAGGTTCAATGACACACGCTCACAAATGTGATGGACGGTGACGTCACCCCTCCTCTGTCAGCACACTGACCTGTTGGCCTTCACCCTGGGCTGCAGCAATGATCCGTCAAGAGGAGGGAAGCGATGCCGCCATCATTTCTAATCTCACAGACGACCAACGAAGCCTCACCAGAGGAACAGCAATGTTTCTCAGTCATCATCGGTTGATATACATTAAAGGGCTCTCAGGTGGATTAGTTGTTCCATAACATTAAGTTGCAAGCTTGTGAAGGGTTAATTACCTTGAATTAACTGGGTACACCTCCAGAATCTAATCTAAAGCTTGTAGTGTTCTAATACTCTCTCACTCTCATGGATGTGGGGCTGAATATTCCTCGAGACGCTCCTGTCTGATGCTAATTCCTTGCAAGACCACATTGTCAGTGTCTTCCCAAATGAGGTACGCTGCACAACTACAAGAGGCCTGAAATGTTCAAGCTGCTGTGTCTCTGGTGAGGACACACTCAAAGTAGCATCTTTCCATCAGCCTAAACAAAAAGTAGTCATGAGGTGTTCGGATATTTTGCACTTCAAAGCTGTTAAATATCTGGCGTGTACTCAACCTGCAGCTAAAATAACCATTATGAAGGGATTTACAATAAAACGAGATGTTGTCACCCAGCCAAAGCCTTCCAGCTAAGTGGCCCAGACACAGCGCCAATAGAAATCCACTTAGCGTCAAGGCACC
Organism: Melanostigma gelatinosum; assembly: GCF_949748355.1. Taxonomy (NCBI): domain Eukaryota; kingdom Metazoa; phylum Chordata; class Actinopteri; order Perciformes; family Zoarcidae; genus Melanostigma; species Melanostigma gelatinosum. The sequence goes on along the minus strand of NC_136644.1, from coordinate 10,209,630 downwards.
GTGAACACAGAAACCATTGGCTTTGCCTCTTGTACAGCATTCAGATTAAATAAAGGCAACGCGTTTCCCTGGTGAGGCATTGCTGCTCCGTCCTCCAGCAGGCTCCACCTCTGACTGATCTTACACTGTCACTCCGACCCCTCTGGACATGCCAAGAGGCTCCCGAGCAGAGCCCCGGTGAACGAGGGGGAGTGAAAGACCCCGATGTCGACGTACGGAGGGCAGCAGCTTGAAACAAAAGAGGTTCCGCTACAACGCCGAGGGGTTAGAAGGCCTTGTTGCTGTTTGGAAGGGGCTCGGCTGCTGCTGGCAAGGAGCCACCCCAGTATGTTCCCTCCCATGGAAAACACAGCACACTCCTGGCATCCAGAAGCTGCGACTGTCACACTACATTCACAAACTTGTTCCTAGCACGGTGGGGTGTCACCACAGCCACTGGCTTTGGCATTCATTGCTATGAAAATGTGCTCCCCAGGGAAACACTGAATTACTCAAATCACGAAAGTAAAAAATGGCTCGCTGCCACAGTCAGCAACGTTTCCCAGTGTCTTTGTGACAGGGACTTGTGAGGATAGGAAACAGCTGTTTTTAGAGCTCATTAGAGCATTTCTTAAAGAGATGAGAGGGCGCTTCAGAGAACTGAAGGGCACAAAGACAGATAACTGGGTGAGGCGTCCTCACGTCATGTGGAGCTTCATTCTAGGCCAGCATTGACCTCACTGGCACAAATAGCCAGCATACCTTTATGCAGTTAGATAGACCTTTAGGGACTTATGTAAATGACTCAGAGGGACATGCCTCAGAGGGACTGGAGCGGCTACCCCACAGCTTGTTCGGGTGTGTGGTCCTAATGGGTTTTTTATTGAAAAAAAGCCATATTGGTTAATATTTAGATTTTATCCACACTAGTGGTGTGGCTCTGTGGATTCAAACATCCATCAGTCAGTCAGGATATTCAGTGATCACATTCATGGTCCCCAGAGGATGAATCATAGGGACTTTGGTGATCCTCTGACTTTTTCCTGTTGAGCCACCATGCAACAATGACATTTGTGTCTTTGAGTGACATGTCTCAACAACTATCGGATGGATTGTCTTTCAATTTGATGCAGAAATCCATGTGCCCAGAGGATGAATCCTAACGATGCTCTGAGTTATTATCTGACGCCACCATCTGTTTAAAGTTATTACTTACCAATGAAGTTGACATCTGTGGTTTTGAGTGAAATGTCTGGATTGATTGCAACATTTGGTGCAGACAGTGATGTTCTCTTCTGGACTGATTGTAATAGCTTTGGTGATCCCTTACCTAACATTTAGCGCCATTATGAGGTCTAACTCTTCCTTTGTTTATGACCAAATACCTGGAGCTCCCAACCGCTCCCTGAATGAAGCGCTAACTAGCCAACATGCTAAACTAAAAATGATTCTAAACATTGTCATTGTGAGCGTGTTAGCATGCTGACATTAGCATTGAGCTCACAGCACTGCTGTGCCGAAATACAGCCTCGCAGAGCTGCTAGCACGGTGGTAAACAATAGTCCAAATATATCTTTGGCAATTCTGTCCTGCAGAATGTCCAAAGATATCCAAACAGAAACGTCTGTGGTCAAACAAATATCAGCTGTATGTCAGCCTGGTCAGGATACAGTCAAGGAGGAACTCACTCCAATTCTACCATGTGACTCAGTGTTCGACCCCCCTCAGGCCTTAAGACCAGAACCCTCAGGGACTGACATCCTCCTGGTAAATGCTTGAGTGTGAGAGACTGTAAGGGCTTGAAATTATGTAAATATGAATGGGACAGTACTGTGCCATGACAACGTAAAAACTGATGATGTATAATTGTGGGTATTTATTAGATACTTTTTACTTCCTGATTTGAACGTCCTCCAGACTCTTTCCTCACAAGATAAGAGGTCATTTAGAATAATTAATTTACCTGCTTTTGTCAAAACAGCTTCAATGACTAAATGAAATGATTGATGAATAAATCTGTGTCATATAATCTCTGATTTCATGTGTTTTAATGTTCCATCTTTAATCCTTAATGTTTCTGAGTAAATGTAATATTCCAGGCTGAATGACATCCGTCCTCTTCGTTTACCATTTTTTACGTCATCTTTCACTGTTAACCCCATGTTTAATTTCACATTGCTATGAATTGTGGGTAATTCCCTTTGGCAAAGTCTGCAGAAAGTGTTTATAAAGGGCTCAAAATGTCTGAGAGAGTCCTCAAACACTTGATGATTTGACAGTGGGACATCCCTAAACCCTCACGGACTTTACGGGAGCGCGCTTCAAAGTCCTTGAGTCTGTGAGTGTGGAGATTGGGTCCCAGTGTACTCGACAAACTCCTCCCATCATGCCTCAAGGCAATCCGTGCTTAGCTGAGGACCACGATGGGAACCAGGCTCAAAGATGTGGACTCAGTGAAAAGATCTAAACCCCAGAAGCAGATAGGTACAGTATGTAATGGCAGCTGCAGTGGAAAACACAACGAACAACCATCCATGGTCTGCCCATGCTGAAAATATCAAGCTTAAACCTAATGCCCCGTCCCCGTCCCCAAAATAGACTCTATTCACTCCTCAACACTCCCAGTGAAGTAGAACAGTCTGGGCTGCTGCCGTTCTCCATGCAGTGACAGATATCGAGCAGTGAAAATCTCCTCATCTAATCTCATGACTTCATTCTGAATACTGACTTCATTGTGCATATCATTGTGCATACTGACTTCATTGTGCATACTGACTTCATTCTGAATACTGGCTTTATTCTGAATACTGACTTTATTCTACATACTGACTTTATTCTACATACTGACTTAATTGTGCATACTGACTTCATTGTGCATACTGACTTCATTCTGAATACTTACTTTATTCTACATACTGACTTCATTGTGCATATTGACTTCATTCTGAATACTGACTTTATTCTACATCCTGACTTTATTCTACATACTGACCTCATTCTACATACTGACTTCATTCTGAATACTGACTTTATTCTACATACTGACTTTATCCTACATACTGACTTCATTCTGAATACTGACTTAATTCTGCATACTGACTTTATTCTGAATTGAATACTGACTTTATTCTACATACTGACTTTATTCTGAATACTGACTTCATTCTACATACTGACTTTATTCTGAATACTGAATTTATTCTACATACTGACTTCATTGTGAATAGTGACTTCATTCTACATACTGACTTTATTCTGAATACTGACTTCATTCTACATACTGACTTTATTCTGAATACTGACTTTATTCTACATACTGACTTCATTGTGAATAGTGACTTTATTCTACATACTGACTTCATTGTGACTAGTGACTTTATTCTGCATACTGACTTCATTGTGAATACTGACTTTATTCTACATACTGACTTTATTCTACATACTGACTAGTCTGAATACTGACTTCATTGTGAATACTGACTTTATTCTACATACTGACTTTATTCTGAATACTGACTTCATTGTGAATACTGACTTTATTCTACATACTGACTTCATTCTGAATACTGACTTTATTCTGCACTGACTTTATTCTGCATCCTGACTTCATTCTTAATACTGACTTTATTCTACATACTGACTTCATTCTGACTTTATTCTACATACTGACTTCATTCTGCATACTGACTTTATTCTACATACTGACTAGTCTGAATACTGACTTCATTGTGAATACTGACTTTATTCTGAATACTGACTTTATTCTGCATACTGACTTTATTCTGAATCCTGACTTTATTCTACATACTGACTTCATTCTGCATACTGACTTCATTCTGAAAACTGACTTTATTCTACATACTGACTTCATTCTGAATACTGACTTTATTCTACATACTGACTTCATTCTGACTACTGACTTTATTCTACATACTGACTTCATTCTGAACACTGACTTTATTCTACATTCTGACTTCATTCTACATACTGACTTCATTCTGCGTACTACATGGTCGCTGCTTCTTCCTCACCTCTCTCATGCAGCCCACATGCTGACTCAGAGCTCCTGTACAGCCAGCCTGTGTGTGAAGTGGCCTTCAATCAAGTAGTGGTTGAACAAAAAGGTAACAGCATTTATTAGCACTATATAAACAATTAATAAATGGTTTAACACACTATGACTTAATTGTACACAGCTATGGACTATAAGTATTGAACATGGTGAAGACACACCTTATATCATTATAATGATTCACTACACTGTCAGTCATTATGTGTCCACTCATGGCTCCACATGAGGAGTTTTATCTGTGGACAAATACATTAATAAACACTTATATCTGCATTGCAAATTTGCAACTATAATGCTGATACATTACAGTTGAGAAATAATCTGCAGATAACTCTATACGATAAGAATATTCCAATCTGATACATTTTTGATATTAACAAGCAGGAAAACAACACCGACAACAGGTCTCCAATTGATCGTCTATGTTCTTCAGAACCACAGAAATCAACATAGAAGCCCAGCAGAATCTTGTGATTGCTGCGGACATTGTTGCACAGCAGCAGGCATGTCTGGACCAACAGGGCATTGCTGCAATTCTAACATGAGGGCAGAGGGTTTTTTTGGGGTGAGGAAGCAACATGAAAGCTCACACGGAGAAGCACGAATCCTCATGATTTCCAACACTCAACAAGCACAGCTCACTTTGAAAACAATGAGGAGGCCGGACCAGAACTCAGTGTAGATGAGCGTGAGTAGGTTTGATCAGATGTACTCGTACTATTACTACTGTCATTCGAGATTTCATCATTCTGCTGCTTTCTTGATCACAGACTATTCGAGTTGTCAGTCATGTGACAAAACTCCATTTCTATCTTCTGGCATGTCAACTTTCTTTTCAAAGGAGTCTAAAAAGTGATTCATAAACAGGAAAAACACAAAGGAGGGAAAACTAAACATGTCAAAGAAGGCTTGGGGGCCTCGAATGTCCCAGATAGCAAGAAAAGACCTGGTTTTTCTGTTATTCCCACGGAGGAAGTGGGACTTGAAAACAAAAGTTGTATTCATGCTCAGAAGCAGAGAGACAAACATGAATTGTTGCGACGGAATAAATTGGACCTCTGATTATTTCATCATGTTCTTCTGAAATAGGCTATGAATATTCATACAGCTTCCTTCTCCCCCCCCCCCCCCCTTTGACGAAATAACCATTTCTCTAATAACATAACACCACACAGAGATACGAACAGGGAAAATAACTTACAGTTTCGGAGGAAAGACAGGACCCAGTCTCCCGGTTTTGTGAAGTGAAGAAGGCAAGAGAGCATTGGTGGGGCGGAGATCGTGGAGCTAGCCACTAAATGCAGTGAACCCCGCCTAAAGCACTATATTTAAAGTTAGCTATAAAACAGACACACATCATACTTTCAGACCATGAAAGCGCACATGCTCTGACTTTGAAAAATTCTCTTTGCATGGGAGTTAAGTCTTTCCACACGGAACCACCACCTAAATATACTCACTCGTCTAAGACAGTCACTTCTTCTCGCCACATCAACAAATGACAGCAAATAAATTCTTCAGAGAAGTTTCTCAGCAAAGCCAACGATAATGTCACCAGAGCCAAATCAACTGTGGGACCATTCCGTTCATAAGCTTTAGCAGAGGGTGTCTGAACACCCACTAAAGACAGGGGTCTTCTATCTGCTGCCACAACAGTGCCCACTTTGACATGGACCAATCCGGTGCCTTTGTGGTGGATGGTCAGGGGTGCTGAGGAAAACCTGTCAAATCAGCAGCCACGTCCTGTGCACCTTGATACCATTTTCTTTAAAGAGACCAGGAAGGCCATGTGCTGATGAAGAACCAGGTTTACCGTACAAACACTGCTTCTAAGTGAGCAGGAACCCAGTCCAGTGCACTCTCAAGAGTAGGTCCTTGATATGTGACTTTAAAAAGCAACATGAGGCCACTAACAGACCTCCAACGAGGCCCAAGCTGTGCCCAGATGACACTACACCAGAGCGGTCCTCCACTGAAGAACGTCTTAATCCACTGTTTGACTTCCTGCACAGATCCTCCACAAAGCTCCTCTTTAAATCTTGTGTTCAGCAGAAATGTGCTCAATAGTTTAGGAAATGAGTCAATCAGCTTGTTTTACACAGTTAGGAAAGCAATATTTAAGTCCAAACACTCAATGTGCACTCAGGAAATGTGGGACAAGTCAGATTCAAGTGTCAATCGGTCAGTGGAGGTCTCAGTCTCAAGTCCTCACAGCAGTTCTGCATTCAAACTGCAAGTCTTCCATGTCTGGTTCCACGCCTCAAGAGAACCAGTAGTGCAACAAAGCTGACTCCTGCCTGTATGACTCTATGGTCACTACTCCTCGTGCTGATGTCATAGTGATGTCATCGGGGTTACACAAACTTCGACCATTTTTTTTCCAAATCCGTCTCCAGTGTAAGAGCAATACTTGGAGTACCCCTTTCAGTTGAAGTATGGGTGTAGATATGATACTATGATTTAACTCCTGCAGTACTTTCTGGTGGAGATATTATAAACCAGGATCACATATTTCTAATACATCATCCTTTTGTGCTTTGGTGGAGAGAGAGAATATCTTATCGCGTTAATCTCTCCTCTTCCGTCTCTCTCTTTCCTTCATTGGTCACACAATAACTCATCCTGTGACGTTATCAAAAAAAATGAAACCAGAGCCGGTGCTCTCCGGCGATGGCCGCACATCCTCCGTCTCTCCGCAGGGCATCGCCATTTCTGCACGATGTAATCACAGGTGGAGCTGTTGAGGAGAGAGTGCTAATCGGAATTAAGCTACTTGCACGCTTTCAGACTTCTGCGGGAGACTAATAAAATGTCCCACAATCACAAACATCTGGTACTGAACCCATGAAAACAACCCCAGGCATGGAACACGGATACACACCCAGTCAGTATCAGGGTCAGAGTTATGGCTCTGCAAACTGAGCATGGAGAGCATGGACCTGACTGACTCCCCCTCTTCTCGCTCCTCTCCCTCACACATTTCCACACAACAGTCGCTAGGCCTCGTAAACCTCTGCACACATCAGCCTCCCAGTTAGAGGTGAGCATCTGAGACCGGGGACCCTTTCGCTCTTTGTTTGATGGGCCAAATACATATTTGAGTGGGGAACAGCTCTCTGAAGACACGTTTTACTGTGCCCAATAACAACAGAGTCCTCCGGTCTCTAGAAAATGAAATGTTACGGCACTGGGACTTGTAGGGGAAACAGGAGCTTAAAGTAAACATGGCCGTGCTCTCTCTGGCACCACCTGCCCCTGCAAACACGTACCGATCGCAGGAGATTGTGTGTGTTTCTGATGCACCCCCCCCCCCCCGAAGAGCACTCCCCCTCCTCTCCCGAGATAAGCATGTCCAGCTGGTTTAACAAACATTACAAACATTCAGCGAGTGCCACAGATTGGGTCTTCTCTTGTTTCCCCTCTCTCCCCCTTTCCCCCTTTTTTCCTTCCCACAGTGACGAGCCTTGGCTCCTGAGACAGGGTAGCCAGGGAAACTAGGCCACGGACTGACCCCCTGAGACTGAGGAGCCCAAAACAGAGCTCAGCTCAGCTCCTGTTACACTTCAACTGTTCTCGGCCTGGATACCACTCCACAAGCCCATGATACAGATGGACTGATTACTGAACCAGTCTGTGGAAGCAGCAGATGTGCATTAAGAGTCCAGGTTGCATTCAATACATATCCCTGTAGATATCCTCAAAGGCAGAGTATTCATTCATTGTCTCTCAGCACTGAAGATACTCACATTAACATGAGAAGCACAATTATTATTGTTTTCAATGTGTGAGTGAGAACATTGACACCATTCTTCATGTGTTACTATATCTCCTACGACTCAGAGCATTAATATCTTTGTATGGATCTAGAGGACTAATGTCTACAAGAGCAGAGAATAAAGTCTCTCTCTCTCTGTGTTATCACAGCTTCTCCTCTCTTTGTTCACATTAGTGCATCTTATGTTAGTGCATGTGAGTGCATGTTATGTTAATGAATGTGAATGCATGTTGGTCCATGTGCGTGCATGTTATGTTAGTGCATGTGATGTTAGAGTATGTTAGTGCATGTGAGTGCTTTTAAGTGCATGGTAGTGCCTTTTAGTGCATGTGATTGCATGTTAGTGCATGTAAGTGCATGTTAACGTTGCTGTTGTTTTCCCTATTAGCGCTGCTAGCGCTGTTAGCTTCTAGCCACCGGCTCAGGAGGCTCCATGTAGAGAGAGAGAGCTGTGTGGAGGCAGCAGAAATGCTCTGAATTGTGTATTGAGCACCTTTAGGTATGGAGCTAGAGGCAGGAAGCCATTAGCTTAGCTTAAGTGTGTATGCTAACTACCATACACTGGAGGCCGGGAGAAGCATCGAGTCAGTTAGACACAAACACGTGGGGAAATAGGTTCACTAATACCACAGTTACCATTTAACACCTAATGTTAGGTCCTCTACCAGGTTGAGTCACCAAACAGGCGGTGTGGACACATTCCACGGGGCCAAAGCCAATCAGACAGCTCTCTGTTCTCATTTGAACACACAGATTTGTTTCAGAATAAAAGACCAAATTTTAACTCAAGTGCCTTGAGGCACTCGTTGACATCGTTACCGAATCGTGAAGCCACGTGGACATCCACTTTAAAGACCGTGGTTATTTCTTACAAGGGCTGTAGAGAAGTTAGTGTGTAATCAAATAAACACAACGTAACTGTCACACAGCAAACCTGGGGGCAGGAGGAAGTGCTCCAGTACGGGAGAACTGGTGGGTTTAACAGCTCCAGGCAAACTGTAATTAAGCTGCCATGTGGAGTCCGCTGCGTGCTCTGTTTTTGATGGGTACTTGAAGGCGACAGAGTACATGCACAATACCCGGAGGGGGGGGGGGGGTGGTGCTCATTCCTTCCCTGGGGCTCCGTACAGTCAGGTTTCAACAGTTTCAGGTATCACTTTCACTGGGGGGCACCCCCATGTTAAAATGTCAACTGTGTTTAGGTGGTCTCATCCACTGTGCTGTTTGGATCATTCTGTCAGCAGGTACAGCAGGTCTGATGGAGCCCTGCGAATTCCTCCTTCCAAAGGAGAATGAGTGTGCTAATTGTGTCCACATATCGTTGGGCCCGAGGGGTCTGCAGGACTGTAATTGCTTACGAGCAAGTCATTTATTATGACTTGTTTATGAGCTCAAAATAGGACCTGAAGTGGGGCCAAGGAGTGCAGAGCCCCAACACAAGACTCACACTCATAACAAGCGTAGTACTGATGAAGAGGGCCACAGGAGGGAAGGATCAGGAAGGTAATAACAATCACTGAAGCTTGTCAGAAAATGTGGAGAATACCAAGTGACATACATGACAAAATGATTGATGACACGAGCTTTAAAGTAAAAAAAAGTACGTTATCAGATGGAGTTTGAGGCCTGTCAAAGCTCCACACCGGCGACTATAAATGACCCTCGTGGTGAGATACTTTTTTCAACTGCTGCTTCCAAGGTCAAGAACAAACTTCCAATCTACATTTTGAAGTAGACGTGGACAATATTTTAACGTGTACAACTCATGTGATATGATGAAAAAGCTCCAGAACAACGAAATGGAACTCGTGGTGAGATTATTTTTGTCAACTGGTTACCAGATCTATTTCAGGGCTTCATGTGCAGATGTTCTCATGCTCCTCTTGATTTTAGACATTCATGGAAAGACAAACAGAAGCCTGGACATGTGTGAAAGCTGTCCACGTTCACACATGTTGTCAAGCACGGACAGGTAGCGGTGATCATCACTGAACTGATGAAGATGATAGAATTGACCTGGATTGATTGTTATCTGAACCCATGACATGTTCGAATATACAATAATTCTACTAATTCTACTAAATGAAACGTTCCGCTGGGGCTGTGAGGCTGAAACTCTGTGTGGATCTGGCTGTGGAAGTTTTGTTTCCACCTTACAGCCTCATGCATGGTACAGGTTAGATACTTTGCCCATACATAAGTGCCACATACTGAAT